>NC_138980.1:135958314-136392716 GCF_964341445.2 Mesoplodon mirus
TAAGAATAAGTTACTTTCTTAATATGAGGCATCATAACAGAAACTTACTGCCTTGGAAAATAAATTTTTTAAGAAAATGAAAAAAATTCTCAATATGCACAAGTCAGTTTACTGACAACAGCTGACAAAGGTGAATTTGTGTTTACTATAACTGATCCCTAGTATCTGATGAAATTTTACAAAACAAACATATAAGAGCCAAGCTTTAAAAATGAGAGATTTTTCTGAGCAGAAAAGACTTGGTATCTAGTAGAAGGTACAAAACACTTCAAAAGAAATGTTTTAGGATGCAAAACTAAATTTAAACCTTCAGCTACCTAAGAGCGATGCTGATGACCTCATTCATATTTAATTCATTTTCATGCAAAAGAATTAAATTTATAAATGAAAAATAATCCAGAGAAGCAATCTATAGAATAAGTATCTATACTCACCATGAACTTGGTTGATTTCTGAATTCTGGGAAAGAATTTCATCTGCCAATTTTTGAGCAGTTGGCAAAACTTCTGTGTGGTGCACTGTGATCAAATACTGTACAAACTTTTGTAGTTGGTCTCTATTCATTTGAAAGAGAGTCTCTGAAATGGGAAGATGCAATTTGACCTGGTCTGGCTTGCGGATGCGGTATAAAGACAGTGCCACGACATGGGCACAATAAAATATGTCCTTGTTTCCACAGCTGCAGGTCACTGAGGTAATCTTGCAACGATCAAAGCTGATGGCCACGTTACAAACAGTTTCTGGCTCCGATTGTATTGCAGGTTCTGTCACTGTGCCACTCAAGTGGAAACCTATGTGAAAGAAGGGGAGGAGAGTTCAGCTTCTGCATTCAGATGCTACAAAATATTTTAATTCTTTGAAATGCGTAGTGCTTGACAGCTGCCAGAAAAAACGACGACAGCTTTTATTTTCAAGTAAAAACATTCAGGCCACTCCAACCTCCCTCTCCCCGCACCTTACAAGTAAAACATAAACGCTATTTAACAGACATGCTGAAGTAGTGTATTACACAGCCATACGAAAACACTTACTGCAGTATACCACCATCACACCTATATATATGTATATTCATACACCACATCATACCTATACCTAGATCATAGCTTACCTAGAGTAAGCCATCATTACTCTGTTCTAAATCTGTGTGTGGTATATACCTGGCCAAAATCCCCTAGATCAGTAGTTTTCTCTCCCAGCATTCCACCCTTTTTTAAACAACTTTTTAAAATAGAGCAGGCCAGCTCAGCTTTCCTCTCAACAAACTCCTCCCTTCCTTCCACCTTTATTCCAGGCAGCCCCGATATTGCAATGTCTCTGAGCAGTATGTGCTGGGGGAACTGCAAAGCCCATCAAATCGCACGCACACCACAGCTGAAGTAGCTCAATGACTATTTTCTTTCCTATCATACAGAGTAAAGCTGGTACAGAGGTAGGCTGTTAAACATGCTCACATGCACACATGGGTGCACAAAATCACCAAGTGGTGAGGGGCCTTAGAGGCCTTGTAGCCTCAACTTAGAACCACACAGGAACCCTCCACAACCTCCCTGACCAATGGCACTTGGCTGCTGCTTCGAAGGATCCAGAAATGAGACACTCAACCCGCACAGGCAGCAACGGCTCCTTGGATAGCTCTAGCTACAGCTCACAGCCAGTGAAAACTGCCTCTCACTGCCGCTGCCACCAGTCAGTCTTGTCCTGTTTGGCCAGGGCATACACCCACCTCACTCCTTTTCCCTAAATATGCGGAAGCTTATCCTGAATTTTTTTTGGCACACCATTCAGTTCCATCTACCCTCTCTGAAAGCCACATGCAGAGGGTCAGTGATAAACATTAAGGGGAAAACTCCAGGGCACAGACTTACTTCAGGATTAAGTACCCAACAGAAACTTGAATGTTAGAAATGTAATGAAGCCTCTGACTCTCTCAGCCTTCCACTACCTATGCTACTTTAATAAAATTTACCTAGCAGGCCACTATTTCTCCAGGTTCCCCTTCAGTCACAAAGAGAAGGATCTTTTCACCACGTGGGAACTCTGGGAAGGATGCTGCACATGGAGCTACAGAGACGTGACACGAGAATGACAGCCAGATGATGCCCAGAGTTCACATATGGGGCATCTGAACCCTACTTACTATCTCTTTCAAGAGAGGGGTTCCTTTAGGCCAGGGCGCTGGGAGAAACATTATTCAACTTACGAGAAATCTTTCAGAGTAATGTAACTTCATCTTGATAATTCATATTCAGCAACACAGTGGAAAGAGAAAAGTGTTGTCATATTTTTTTACCAGATTATCAATTTAAGAAGTGCATTTCCAAAAATCAAGTCACTATTATTGCTTCACAATAAGGAATTTTGATAACCGTAATACAGTAACCTCTGGTTTTCTTCCACAGAGATTATCCCTGTTTTCAAATGGATATTCCAGTCTCCTCCTCTATCTCTTTTGGCCAAGAAGTTTTTTTGGAAAACCGCAATTAAAGAAAGGATACATAGCAAATGTAATCATATTTAAAAAAAAATTTAATGTATTTCCCCACAAGAAAAAAAGATCACATAAAAAGTAAACACCCAGGGCTTCCCTGGTGACGCAGTGGTTGAGAGTCTGCCTGCGGATGCGGGGGACACGGGTTCGTGCCCCGGTCCGGGAAGATCCCACATGCAGCAGAGCGGCTGGGCCCGTGAGCCATGGCCGCTGAGACCGCGTCCGGAGCCTGTGCTCTGCAATGGGAGAGGCCACAGCAGTGAGAGGCCCGCACACCGCAAATAAATAAGTAAATAAACACCCAGGAAAATTTTAGAAATGAAGAATAATAAGAGCAGTCTTGTCTTCTTGTATACCAGTGCACTAAAAGCTTACAATAATTAAAAGTCCATGGGACAGGCACAGATTAAGACAAGAAAAAGATCAATGGATCATAAATAAGTCCAGAAAGTTTCCAAGTATATTCTGTATACTTAGTGCAAAGGTTCTGTTTTCTACCTGTCACATATATGTGTACAAAAGAAACTAGTTGTCACTATAGGAAGATAGTTATCATAAACTAACCATTTATAAAATCAATCTCTCCCAGCTTAACACTATTTTATTTCTCCTTATCCACCAAGTCAACATCTTTGTCTCTCCACAAAAGTGATACTGAAGGACTCCCATCACAGGCAAAGCCAAGACAGCTGAGAATCCAAAAGAGTTAGACTAGTTAGTATTTAAATAGTCTGCAAGGCTATAGTGTAAGAGGTGCTTCAAAAGAGACTGATTTAACTATCAAAGAAGAGGCCCTTCCTAAATAGACATTTCTCTAAAGAAGACATACAGATGGCCAAGAGGCACATAAAAAGATGCTCAACATCACTAATTATTAGAGAAATTCAAATCAAAACTACAATGAGGTTATCACCTCACAAATCACCTCAAAATGGCCATCATCAAAAACTCTATAAACAATAAATGCTGAAGAGGGTGTGGAGAAAAGGGAACCCTCTTGCACTGTTGGTGGGAATGTAAATTGATACAGCCACTAAGGAGAACAGTATGGAGGTTCCTTAAAAAACTAAAAATAGAACTACCATATGATCCAGCAATCCCACTACTGGGCATATACTCAGAGAAAACCATAATTCAAAAAGAGACATGTACCACAATGTTCATTGCAGCTCTATTCACAATAGCCAGGACATGGAAGCAACCTAAATATCCATCAACAGAGTAATGGATAAAGAAGGTGTGGTACATATATACAATGGAATATTACTCAGCCATAAAAAGGAATGAAATTGGGTCATTTGTAGAGACCCGGATGGGCCTAGAGAGTGTCATACAGAGTGAAGTAAGTCAGAAAGAGAAAAACAAATGTTGTATATTAACGCATATATGTGGAATCTAGAAAAATGGTACAGATGGTCTTATTTGCAAAGCAGAAACAGAGACACAGACGTAGAGAACAAAGGTATGGATACCAAGGGGGAAGGGGGTGGTGAGATGAATTGGGAGATGGGGATTGACATATATACACTATTGATACTACGTATAAAATAGATAGCTAACGAGAACCTACAGTACAGCACAGGGAACTCTACTCAGTGCTCTACAGTGACCTAAATGGGAAGGAAATCCAAAAAAGAGGGGATATATGTATACGTGTGGCTGATTCACTTTGCTGGACAGCAGAAACTAACACAGCATTGTAAAGCAGCTATACTCCAATAAAAATTAAAAAAAAAAAGAGAGAGAAGAGACCTTAGCAGAACCAACGAAGCCCTCAAATAGTTTTGCAAAACAGAGTTTTCTTCATTCATGTGAGTTGTACAAGTCACAAGTAAAGTATAGTGAATCCTGATATCGTACAATTATGCTGGGGGAAAACCCCACCTACTATCCAATTATATTACGTTGAGTATTTACCACTCTCATAAAATTTTTTAAAAAGCAAACTATAAAATATTGTGACTTCCAAAACAAATTAACTCAAGAGATGTGTGAGGGCACAAATAAACACATTGATGTCTTATAAAAGTACACTTCATTAATGTAATATCATCAAGATTAAGGCATTTCATGAATGTTCATTTTCCAAGTAATTCTAGATTATCTTTCAAGTACCCAAACTCCTTTTAAAATTCCAACCATTTTTGTTGGAAATATTTCTAAATGTAAGTTCTACCTTGCCACCCTAATCAGCTGACCATTCAGGGTATTACCAAGTGAATGGGACAGCATTCCCTGTAAGAGACAACTGCAGGTGGCAGTATTTTTTAAGCGGGCTCTTGTTTTTTTCTCTACTATCAGCAATCACAATGACTCCCCTCCTATACTGCTATCCTTTTTCATAGAAAATTCTTTGCCCTCAGGTCAGCTGCACCTCTAATTTGACTAGATTTGTGGGAATTATTTAATATTCAGAGGTCTATTTGGGGTTTTTCCCTCCTTACTTTTAGGCTGGGATGGCTGATGTTGCTAGAGGTAAGAGGCTTTACTTTATTTATTTATTTTATTTTTTATTTATTATTTATTTTTTTTGCTGTACGCGGGCCTCTCACTGTTGTGGCCTCTCCCGTTGCGGAGCACAGGCTCCGGACGCGCAGGCTCAGCGGTCATGGCTCACGGGCCCAGCCGCTCCGCGGCATGTGGGATCTTCCCGGACCGGAGCACGATCCCACGTCCCCTGCATCGGCAGGCGGACTCTCAACCACTGCACCACCAGGGAAACCCGTGGGTTTACTTTAGATACAAGAAAATTACATACACACAGAGGGGACAGCAGGTACACTAGTTTTTAAGACAATGCAATACTGAGTCAACATGCAGGAGGTTCCATCACGCCTCTCTTCAGGGTTGTGTAGTAGTGTATTTTGGCCTCTCCAATTTGAGGAAACTTTGAAATTCCACCAACTCACTCTCTCTGGGTCCTAAATCATACCATAGCACTCACAGGAGAAGCAAGGAGAATACTCCTCCCTCAAAGATAACTAGAGATGTCCCTATAGACATTCTTCCCCCACTACTTCCTCTGCACCCCTCAGTGGTCTTATCCTTTAGGCACTGCGTGACTTGAAACAAAAAGTAAGTTCTTGAGAATGGATTTTGCCTTTCTGGAGTTCTGACAATCCCGGGTGACCAGCGGCTTTGGGATTGTAAATGCAAAAATCTCCTTCTAGGACAGTCAGCTGTTCGATATGACAGAACTGAGGACACAGAAAGGGGTAATCCTGAGCTCTGTGGTAAACCATGGATAATTAACTGTTTTATTTTCAAAGAACTAAAACTGAAGAAACGACATAAATCTTTTTTTAATAAATATATTTGACTTTACAAAATATAATCTGTCAAAGACAGTTAACTCCATAAGAGCAAACCTCACAGGGCAGTCAAATCGTTTTGTCGTCATGCCACCACAGCACCCAATATAATGTTAGTATTCACATTCTCAGTCTGCAGGAAATAAAGAAAAACAAAGCAGAAACCAAGGCTCAGTGTTGTACAGGCCTTGGTAACAGACTTTGATTCGGATCAGGTTCTGTCCACTTAAATGCTGTGTGATCTGGGCATATTGTTTAAACTTTCTGATACTTGCTGTATTTTGTGCAAAATGTGGCTAGAAATACCTCCTAGGATTGTTTTGAGGATTAAACTGAAATAACATATGTAAAGCACCTGGCACATAGTAAAAGTGCTCATTAAATTTTATTTCCCTTTCCTTCCCTTACCAGCTGGAGAAATAAGGGAGGAGGGGTGCTGGAAACATTCCCTTTATCCATAACACTTTTTTTTCCTCTATGGCTACTGGAATCTTGTGGGGAAGGAGGAACCTCATTCTTGAAGTAGCTTGGAAAATAAATGCGAAAGAGTGTTACTTTCATACTGAGAGAACTAGAAAATGTTCGGGGAGAGATTTTTTTTAAGTAACCATAGATACTTCAAAAATATTATAATGCAATGATTCTCAAAGCATGATCCAGGGATACCCATAGCTCCCAGAGAGGCTTTCAAAACTTTTTCATTTTTGCACTTGGTCAGTAGTTTATAAGACTTAGCAGGGAAACACCGAAGGGGCAAATTTCTCACATGTGAACTACACAATTGAATCGTCTACATTAATTTCACATTAACGAGAATTAAGGTTTCTAGAAAGTGAATATTAAATTCTTCACTGATATTCTAAAAATAAGCTTTCCTTGAAAGCTGGTTTTCCATATCTAAGGTTAGATTTTAGCTGCATTTTAAAGGTGACAAGGAGACCCATGATATCAGACTGGAGAGACAACTGTTTTAAAATACACAAAGAATTTCTAAAGCTTGGCCACTTTGTGCATGTATGTGTATGTCCTCAGTTAACTGAAAAATGGTAACAAACTGAAAACATTAGAAATTGTCTAAGCTAAAGTAAACTGGTAGACATGAAATAAACACACACTAAAAACTACTGCTTTCAGGGCACATTCTTTTCAGAAAAATATGCACCCTGTGCATGAGGTGCTCAAGTAACATATTTTTTGTTGAAAAAGAATTTAACAGAAGCACTGGTGTAGTACTTACACAAATACATCTTTCACCCTTTTCCTAAATAAAAAGAACCCCCAGGGAAATTAAAGGCAGAAACCAAAGCAATGCAATGTTATGGCTGAAAGGATGGCAAGGGTTGTAAGAGGTTTCTTTTAAGTTTCTAAAGCTAAGTCTAAAACTGCGGAAGTGTTAACCACTCTCATAACAAAGCATTCATTGGTTTGCTAAACCCAGTGCATTGGCTAAATGTATAGTAACTAATATGTGATCATGTGTCCCTGGTAAAATATATAAGTTAATCATTGCCCCACAAAACCCAACTTTTACCTTTCCTAACTCTGAGAACAGCACACAATCCAACATGCCATGCTGCAATTATCAATTTTAAAAACAAAAAGTTTTAATTCAAATCAAGCATAATTTCCAGATCAGCAGTACAGACATATTAGGGGACCAAGACAGAGGCAATAAACTCAACTCAAAACCAACTTGTCTAAAATATGATATTCTTTCTTCAACTATGTAATTTTCTCAAAGGGATATCCTAAATTAAAGAGACTGCATCCTGTGAGCTGGCTAATTAAATCCTCTAGCCCTAATTTCTAACACCAAGCTTAAACAGCTTATGGAAAGACATTAGGAGATTTTGCCGGCAATCACTAATGAAGTGGTTTCCGTCTTTCAGAAAAATTATTTTTTAAAGGAAAAGCTTTGTTTTGAAGTCCACCTTCAAAATGCCTATTTGGACTAGAATTGCTCCTACACTTCATTAATATTTGAGAGAAAGACAATGGCAAATTAATGCAAAGACCAGACTGTAAACCACAGCACACCATATAAACAACATAAAAATTTACGGAGCATGCACTGGATGGGCCCAATCAAGAGTTCCCAGAGGCACTCTGTTCAGTATTGGTTTTGTTTCCTCGTTAATGCAGATCCTCACAACACTTCATCCAAGGACCCGTATGATCAGAATAACTGTGTTAGATATGAATGGCATTACATAGTTATTTAATATTATTCCTGAAAAAAAATGACACTTATCCACTAATTTAGCCATCTGTAATGAGCACCTAGAAGAAGCTGAGTTTAAGGAGACTGTGTTGGATTTAAAAAAAAAAATTACATCACTCTGTCATCCCCAGTCTTGAACTACATAAGCCCCTCCCCCCATTACTGTCAAGTAATTTTCCAAAATGTATTTCTGTATTTTAACATGCATACTTGAGGGAAACAACCATTGCCCAGACCCAGATTCTGGGTGGGCAGCCGGGGGAGGAGGGGTGATAAACAAATTAGGTAGAATTTGAGTTATGTGCACAACTATAAAGCCACAAAGTGCTTAGGAATTTAAATTATCTGCCCCAATTTTTAAATTCCACTTTCTCTAATGCCAACCTTCTCTAATACAAGCAAAGCAGCTCCAGACTTCCACCTTTCCTGAAGACCAGATCAGCCAGGCTCCCTTGCCCCATCCGTATAGCCCCCAATGGTGTCCCTACAATTCAGTGCTCCCTCCTCTTCCCCTCCCTCACTTGGCCTCTCACCTGGATGCCCAACCTCTAAAGTACAGATTAAGTTTATTAGAGCCTTTTGGTGTTCAACTCCGAGCACCTCTACACACCTGTGTCTTACTTCCCCTAAGGGGGAAGGGGACAGAAGATCCTTTTACTTGTTTATTTCCCGTTGTTGCTTACAGCAAAACAACCTTTAGAAATGCTTGGCTATTTGCTTTAGGAGCTGAGGTGAAGGACAAACTCTGGAAACTAAGTCTGTTTACTAGAGCCAAGAGGTAAGGAGAAAAGTGTGCTCATTTTTTTGAATTATGGTTTTCTCAGGGTATATGCCTAGTAGTGGGATTGCTGGGTCATATGGTAGTTCTATTTGTAGTTTTTTAAGGAACCTCCATACTGTTCTCCATAGTGGCTGTACCAATTCACCATAATTCAAAAAGAGACATGTACCAAAATGTTCATTGCAGCTCTATTTACAATAGCCCGGAGATGGAAACAACCTAAGTGTCCATCATCGGATGAATGGATAAAGAAGATGTGGCACATATATACAATGGAATATTACTCAGCCATAAAAAGAAACGAAACTGAGCTATCTGTAATGAGGTGGATAGACCTAGAGTCTGTCATACAGAGTGAAGTAAGTCAGAAAGAGAAAGACAAATACCGTATGCTAACACATATATATGGAATTTTAATTAAAAAAATGTCATGAAGGACCTAGGGGTAAAACGGGAATAAAGACACAGACCTACTTGAGAATGGACTTGAGGATATGGGGAGTGGGAAGGGTAAGCTGTGACAAAGCGAAAGAGAGGCATGGACATATATACACTACCAAACGTAAGGTAGATAGATAGTGGGAAGCAGCCGCAGAGCACAGGGAGATCAGCTCGGTGCTTTGTGACCGCCTGGAGGGGTGGGATGGGGAGGGTGGGAGGGAGGGAGATGCATGAGGGAAGGGATGTGGGAACAGATGTATATGTATGACTGATTCACTTTGTTATAAAGCAGAAACTAATAAAAAAAAAAAAGAAAGAAAGAAAAGTGTGCTCAGACCCCAGAAGGGAGAATGCAGGCCTCGGTAGCCAAATTCCTCCACCCACACCCTGGAACTCCGGCTTGACCCCTCCACTTTAAAATAAAGCCTATTTCTAAGCGTTCACGTCTCGCTTATATCGAGTTAAGCTCGAAGCAGGGGGCTGTGACATCATCTGAGACAGCCGAGTTCTGTAGCACCCTTGTCACAGAGGACTATCCTGGAGGAAACACTCAAGAAGCATTTGTTAGGTGAAAGAACGCACAAACCCTCTTACTCTCTTGGTAGGTGGAACATATAGTTTGGTGCGTCTCAAACTGGAATGTGCATCAGGATTCCTGGGCCCCACCCATCATCCCAGGTGATGCTGTGGCTGCTGGTCCAGGGTCACCGACCTAAGATGATTAGAATTCAGCCTAAACTAGGCTTTCTAGTAAAAATACATTTAAGTAAACACAGTAAACAGAATAGTAAGGAATATGTTATTTTTCATATAAAAAATGTATACAATTTCTTGCTTATCGTGGAACCTAAATGCTCCCAATTCCATGAAGTCAGATATGAGACATTAAACTGGTCTGAGCATTAAGAAAGAAAAATAAATGAAAAAAATCTTTATTAACAAAAATGTATTACTATCATAATTGTTAATACTTACAGCTATACCATCCTATTTGAAGTGAAACCTTCATTAAAAATCTAAATTAAAATATAAAAATTTAAAAATGATCAAAGTATTTACTTTTACAAAAAGATTGTTTTACAATGTCCCATGGGATTCCTCATAATTGAAGGTTCTTTGTGTATTCAAAACAATCCAATTAATGGAAAAAAAATTACTGGCAACTATTTTAGTAACACATTTTTCGCCTAAGGCAAAATGTACCCTATATGAGAAAGTCAGAGGCAACAGAATATGCAGGATAACACACAGTGAGGCAGAATTTTAAAGAGAATTAGAACCTTCTAAAATAAGATCTGTTTTGTTAAATAAACTTAAGCAAGTAACAGCCTCAATTTTCTCATCTAAAAAAGGATTAATAATATCTATCTTGTAGGACTGCTGTTAAGAACTGACAAGGTATATAAACCCCCACAAGAATTCCTTCTACGGAATGCCTGCTATCATCATTATTGTAATAGAAATGTCACATGCTCTTGGAAGCACAGCATTTCCAACACATGCACTAAAACCCTAGTCCGTTAGCAAGAGTGCATGTGCTGCTTGAAATGTCAAGCTCCCAGGAGCATGCCAGCATTTCTATTACAATAATGGACAAGGGTTTGCTGTTGTTGTGGTAATTCTATACTAATATATACATATTTCCAAATTAATGGAACTGCTATGATTTTTAAAAATTTGTTCCCATTTTACATAGCACATTCTTCAAATGTGAGTTGACTCCAAATGGAAGAGAAAAGCAGGGGACTGAGAAGACTTCATTTTGTCTCAAACAACTACCAGTTTCCCTAAGTGAAGCTATATATGTATAAACTGAATCACTTTGCTCTATACCTGAAACTAACACAACACTGTAAATCAACTATACTTCAATAAAAAAAAAAAATTACCAAAAAATATAAACAAACAAACAAGTCTTTAATAAGAAAAAAAAAAGAACAGCAAGGTAGATGTACTGATACTTTGGCTAAGAGGTACATTTTTTTCTTAAATACACAGTGATAAAAGAGAAGCAGGGTCTCCCTGGTGGCGCAGTGGTTGAGAGTCCGCCTGCCGATGCAGGGGATGCGGGTTCGTGCCCCGGTCTGGGAGGATCCCGTGTGCCGCGGAGCGGCTGGGCCCGTGAGCCGTGGCCGCTGGGCCTGCGCGTCCGGAGCCTGTGCTCCGCAACGGGAGAGGCCACAGCAGTGAGAGGCCCGCATACCGCAAAAAGAAAAAAAAAAAAAAAAAAAAAAAAAAAAGAGAAGCAAAGAGACTTTGGTTCAAAATGCGGATGAAACATACTAAGACATTCCCACCCATGTCTCAAAGCAGTGTGATTACAGATGAATGTTTATTTAACTTGTTTTGGTTGATGTAGGGGTAGTGTTTTATCTAAGATTTCTACAACAAACATAAATTACTTAGAAGAAAAAAAAGGGCTTTGGCTAAAATTGAAAAAGTGCTTAAAGTCTTCCCAAGTAAAGAATTTGCTACATAAATGATGTCCAGCACACATTCTGGGAGCCTGGCAATAACCACACACCAAGTTTAAACACTAAGGGTCATCAATGCCCTCAATGCAGTTCTGCCTACTGACTGGCCCAGCCTATTTTGGCAACAGGACACTCCCAGGCTCTCCTGAACCCATGGATGCTCGGCCCTCTTTTGGCTCAGCCATACTCCAGAGAAGATGTATTACAGCACTCAGTATGACAAGGCAGAGAAAGACTGGGCTCCTGGTTCTAATTTCAGCCATTATCTAATGTTAGCCTCTTGGGCAAGTTACTTATTAACATCTATTTCTTCTTCTCTCTTCTTTCCTCATTTATTAAATAAAGGAAATAGATTTTTTTTAAAAAAGTGTGTAGGTAGGCAGGAGTTATGGAGAGCTACCCATGACAAGATGAAGGATGGTAGTTATCACAATCACTCACACAAGACCTTTGACCTGCCCTGGCTGCTACAGAATTGAATCAACGGTCACCTCAAAGGACTTGGAAGCTATGGCTCAGGGAAGGGGAGAGAAAAAGGACAGACACTGCTATAGCTGCAGTCACATATATGTACTGGCATATGGGGAGAATTTTTTAAAGTTTTGAAATTCAATACGAAAGCGAGTAAACATTTAATTTTTATCTACATAATTTTCAGCCATCTGTCTATAACTGAGATTCTTAAGGCATACCTTTTCGTTATTTTTCATATCTAAAACCTAAATCTAATCGTTAAAGTCTCAGATTGCATAAATATAGGTGAAGTTTATTATGCAGAATGTATAAAATACAAAATAATATAAAAACATAAAAGCCCATTAAAAATGAAATGAAAGGATTGAATCATATTGTCTGCCCTGCCTTCACCACCTAAATATCTGCATTCTTTCCCTACTATCCATTAAGTATTATGAAATATTAAATATTATGAACAACCACTTCCCTAATCCCTTAACTTGGTTAACAGGTGATACAAGTCTCTATGGGAAGCATCCATGAACACAAGGGTTTCAGTTCTGAGAAGTCACTGGATTACTGGGCAACTGATAGCTAAGAAGTCAAATCAGAGGTGGATTCCAGAAATAAAGAGAAACAGTACAAACCTTCATTTCCCAAACTGTGTTCTATGTATGTTAACAGGTATTTATCGGGGTGTCCTATGAGAGAAGGACTGATAAGACCCTGGTAGCACTTATAAGTACCTAGAACAGTGCCTGGCATGTGACACATGCTCAATATTTACTGAGAAAATGAACGAATGAAGGAAAAAGTAAAAATTTTATTTAGTAGAGAGGTTAAATAAAATCTGAATAGCATGAATTAGAAGCTACAAGATAGAAAAATCTGAAAACAAATTATCTATGTGCCTTACCCAGGAAGCATATGTGTGTGCAAGAGTAGTAAGAATTAAACTTTTATTGTAGATAATAACCCTGTTTATGTGACTATTTCAAAATCTCACAAAAGTACCGCTAATAATAAATATACACTACTTCAAAAAGCAATTCGGTTTTATTTATTTCTTCTGAAGGCAAAGTACGTTAATGAACAGACATATTCCATTTTAGCCTAGAAGAGCACATTTTTTTAACATCTTTATTGGAGTATAATTGCTTTACAGTGGTGTGTTAGTTTCTGCTTTATAGCAAAGTGAATCAGTTATACATATACACATGTCGTCATACCTCTTCCCTCTTGCGTCTCCCTCCCTCCCACCCCTCTAGGTGGTCACAAAGCACCGAGATGATTTCCCTGTGCTATGCGGCTGCTTCCCACTAGCTATCTATTTCACATTTTGTAGTATATATAAGTCCATGCCACTCTCTCACTTTGTCCCAGCTTACCCTTCCTCCTCCCCGTATCCTCAAGTCCATTCTCTAGTAGGTCTGGGTCTTTATTCCCATCTTGCCCCTAGGTTCTTCATGACCTTTTTTTTTTTTTTTAGATTCCATATATATGTGTTAGCATACGGTATTTGTTTTTCTCTTTCTGACTTGCTTCACTCTGTATGACAGACTCTAGATCCAACCACCTCACTACAAATAACTCAATTTTGTTTCTTTTTATGGCTGAGTAATATTCCATTGTATACATGTGCCACACCTTCTTTATCCATTCACCTGTTGATGGACACTTAGGTTGCTTCCATGTCCTGGCTTTGGTAAATAGAGCTGCAATGGACACTCTGGTACATGACTCTTTTTGAATTATGGTTTTCTCAGGGTATATGCCCAGTAGTGGGATTGCTGGGTCATATGGTAGTTCTATTTGTAGTTTTTGAAGGAACCTCCATACTGTTCTCCATAGTGGCTGTATCAATTGACATTCCCACCAACAGCACAAGAGGGTTCCCTTTTCTCCACACCCTCTCCAGCATTTACTGTTTCTAGATTTTTTGATGATGGCCATTCTGACTGGTGTGAGATGATATCTCATTGTAGTTTTGATTTGCTTTTCTCTAATGATTAATGATGTTGAGCATTCTTTCATGTGTTTGTTGGAAATCTGTATATCTTCTTTGGAGAAATGTCTATTTAGGTCTTTTGCCCATTTTTGGATTGGGTTGTTTGTTTTTTTGATATTGAGATGCATGAGCTGCTTGTAAATTTTGGAGATTAATCCTCTGTCAGCTGCTTCATTTGCAAATATTTTCTCCCATTCTGAGAGTTGTCTTTTGGTCTTGTTTATGGTCTCCTTTGCTGTGCAAAAGCTTTTAAGTTTCATTAGGTCCCATTTGTTTATGTTTGTTTTTATTTCCATTTCTCTAGGAAGTGGGTCAAAAAAGGATCTTGCTGTGATTTATGTCATAGTGTTCTGCCTATGTCTCCCTCTAAGAGTTTGATAGTGTCTGGCCTTACATCTAGGTCTTTAACCCATTTTGAGTTTATTTTTGTGTATGGTGTTAGAGAGTGTTCTAACTTCATTCTTTTATATGTAGCTGTTCTGTTTTCCCAGCACCACTTATTGAAAGAGGCTATCTTTTCTCCACTGTATATTCTTGCCTCCTTTATCAAAGATAAGGTGACCATATGTGCGTGGGTTTATCTCTGGGCTTTCTATCCTGTTCCATTGATGTATATTTCTGTTTTTGTGCCAGTACCATACTGTCTTGATTACTGTAGCTTTGTAGTATAGTCTGAAGTCAGGGCGCCTGATTCCTCCAGCTCCGTTTTTCTTTCTAGAAGAGCATTTCTGTTGGATGTGGTGATGGTAACATTATAGAAAAAAATCAGAAAAATGCAGGTATTGGCTCAGGGCTCTAACCACAATTTTCCTTTCAATATCAAGTAATCATTAATGCTGTTTACAAATAATGATGATCTGATGTTAACAAACTTCAGGATTTTAAAAAAATATTTTGGGGCTTCCCTGGTGGCGCAGTGGTTGAGAGTCCGCCTGCTGATGCAGGGGACACGGGTTCGTGCCCCGGTCTGGGAAGATCCCACCTGCTGCGGAGCGGCTGGGCCCGTGAGCCATGGCCGCTGAGCCTGCGTGTCTGGAGCCTGTGCTCCACAATGGGAGAGGCCACAACAGTGAGAGGCCCGCGTACCACACACACACACACAAAAAAAAAACCCCCAAAAAATATATATATTTTGAATAAGTTAAAATAGATAACTTCTATGCCAAATTTAGGACTACTGTTCATTTTAAACAAGAAATATAAACCCGAACAGCTTCAGATATGAAAGAGTGCTAATTAAGTAGCAATTACATATACAATGGCTTAACCTGTGTTGCAGAATCAAAATAATGTGCCTGAGGCTTGTCAGTATAATGGAATGAGAACTGACCTGGGAGAGAGACTTGGGTTTTAATCCCAGCTCTGCTACTAACTAGCTGTTTGACCTTGAGTCTGTGGCTTTATTTTCAAATCTGCAAAAGGAGGCTAAAGGACTGGGTCAGTGGTCCCTTATTTTTTTTTTTGAGGAGAGAGAGCAGGGGTTGGCACAGATCTCTTGACAAGCTAAGAACGGGCAATAAACGCTCCCCCCAAAATATGCACAAAATTATGCAGAATATTTCGTAGTTCAGCATCTGTTATCTATTCACTTATTTAGAATCTTATAGATCTCCCTATACTCCAACACCTTAGATTCTAAACAAGTCAAAGGCAACCAAAATATATATACTCACATTCAAAATACATGACGAAAACCCAGACTTTGGCTCAAAGTATTTTTTTCTTTGGTTTATAATGAACTTTCAAGGGCTTTTAAAAAAAGAATTTAATGTTTTTAAAAAGTATATTCAGTTTATTTCTAAGATGTTTACAGGCAACTGGAATACCTATCCAAGTACTCACCTATTTGGAGGCAACCATACTTATCCAAGTTCAAGAGACTATATTATCCATTCTTGAGAATAGGGGATTTATAGCCCACATAATACTAAGCACCAAATGATGAAACAACGGTAGTTCTAGAACAGGTTTATAATGGAAATTAAAGGAGGATAAATGATGATAAATAATTGGCATCATGTATAGGACCCAATGACTGATTACTACTCTATTTCATCATAAAACTAACATACATATTAAATGCAGATAAAAATACAGTAATTCAACAACATAAAAGACCAATCAAAAGATATGTGGTCAACTTCTTTAATCAATCAGAATTATTATGTTTTAAAAAGCTACTTTAATTGCCTAAAACATAAATATTATAGTCAAGGAAAATTCCACAGTTTAAAGCAAAAAAATAAAACTTGAGAAATGAACTACGTGGCTAGTTTTCAGGCTTTGGAATTTTGAGGAAAAAAGCATATGGCCATACATTATAAATCAAGCACATTAGCTTAACAAATGTTTCATATTATTCATACTAATTTCTCTGGCTGAGTATGAACCCCACTACTTGAGACTGTAATAAAGTTGCCTCTTTTCTTTTACTTAGAAGGGTTGTCAGAAATTGGAAAAACCCTCATCTCCAATAGAAAGTTATTTTTCCCTGCTTCAGAAAACCTATAAATGTTAGCACTACAAAACATGGTAGAGGGAGAGGAGTAAAGATGAGATGAGTGACAGCTACCCCAGTATCTTCTACTGGTCTAACTGGTCCTTCTCTTTCATTTCTCTCCCTCTCCTAACATTTGTTCCTTCAAATTCTTCCCACACTTTCCCCTTTACTAAATGCAATTGTACCTTGCCTCACTCCCTTATCCTTCACTCCACTATCAAAATTACCTTTATATACACATGTACAGCAGGAGGGAATTCATTAGAAAAGGCTAAGAGAATCTTTTCTCTCCAGCAACTCCAAACTCTGCCCAGACCATTTATAAACTAACTGGGGACATCTGCAGTTATTCTGAGCCAAGAATAAAGTTTTTTACTTGGGGGACAGCTTGACAGGCCTACTAGAAACACAAGTCTAAGTTTATTAAGTTTTAAAAATATATATATATCAAAATTCAGCATTTTATTAAACAAGAAGGTAAAAAGATCTAGGCAAGCCAAAGAAATATTAGCCTTAAAATAATTTCTAAAAAAGCTAAGGAATTCCACTTCATTCTCTTTGACGATTCTTCCTCAAACATATTTTTTCTCTAAATATATGAAAATTATAGTTACACATTCTTTTTGAAAAGGCCTCTGATATATCAAATCTTTCTATGAAACTGAGTTTTCCTGGTATAACAATGACAGCCATACTGATATAATTTTTAAGGGGGAAAATCAGAAGCGAAAGGTTGATACCCTAAGGGAACACTAAGCTGGTATTAATCAGATTAAATGAAGATCTGATTTCATGATCATGACTTTACTAAAACAGTAGTTCTGTATGCTCAAAAAATTTGGCTCTTAGTAATTCTTTTTGTTTTTAAAGATTTATTTATTATTCATTTATTTATTTTATTTTTGGCTGCATCGGGTCTTAGTTGTGGCACGTGGGACCTTCATTGAGGTGCATGGGCTCTTCGTTGCAGCACGCAGGTTTCTCTCTAGTTGTGGTGTGCGGGTTTTCTCTTCTCTAGTTGTGGCATGCAGGCTCCAGGGAGCGAGGGCTCTGTAGTTGTGGCATGTGGGTTCCAGAGCGTGTGGGCTCTGCAGTTTGCAGCACGCAGGCTCTCTAGTTGAGGCACACAAGCTCAGTAGTTGTGGCACGTGGGCTTAGCTGCCCCGTGGCATGTGGGATCTTAGTTCCCTGACCAAGGATTGAACCCACGTCTCCTGCATTGTAAGGCGGATTCTTTACCACTGGACCACCAGGGAAGTCTCACCTCTTAGTAATTCTTAAGAACAAAAGGTTTAGCCTGAAAAACTGAGGGAAGATTTATCCCTGGAAGGAGCATGTTCACTTCAACAGGTTGATGAAAATCTTTCAAAAAACGTATGAACATTTTAACTTTCTAAACAGTATCAAAAAACTCTAATTTAACACTTGCTTGATGACTCAAGGTTATCATGATGAACATTTACTGCATTATGTCCTCCCAGCAATGCCCTCGACAGCATTACTCAGCCAGGTTATTGGCCTTTTAGCTAAAGAGCTTCTGCACTGCCCTGATGGCCGAGTACTGGTCTGCTCTTTCTCTCTCCTTCCTTGCAGAAGTCAAATGCCCCCTTCTCATGCTGACATTTTGACTAATAGCTGCATCCCCTCTAGTTCTTCTAAAATGTTGGCTTACATCTTTCTAGGACTTTGGAAACTAGATAACCACCATTTTTAGAGCTGTGTAAAAATAAGACTAAATGAGGTCTGAGCACAGGCCTCAGGTTTTCTTCTGTGAGTTAAGTGCTTACACTTGAGTCTGGGGATATTGATGGACGTAGCTTCGCAGTTTCAAGGGCTCTTCTTTTGTCCTTGATTCATTGTTCTCAATTATATCCCAGAGAGAAAGTAAAAATTAGAGAAAAATGAATAAACTACTTTTTAAGTTTTCCACAAAAGTGCCATGAACTTGAAAAGGTAAATTCTAAAATTACTTCTCATTACTAGAAATATGCGATGTGGTAACATGTCTGATTAATCACTTCTACCAATATTAATAAGAAAGGGTTAACTCTTCTACCTGTCACCATATGAATCTCACTTTTCTCTCACACATAAAAAAATAACTTTCAGGATAAACATATCTAACATAAGAAGTCTAACATAAGAAGGCTCTATGTTTTTTCAAGAAGAACACTATTTAAAAAAACAAGATACGCCCAGGTCTTGGTTTATAAATACCAATAAAAGAAACCAAAGCTTCTTGGAAAAAATGGCTGATTCTAGGGTTGGGATGAAGAAAATACTGATGCCAGAAAGAAAGTGCTTAAAAAAAATTGAGGGAACTGTCCCATCCTGAAAGAGTCCCCAATGGCCAGGATGCAACTATTTGAGCAGCAAAATAACATTAGTATTGGATTATAACACAAAGAATAAAATAAATATCTGAGTCCATACTGATAAAAATTATTAAATGAATAAATAAATAAATGAAGAAGAAGGGACACATCTTCCTTCTAGAAGAATTCCAATTAAAAAATGTAGAGAGAGCTTCCCTGGTGGCGCAGTGGTTGAGAGTCCGCCTGCCGATGCAGGGGACACGGGTTTGTGCCCCGGTCTGGGAAGATCCCACATGCCGCGGAGCGGCTAGGCCCGTGAGCCATGGCCGCTGAGCCTGCGCGTCCGGAGCCTGTGCTCCGCAACGGGAGAGGCCAGAACAGTGAGAGGCCCGCGTACCGCAAAAAAAAAAAAAAAATGTAGAGAGGATGAGAGAAATAAAAATCATCATTAGAACACCACAGTAATATCTGCTGCAGGCCAAGATATACTGATGAATGATAAAATTAGTGGGAAAAGCTTTAAAGAGAAACAGAATATTTGCATAGTCTCAAAGAATCTCCCCTCCAGATATGTAACTTAAATTCTTTGATGCTCCTCCCTCCAGTAGGTGGAGCTTAATTCTCCTCCCCTTGAGTATGGACTGGACTTTAGTAACTCCCATCTAATGAAAAGTAAAAAACTGTAGCTTTATAGCAGAGAAACCTGTCACTTAAGCAAGTGATCATGGTTAGTTAAGCAAGTGATCATGGTTAGCATAACCAACTGCAAGTCGAGTTGATATCAGGTACCCCCTGAAATGATGCAATGAGAAGTGAACATTACTATTTTGTGATATTCTTGCAAAAAAATGCACAACCTCAATCTAATCATGAGAAAAGCATCAGACAACTCAAATTAAGGGACATTCTACAAAAATACCTGCCCAGTATTCTTCAAAAGTGTCAAGGTCATAAAAGACAAAGAAAGACCACTAAACTGTCACAAATTAGAAGAGACTAGGAAACATAATGACTAAATACAATATGATATCCTGGACTGGATGCTCAAAAAGGACATTAGGAGAAACGCTGGGGAAATGTGAATAAAGCCTGTAGTTAATAGTACTGGACCAATGTTAATTTCTTTAGTTCTGATACACAGTTGTGTAAGATGTCAACATTAGGGGAGGCTGGGTAGAGGGCTTATGAAAACTCTCTGTACATCTTTCAACTTTTCTGTAAATCTGAAATTATTTCAAAATAAAAAGTTTTTTTTAAAAGAATCTGATATGGTTACTAGTTACTTAGTATGGTTACTTAGAACTTAGCAAACAGGTCACCAATATCTAAGCCACAAAGATCCTTTGGGCTGCTTTAAGGTAAATTTCTAATGTTTCAATTTAAAGATTAAGATAATATTTCATAGCAAGAAAAAGGGTAGGAGGACTCTAGAGAAATACTTGCACATATGTACCAGGAGACATACAAATAATTCAGCTTCATAATATAATAATTCAGCAGCTTTGTAATATAAAACTGGTAACCCAAATATCTATCAGCAGCAGACTTAAGCTGTGACATACTCATATGGTAGGACACTTTATAGCTGTGAGAATCAATCACATCTGGTTTCTTTTTCTTTTTTTTATTGAGGTATAAGTGACATATAACATTGTATTAGTTTCAGGTGTACAACATAGTTATTCTGTGTCTGTATACATTGAGAAATGATCACCATAATAGTCTATTTTATAACATCCATCACCATACACAGTTACAAAATTTTTTTCTTACATGAGAACTCTTAACATCCACTCTTCTAGCAACTCTCAAATGTGCAATACAGTATTACTAACTACAGTTACCATGTTGTACATTATATCCACATGACCCATTTATTTTTGGAAGTTTATACCTTTTAATCACCATTTCTGCAACCACCAATCTGTTGTATCTATGAGCTTGGTTTCTGTTTTGTTTTGTTTTAGATTCCACGTATAAGTGAGATCATACAGTATCTGACTTTCTCTGACTTATTTCACTTAGCGTAAATGCCCTCAAGGTCCATCCATGTTGTTGCAAATGGTACGATTTCATTCTATTTTATGGCTGAATAATATTCCACTGTATACCACAGTTTTCTTAATCCATTCATCCATTCATGGACACTTACTTAGGTTGTTTCCATATCCTGGCTATGGTAAATAATGCTGCGATGAACATAAGAGTATACATATCTTTTCAAGTTAAGTATTTTCATTTTCTTTGGATAAATACCCAGAAATGGAATTGCTGGATCATATGGCAGTTCTATTTTTAATTTTTTGATGAACATCCATACTCTTTTCCATAGTGGCTGCAGCAATTCCCACCAACAATGAATAAGGATACCCCTTTCTCCACATCCCTGCCAACATTTGTTATTTCTTGTCTTTTTGATAAAAGCCATTTTAACAGGTGAGGTGATATATCTCATTGTGATTTTGATTTACATTTCCCTGATGATTAGTGATGTTGAGCATCTTTTCATGTGCCTGTTGGCCATCTGTATGTCTTCTTTGAAAAAATGTCTATTCAGATTTTCTGCCCATGTTTTATTCGAATTCCTTGGTTTTTTGCTATTGAGATGAATGAGTTCTTTCTATATTTTACATATTAACCCCTTATCAGAAATATGATTTGCAAATATTTTCTCCCATTCAGTAGGTCGCCTTTTCATTTTGCTGATGATTTCCTTTGCTATGCAGAAGCTTTTCAGTTAATGTTGTCCTACTTGTTTACTTTTGCTTTCACTGCCATTGCTTTTGGAGTCAGATCAAAAAAAAAAAATCATCGCTAAGACTGACGTCAAGTAACTAACAACATGAAAGAATAGTCCAGTTTCATTCTTTCATATATGGCTGTCCAGTTTTCTCAACACCAATTATTGAAGAGATGTCCTTTCCCTATTGCATATTCTTGGCTCCTTTGTCATAAATTAATTGACCACACGTGTGGGTTTATTTCTGGGCTCTCAATTCTGTTCCACTGATATGTTTGTCTATTTTTATGCCAATGTCATACTGTATTGATTACTATAGCTTTGTAATATAGTTTAAAATCAGGGACCATGATACCTCCAGTTTTTTCTTTTTCAAGATTGCTTTGGCTATTTGGTCTTTTGTGGTTCCACATATATCTTGAGATTGTTTGTTCTATTCCTGTAAAAAATGTAATCACATCTGTTTTAATGAATCTCAAATATAATACTTTAGAAAGGAAAAACTGGAAAAGCAAGTTACGGTATATAAAGAAGTAGGCAGAATATCAGATGGGAATTTTTTTTTTTTTTAAGGCAAGGAAATGTTTAATACAAAATTCAGGGTACCTGATAACTTCTGCTGATGGTGGGAAGTAAGAAGTGAAATAAAGGTGTCTGGGAAGGGCACACAAAGTGTTCCCTGTGTTTTTTGCTTTATAAGTCACAAATGTATTATAAATATTCTTTTATATCCATTATATATTTATTTTTAATTATAAAAGGCGTGAGGAAGAAGTTCATCTTTAACAGATACACATCCTGCCAACTAAACGTAATTCATTAGGTGCTGAAATCTTTTCAATCTCTATAAAATTCCAAACTTCATCTTTTTTGAATTTGAAAAATAACCATTTCTAAAAACACTGAGAAAGTATGTCATCCATTCAGAGACTACAATGTAAAGCAAGTTTAGTTAATGAAGTCCAGTGTTACACTGGGATGTCTGCCTTCTTCCATTTAAAAAGAAAGAACCTTCCTCTATTGCCATCCTAGGATAAACTATTTACCTTTCACAAAAACAAGAAGCTTGTGCATGCTGGGAAAGATAATAAGGAGAAACCCACTTGAGCTGTTATCACATAATTCTGAATAGTCTTGTCATCCTTATGGCCAGATCAAAGTTAACTCAGTACTCTGATTAAAATATCTTCAGATTCTGAAATATTCTATGCATCTCATTATTCAAAATCTACAATTTATTAATAAAATGCCCTCAAAATAAATTTTGGGTTAAATATTAAGTTTTTTTAATAAAAGATTCCTAGAGTAACTGTCATAGGTTAGTTATCACATTTAGGTATAAAATACAGTATAAAAAATCAAGGCAAAGATACTGGCTTTAACTTTTTAAATTATACCTGTGATCAATAATAATTATAAAAACAGCAGGTCTATTCTAAATACAAAACACTAAAGTGGCCCTAAGCTCAATACACACACCTAAATATAGTGCTCCCAAGAGAGGAAATAGGCCAAAATCGATGACAGGGCTGAGCTGTAAGACATCAAAAGTATGCTTATAAAGAGCTAACTTTGGTCATTATTAAACTCTTTTTTTAATGTAAGTTAACTCAAAGTTTACTATATTCTTACTTAATGAGCAATACTGGATTCCACATGAAAATAATCATTTACTTAATGATGCTTTCCAGTCAAGTTTTGATTTCAAAGGGGGAAAACAAAAATCCCCAAACACCCAGAGGGTATAAAAGTAACCAAGATAAAGCTTAAAAACCACATTTCCTTTCATGGGAGGATTTTATTGCAATGTGAAATTTTGCTTTTGAAAAACTATAAAGTTGAAAAACTAAGGTCACTGGAGAAATTAAAAGAAAACAAAAAAGTTATAGGAAGTTTTATTACTTCCTACAGGTCTCTTGATATACGAATAACAAACTTTAAATAATGTATTTAATAGGATTATCATTTAAAGCACAATTTGGATTTTAAAAATAATAACCTAGTTAGTCTGTCAATCTAAGTTACTCTGACATTTGTACCTTGATTTCCTGAATCTAACTAAAACATTCCTATCATGATGCCAGCCTCCTAGTCAGGCTTTTTGAAAGGACTACGGTAGCTCAAGTTCCCTCAGCTGAGCAAGAGCCAAAACTCGAACTACTGCCCCTTCTGTGCAGTTGTAAGCAGTTAACACTCAGGATAAATCACTCCCAAATTAAAGCAGTCTTTATGGATCACAATGACAACAACCACACTAACCAGACGGTCAGGTCAGTCTTCAGGAATCAGGACATACTTTTTAAGGTAACAGGAGCTTCAAACTATAGTCCCTGGAAACAGACTTCTTGGAACCACATTATCCTTAAATAAATAAACTTCAGTTGAATGAAGTAAAACTGCAGATAGCCCTAAAAAATATACTCGGCTACTTAAGTGTTTCCAAAATGACCAATGGCAAATGTTCCTGAGGTTCCTCCTCCCTGCCCTCATTTATTTCTCCCTTGAGTGCAGGCTTTTCCCTGCCCCAAGCCTCACCTTCGTGAATCATTTGCTTATGGGGTAAGGGTAGTATTTTCTTTGTTTACTATTTACTACTTTGGAGTCCTGTAAATATTTAGTAACAACAATAATAATCAACTGATTATGCAGGTCAAGCATTCATAGTTCAGAGAAGTATAACCATCAGGGCACCAGGAAGTGACAAAAATCTCCAACAGTGACCTTTAACTGTCAGAGGGTTTTATTAACCCACTTAAGGGAAATGTGTTAAGGTGGCAATTCAGTGGAGTGCATACTTTTTAGCAGCCCTTATTTAGTGTATCAGTTATTTTTTTTTAATAAATCATACAAATGAGAAATCACTTAAAGCAAGAGTACATGAGTCTCTGGGATGCATTCTCATTTTGTCCCACCCCTTCCCCTTCCCAGTAGAATGGGAAGGCTGATAGGTCAAAATCAAACTACAGCCATCCATTTTCACTGCTTTCAGCAATACCCATTTCATACTTGGGGCAAAGAAGAATTTGAACAAATCACCATTTTCCCCTCAACTTTCTGCTACTACCAGATTGTTGGAGGGGAAAGGTCAGTGGAAAGATGATCCAAGAAGAGGGGCAGAAAGAAAGGAGGGAGAGAAAGAAGCGGCTGAGGATGTTAGGAGACAGGAGGCTTTTTTTTTTTTTTTTTTTACAGTACGTGGGCCTCTCACTGTTGTGGCCTCTCCTGTTGCGGAGCACAGGCTCAGCGGCCATGGCTCACGGGCCCAGCCGCTCCACGGCACGTGGGATCTTCCCAGACCGGGGCACAAACCCGTGTCCCCTGCATCGGCAGGCGGACTCTCAACCACTGCACCACCAGGGAAGCCCGTCAGGAGGCTTCTGGGTTGCCACTAGGTTCAGAGTTTCTAAGAAGAAATAGGGGTATATTAATTTGGAACACATAATATTTCTAAAAAATAAGCTGTTCTTTCATTCCATTGAAGCATTTAGCAGAATCAGTCCAAACTGCTCAGCACCCCAGCCCAACTCTGTGTGCCTTTCTGGTTAAGCTGGCAGTGAGGGGACCAATTATTTATATTTCCAGTCAACCTTCCTTTTTAGTTACTGCCTGAATCACACCTGGAGGTCAATCAGGGGACAGGTGTTTCACTCAGACTGCCTTCCCATCTGCTTCACACCTGTTACTGTCCTAAAATATCCACACTGACAGACAGGGACAAAGATTATGAAAGGGATACAGTGGGTCCCCCACAAGCTTTGTACAGTCAGCATCCCCATCCATCCCAGCTATGCTGGGAATGTGACTCTCGGAATTATGACAACAAAAGCTCATGCAAACTACTACTACTACCACCACCACCACTACTACTACTACTACCACCACCACCACCACCACCACTACTACTACCACCACTACCACTACTACTACTACTACTACCACTACCACTACTACTACTACTACTACTACCACTACTACCACTGCTACCACCACTACTACTACTACCACCACCACTACTACCACTACTACCACTACCACTACTACTACCACTACTACTACTACTACTACCACTACCACTACTACCACTACTACTACCACTACTACTACTACTACTACCACCACTACCACTACTACTACTACTACCACCACCACCACCACTACTACTACTACCACCACCACTACCACTACCACTACTACTACTACCACTACCACTACTACTACTACCACTACCACTACTACCACTGCTACCACTACTACTACTACTACTACCACTACCACTACTACTACCACTACCACTACTACTACTACTACCACCACTACTACTACCACTACCACTACTACTACTACCACTACTACTACTACTACTACCACTACTACTACCACTACTACTACTACTACCACTACCACTACTACCACTACTACTACCACTACTACTACTACCACTACTACTACCACTACTACCACTACCACCACTACTACTACTACCACCACCACTACTACTACTACTACTACCACTACCACTACTACTACTACCACTACTACCACTGCTACCACTACTACTACCACTACTACCACTACCACTACTACTACCACTACCACTACTACTACTACCACCACTACTACTACCACTACCACTACTACCACTACCACTACTACTACTACTACTACCACTACTACTACTACTACCACTACCACTACTACCACTACTACTACCACTACTACTACTACCACTACTACTACCACTACTACCACTACTACCACTACCACCACTACTACTACTACCACCACTACTACTACCACTACTACCACTACTACCACTACCACCACTACTACTACTACCACCACCACTACTACTACTACTACTACCACTACCACTACTACTACCACCACTACTACCACTGCTACCACTACTACTACCACTACTACCACTACTACTACTACCACCACCACTACTACTACCACTACTACTACCACTACTACTACTACCACTACTACCACTACTACTACCACTACTACTACTACCACTACTACTACCACTACTACTACTAGTAGTAGTAGTAGTAGTACTGCTGCTGCTGCTGCTGCTACTGCTACTACCGCTACTACTACTTCTACAAACCAAACTCCTAAACATCTTTTGAGTTCAGAGTGGCATAATTTAACCAGAGGAGAATTATGAGATGGTATAAATGGCCTTATTCAAACCTAGGCTATTAAAAACAATCAAATAAGAAAGTATTAAACCTCTGGAAATTTAAGAAAATAAATTGAAATTCAGCTTGAGTGAACCAGAATGAGAAACCAACATGACTGAAAAGAAACAGTGGGCATATCCTATGGGTACTGGTGCTATTTTCTAATTTACTGCTCTTTTGTAGTATTAAGATGGACCTAAGACTTTACAAAACACCAGGAACCAACATTGTTAAGATGTAAATGACAAAAAGAAATCTTACAGGATGAACAAAGGGATTCAAAGAGGGAAAGAAGATGCTCTGATTACAAAGACTGCCAGGGTAACAGTGTTGCCGTTTTGAGTCTTCCCAACATGTTCCCCTAGTAGGTGGCATTTCAAGTAAATAATGTCAAACTATCCTATATACACCTATTACTCTCTACTCCTATTGGCACTGTGATTTTCTTGGACTACTTCAATATCTCCAGTCAAGGTTAGTTTCACTCAACTTTCACTCCCAACTATGTATGGCCTTACCCTTTCTCTTCATTCCTATATATGCTTACTTTTGACAAATAAATCTTCTCACCATACTCCCATATACTTCTTGGTTCAATGTTGTTGTTTTTTCTTTTTAATGTCTCCAAGTGCATCATATCAGAGCCAGTAGGACTCTGTGAGGCATTCCTTGAACAATTTTTTCAGAATGCCTACCAACACCTCTATCATCTCTCCTCCCCCAAACAGAGGCTTTTTTGTTCACATATACTATCTCATTTACTAGAGAATTATGGGATTTACTAAAATAAACATTAAGTTTTATAATCACTTTAATGAAGTAATATTGCCATTAGACAAACTAGTTATGGAGGAGAGAATTAAATAGTGAATGAGAAGAAAATTTATTTTCAACTTTTTATTGAAGTATAATTAATTTACAATGTTGTGTTAGTTTCAGGTGTACAGCAAAGTGATTCAGATATATATATATACACACATATATATATTTAAAAAACTATATATTCTAAGGAAACTAATTTAATAGGCCTGTGTTCATTTGTACAGAACATGATACTTCGTGGGGTTTCTTTTTTTGGTTGAGGTATATAGTTGATTTACAATTTTATACAAGTTTCAGGTATATAGTTATCCATAGTTTGCGCTTCTTAATCCCCTACACCCCATCCTGCCCCTCCTCCTTCAGAACAAGATGCTTTGAAAAGTAATTTCTGTTCTGTGATCTCATTTGATCCACATATATAAAGAAGAAAAGACACTAGTAGCAATTAATAGCCAAGCACTGTTAGGAGCTTTTATATTTAAAATTTTTACAACTCAATAAAATACGCATTACTTTCCCCCTTGTTACAGATAAGGAAAAGGAAACTAGAAGAGTTGATGTTGATGATGCACACGATGCTGATGTGCTAAGAGGCAGTTCATCTGACTCTGCCACACCATGTTGCCTCCAATCTAGCTTAATCAGATAAAATTTTTAATCCATAATTGCAGTAAATATGAGAAGACTGATCTGTGACATATTCAAATCCTGGCAGACAGAAACTATTAAAAAGCCTGGGGGCTTCCCTGGTGGTGCAATTGTTGAGAGCCCACCTGCCGATGCAGGGGACATGGGTTCGTGCCCCGGTCCAGGAGGATCCCACATGCCATGGAGCGGCTGGGCCCATGAGCCATGGCCACTGAGCCTGCATGTCCGGAGCCTGTGCTCCGCAACGGGAGAGGCCCCCATACCGCAAAAAAAAAAAAAAAAAAAAAGCCTGGGTCTAGGCAATCAGATAACCTGATCGTAACATATCCTCATCTCCTCAACCAGCCCCAGCCTACAGATGGGCTGTGTTGTGTGTTCTTGGATGAGTCACTTACCCAATTAGGCCTTAGTTTCCCACATATAAAACGTGGGAGGAAGACTAAATAATTTTTAAGGTTATGTCCACCAATACTTTTATTTCTTTCTGAAAGGAATATTCAACTGTATAGATTAACTTTTTTTCTAACCAATGTATAAAACATATAGGGGGAGGGTTGGAAATCACTACCCTATAAAGCAAGGACTAAGTTTAAGCCACGACTAAGTCTTCTTATACTCTCCTGAACACAGATGATTTGCATTTAAGCATTTAGTAAGTAGCTCTGAATGATGAAAGATGAACTGACTACAGTCTACCTATGAAACTACCTTACATCCAGGAAGGGTTTTCAAGGTAAGTCTGCCTAATTACTGAACTCTGCCTGAAAGAAAAAAGTGTTATGAGTATGTGTATTTTAGTGATTACAAAAACAAAAGAGGAAAAGCTAACAACTTCAAATTTGGGATCACAGTCTAAATTGCCACAAAATTTTAACTTTTACACATAATATAATCTCATGTAGATTATCCATAATCTAGATTAACAACATAAACCCTTTAGCTCATGCAGTTTCCTCTGCTAAATATGTCCCTTCTTCTCTCTCTAGAAGTCCTAGTCACCTGTATGACCTATTTCAAATACATTCATCCTCGCAGTGAAAGGCCACCACCTAGAACCTCATCACTCATCACACACACAGAAAAGCATTTGTTGTATCTTTTGTGCACCAAAGTACTTTCTGCAGATTGTTATTACAGCCCCTTATCACACAACACTATGGTGAATTGTTTATATGCCTGTCTGTCCCAGTGGACTGTAAGCTGTTTTATTCATCTTTGTGTCCTCAGTACCTACCAGGACCAGGCACATGGCTGGCATGCATTAAATGGTCACTGAATTGAACTGAATAGAATAGAACATTTCCCTTTCACTCAACCAACACAGCTTTGGGTCTGAACATCCCAAATACTCATACTCAGACGTGTTTTGCTGCACTAGATGGCAAAAGCAAGCTTCAAGCACCCTGTAAATTCAGTTCTCAGAGAGACCTGTGGGGAAAAGGTATTTTAAAAATCAGTTTACAAAAAAAAAAAAGCAGTTTTAAAAAAGGCTTCATATTTCTTATGGATTTGGAGGCTAAGAAAAAGTAAATTGTGTGTCCCCAGTATCTTTAAAGTAATGCTCTGCTAATTGTTCTAATATTCATGACATTCTTTCTCCTGTTTGGGAAGATAAGAGGGATTGATTTATGTGAAATATCCACTACCTCCCTATTATCTGCTCTCCGACTATATCAAGAGTTAGTACTTCCTCCCTACACACACCCCCTTATCCCCACAACCAACAGCACCTAAAAAACTGCCATTTTCCTATTTCACACAAAATCTGAAAAGAGAGCTGGGCCTCATTCCAAAGAACTGTCAATTTTTCAAAGAAGATTACCCTACCAAATCAGTCATCTTTCTTCTTCCATTAGGAAAGAGATTAAAATAGAATTACACTTCAAAATGGGAGCTCAACGTTTTAAAGCCACTAAACTTTCTGTACCCTTAATGTACTCTAGCTTCCACCCCCTACACACACCTTTTCTTCAGAGCATTAATCAAAACTGTGGCATGCTTCCTAGCCTCAAAGATCTTTCCCATGTTCTCCAATTCATTAAAGACTTTTCCAATTACCAGAGTAAAATACTAAGTCATGATTTGGCATTTCAAGCATATTCCTGCAATCCAGGTTAGACTGAAAGGACGTCTGAACTATATAGCTACATATAACTATTCCCACCACATTCTCATGAGAAAACCAAATCCTATAATATTTGACTTTTTAAAACCCAACGATGCCAAAAATCCTTCAAAAGTCTTTTTACACTGAAACAAATCATTTAGAAATAATAGTTTATCCTTAAAGTTGAAGTACATATACTCTATGACCCAACGATTCCACTGTTAGGCAAATATATACTAAAGAAGTGCATGTACATATATACCAAGACACATAATCAAAAACACTCTTAGCATCACTGTTAATGATACCCCAAAACTGGAAGCAACCCAAATGTCCACTGACAGTAGAAAGACTAAACAAAGTATGGTAGAGATATGAAATAGATTACTATACAGCAATGAGAATGCTACAAGCAACCACACAGATGAATCACATAATGTTAAATAAAAGAAGCAAGTACAAAGAATATATAAAGTGTAATTCTATAACTATCTGTTCAACTGTAGGCATGTTTTATATATTGTTCAATATGTATGTTATACTTCACAATACAAAAGCAGTCTTTTAGCTTCAAAACTGTAGTTTCCACACATAAAATCCTTATTTTTATTTTAGTTATAGCATTTATAAGTCTGTCTTTCCATAAGACTATAAACTGCTTGAGGGTGAAGTCTGATTTTATTCATCTGGGGGCTCCCAGAACATCATGGTACATAGCAGATGCTCAACAAATATTGACTGGATAGATGGATGAAAGAACTACGAACACAGGGAAATCTCAAATGACAAAGAAATCTCCATGAAGCAAAAGAATAAAAGTCACTTCCCTTTTCCTGTATACAGGCAAAGACTAGTAAGCTCCGAATTTCAACTAGTTAAATACATTCTCAAATGCCTATTTCTAATAAATGGCTCCACTGGACACAAGATAGTTTTAGTACATATTTTATCAAAAGTGCAAGTTATTTTTGAGCTGTTAGTTCAATAGCCAGATTCTGATTTTTCTCTTTTGCAGTACAGCTGCCAGACTCCTGGTTGTCTAACTTATTAATAATTCCTTAATTTAAACACAAAAACACATGCACAACTCTCTTTATGAATCTACCCCCAAGAGTTCTAAAATGTTTCTCCATTAAAAAGCACATCTCAGAACATCCTGCTGTTCTTAGAGCTGCAATGCTTTCCTCCTCCCAGTTCCCCAGTCAGTCTCCTATGGACCATCGGACTGAAATTAGCTATTCATTACATGTGAAGGAGCGCTGGCTGGAGCGGAGCCCTGCAGAGACAGACTGCTATTTTACATGTCAATTTCAGAACTAAAGCATCTGCTACCTTACTAATATGTATATTTAATGTCTCTGCATAATGTGTGGAATTATATGCTGTTCATTGCCTGTTTGTTCTGATATTAGGTACTCTTAAGTAGCATTATTCTAAATTATTCTCTTTGAAATATGTGGGACTTTGTATTAGGTCTCTTCCCTAGTGTTGTCTGTAACACAGGGTCCAAATGAACACCATACAGAATACTGAAGACCAAAAAATCATGAATCAGAGTAAGCTAACCAAATATGACAAGTTTGTGGCCGGCAATTACTAATAATTTACTTCATATCCGAGGCTCCTGACTCCTCGATACAGTTTTACATTAGGTTGAGGGGTTGCGGTGAGGGAATGTTAAATTATTAACAGCAGTTGGTAAACCTTGAGTATTAGAATTGTTCTTTTGGAAAATCTGTACATTTATGTTAAAAGCCGTATTTCTAGCATGTTTCTCTCTTATCAGCAATTAATTCCATGTTAAAGACACATTTTTTTTTGTAAATTGTGGTGATACACGTTATTGAATAAACCTCTGAATGGGGTGGGGTGGGGGAAAGCTTTAAGCTATCACATACAGTCCTCATACCATAAATTACAATTGCTTTTGTTCATTAACCCTCATACTCAGCAGGAAGCTGGGAATGTTCAATATTTAAGAACCACCATGAATGGCAGTGTTATACTAATCAAACCTAAGTGATACTAGATGTACAATAGTGAACTAATGCCCGTGTTAACAGAACTACAAGTACCACGCCGGCACAGTAATCTGGATTGCTTTACCACACTTAGTAGTACTGCTGCGATTAAGGACTTGCTCAGATGAATAAGGTTTTTCTAGCTCTATAAATCATCCACACTTGTTAGTGAATACACCTTTTAGTTACAGAAGGTGACTAGTGGATTTTGTTTTTGTGTGTAGTTGGATACTACATGTAAGCTTGCTGGTGTGATACAGATACAGTGGCCATGTGAGGTGCCCACGGTAAATGACAGGTACCATTTGGCATTTACTCACAAATCTAAAACATGAGGCCTAAAAATTGGTAATAAACTTTAAAAGATTAATCTATTTCCTCTCAGATGCATAAGTTTAGATTCTAATTCTCCAAGGAAATAAATTTACAAGTGCATGTACATGACCACCCAACCCCACACCATCTTTTACCAGCTCCCAAGCATGCTCTAGAGAACGAGGGCTACCTATTTGTTCTAGCACAATGTCTAATACCTAATGATGATGACTCAACAAATATTTGTAGTGAATGCACGCACATGTCAATGCTGGAAAAAAGTAATCTGAGAAATAGTAGGAACTATCATACAAAACCCACTGAAGTAGACAGAACCTATCACCAAACCAGAAAAAAGTTGGTAGTGACCAGTGCTTCCATGAATAAGTTGCTCAGTCCGACTAATATCAGGATCTGAAACTAGAGAAGCTTTATATATTTGATGAATAGTATAGCACCTACCTAGCAAAGATCTTAAATAAACCATAACAACAATATACATGTAGGAGAAAAAACTAAAACTGGAGAAAATATTCTCCAATACTACCAACCTGTAAATTTTAAGATTAAGATTACTACTACTACTTTATTGTTTAGTTAAAACATAGGTCAGCTGATGTCCAAATTGCCATCAACATCTCATTTGCTGATAACAGGGACTATAGTATTTTTAATAGAGTACTTAATTGTTCACCTTAGATATACATACTGAACTGCAGAACAGAAAAAATTTTTTTCCCATCTTTAATCAGCATTTCAAAACACAAAATTAACTTCTTTGTCATTGAAAACAACCACCAAACCAACAACCTTAGAAAATATAATAAATCAGCTTATTTAATCAACAATGATTTTAAAATGTAATCCTTAACAGTTGTTTAAAATATGCATAATTAAGTTTGCAATAGTTATCCTGATTTAAAGCAAAAGCACATCTGCTTATGAGTAAGTATAGTCTGACAGCAATTTGGAACATCTATCAGAAGGAATCAACTGTAAGCTAAATAAGGATTATTTGTATTCCACATAATACTCTATTTGTTCTTTCTAGCCACTGCAGAAATAAAAGACACTCAAACTCATTTAGTGTACACTAAATCCAATGTACCTAGGCAAAACACTGAAAATTCCATTTGGATGGTTCCCAGCCCATATAGCCCAACTTTTTAGAGTATTACTACCATCTGGTTACTAGTCTGTGTTTACCAAAACAGTAGCTGTGCACACATTTCTATAGCAGCTGTGGTCAAAAACTTTAAATCAATCCATTTGGCTAAACGAAAACTCTTCAAGGGAAAAACAAATACAGCATTTTGAATATATATATACTTAAAATAAGTTCCACTACTGGTTCTAATAACATTCCCCGAGGACAAAAACAGTAAAAATGTTTTTTTTTTACATTTTTGTTAATTGTATTTACAAATACAATTTTGGTATTTGAGACATTAACTTCATTATTTATATTTTCAATCATTTATCACACGAAAGAAGGTCAATGGAAGTCAAGTGAAACACCCAAGGTTAAACAACTAGCTAGTAGCTGGACTCTGTCCAGAACATAGGTATCTCCCCTGGTTTCCAACACAAGAATCTTTTCAGAAAATTATTCCAACCAAATCCCAAGGGCCTAAAAATAGAATTTTGTCAAAGAAATATACCATTTAATAAATGCAGGTTACAATTATTTTAATCATTTTCATAAAATATAACAGTTCATCATAAATTATGAAACCTGACATATTTGTTTCAGAACTGGGTTAAGAGCTTAAAGCATCCTGTGAAATTTATAAGAATTCTAATTTTACAAACTTTTCCCTTTCTTTTTCACATCCTCCTTCAACCCCTCCCATTAAAAACTAAGTCTACAAACCAATCATATTACCCTGGTCAAGAGGCTAAGCTATTACTTTAGATCCAAAGGTAATTTCTTAGCTCCTACACACATGCTGATGTTCCCCTTTCTATTAAAACATAACAATATGCCACACTGCGTGCTTTCTTGTAAATAGAAAGCCTTTTCCTAATTAGAACTATCAAACTTCCAAATGATCTCCTTCCCCCTAAGAAACAAACCTAATCCCCAAATATAAATTAATATAGAAATGCTCTCCGCATTGCTTAGAGGGGGAATAAAAGGCAATATGCCAAATGTACTCTCTATGTGTCTTTTGTTGTTATAGTACTAACAATTTCTTTAATAATACTTAAGAAAAACAAATTTTCAGGGCATAATGGGGACTATTTTAAACTTATTTGGGTTAATAAGCCACTATCCTTGCTTTGACAAAAATGAATTGTGGCCTTCTTTCTTCCTTTTTCATGATATCTAAGAAGAAAAAATAAACCAACAATCCACCAAAGACAAAGCATGTGTTCACTCCTCTACATGGAATATTAAACTTTCAAGGGAAAGAACTGGACATTAAATTATTTGGGGGTCAGGTTATAGAAGGGGTGGTTGATAGCATTTGTAGGTGAACTATTTTTTGTTTTGTTGGCTTCCTGATTCCTGGTCATTTATTTTAGAACATGAGAACCCAATGAAAAACCCAAAATTAAAACTTTCACTACTTCTTTCCATCATAACCAGGAAAAGAAGAGCTGGTGTCAGTGGACATCTAGAACAAACTGGTAATAAATTAACATAATTATTGAGACAAATGCACAACAGGGTTTTTACACTTTTACATCCATCATTCATAGGTGCCTCTCAACAAACATCCTTGTACAGAGTTGGTAGTGGAGCAGGACAAGCAATATTATTCCCATTTGACAGATAAATTCATGGAGGTTCTATGACACACCAGGGCCCAAGGCTAGTAAGCCAGCTGTGAAGTGAGGAAAACACCCAAATCCTCTGGTGCCAAAGACCTGCAATCATTCCAAAATACTGCCTCTGTTCATTTCACTAGTTTCAACTAATTTGCAACGAGAGTAATACAGAGCTGTGTACAGTGTCTCACTCTGCTCATCTACTTTTTAGGTCTTCCTTTCTCTTTCTCTCCTCCAACACTCTATGAACTTGGTGGCTCAGCTCTGTTTGAGCCCAATATGGGCCTGAGAAGCCGGGGGTGCACTACACACATTTGAAGATTTTACAAGCTGAAGCATTTTGCACAGGTGGCTGGGATTCCACTTTAACCACCTGTGTGTATACAATTCTTCCTAAATTCAAACCTAGCACAGGCCGCAGTTTAAATTTAATGTTTTGGAGGAGAGGGAAGCAAAATTGTTTTGAAATTCTCTGTGAAAAACAGCCTGTTGTATTAGAACAAACAGCAGCTTGTTCCTATCATTCCTTTGTTTGACAAGTCTGGGCTGGCTAGAAAGGTCATTTATGCCTCAAAGCATCAAATTAACATTTGAAGACATGAATTTTAAAAATGGCTATTTGCTTCTGTTCTGTGAATGGCTAATGCAGTTCAGAAAAACAGAAAGGAGAAAAACCTACTACAGTCTTAGCCTAGTCCCAAAAAAGACTAAGAAAAATAACAAAAACAGAAAAGGGAAACACAAAACTTTCCTAAGGCAAAGCATCCTGTGAAATTTATAAGCATTTTAATTGATTTATTTTGATTTATTTAATTGAGCACTGATTTTATGTCCATGTCAACACATGCCAACTCTGTCTTAATTAAGCTACATTCTTTAACAGAAGAATTAAGAAGGTAGCTGAAATCGTCAAACTTTCAAGCAATGTAAGGAAGAAAAATCACTAGTTACCATAAGATGGCTTTTTGGAAAATCATAAGGTTCCTCCCTCTCGTCCATAACCCTTGTGTCCAAATACCAGCAATGACTGTATAGACTAAACTCCCAATTTATTTAGTACTGTCTTGGTTCAAGCACAACATCTTTTTTCCTAGGTTTCTATATTATCTTCCCAACACAAGTCTATGTCACTATATATATTTGAAATATGAATCATCATTACTAGCTACAACCTTCAACTATATAGTCATTCAAGATCAGGAAATGCTCTGGTTTCATTGGAAAGACTTGAGGGATGTGAAGTCTGAAATTCACTGTACAGCCTTACAAAAGTGAGTCATTTTCATTACAGCTTGTTTTCTACAGATGTATACTGGGAATACCACAAACCAGCTTCCATAATATTATGGGAAATATAAAACAATGTAATATTTAAAATTAATATGTAATTTAATGAGATAATATAGATATCGGAAATAAAATTTGAGAATATTACTAATTTCCTGAAATACTACAGAAAATTTTGACAAAATTTTTAAAATGAGAAAAATTTAAAAACATCACTGTAACAATTCAAAATAATCTTTAAAACACAAAATTCTTAAAATAATTTAAAATAATCACCTTATCTAGAAATATTCTATGATGTTATAAAGTTAGTTCATAAAATAATGTCTCAATGATGCTGCTTCCTCAAGCCACCTCCCACCACTCCTCTTCTCACTGCTTAACTCCTTGCAGTCTAGCTTCCATTCCAAGCATTCCATGGTCAGGGTTCTCCTGGGAGTAATTAATTAATGATCTCATAAATGCAGAGCACAAAGGCCTCCTCTCAGGCTTCATTCTCCTTGACCTCTCTATAACATCTGACACTGTTCTGTAAAACCGTTTGACTTGGCTTCTGCAATACTGCACTGGCATGATTCTCTAACAACCTCTCAAAATATCTCTTCTCAGTACCATTCACTTATCATTCATGAATCAAAATGATCCCAAATCTGAGTGGCTTTCCTGCAGATTGGCCCCAATGCTCAAATCCTGGGGGTGCCATTCACACAAATGACAATGTGATTGGTACCCACCGGAGTTTAGCAATGGAGTGGCCCTGTCCTTGGATTGTCCTCAGGCCTTACCACAGATAAGGCTTCCTCTACCTGGACAACAGCATCCATTCCCACACCTTCTACCACAAAACACACGTGCGCACACACAGCCCCCAAGACTGTATCTTCATCTCTGTTTTCTTCTGATGACCAGTCTTCCCTGCCCATGTGTTTGCTCGCCATCCCCGTATGGACAATACATACTTACATCCACCAGCACCTCACTCAACTTACCTCCTGTCAAAACCAGCACCACTTCCAGGCCCTATCAGACCCCTGCAGTTTCCTCATCTTCGCCACAGCAAATTTTGCCAAGGCCTTCCTCTACATTCTCTGCTGTATCTATTGCCTCACCTTAATTCCCAATGCCCTTTCTCTAAACCAGACTTCACCTCCCATTTTAACAGGTGAGGACCCTGCCTCCACCATCTGCCACTCCACTCTAGATTGCCACTGAAACACAGGAAGGAGCACCGCATTCCCCTATGTTAAGACTAACATATGCTATCTCAGAATTATGACTGTACTCCGTAAGAAAACTGAGGGCCTAGGGATTGTGGCCCCCATCTCCCTTCTACTCTCCTTCTCTACGTTCTCCACCGCAAGTTTTACCCCCCTCCCACTTTATAAATGTTGTCATGGTCTATAATAAATCCAAGAAACACAAATATTCCTCGATTAAATCCCCACATAAAGAATTATTATAACAGGGTCATATGAAACAGGTCAACTCTAATGCAAATATATTGTTAATTAACCATGTCAATGTACACATTCCAATTAAAACCAGCTGATTAATTCAACTGTTTATTTTTAGGTTTTTGAAACCTAAAATATTGAAATAACTTTCAATTAAAAAAGGAAGATAGTCATGCCACTTGATCAAGGCAAGAAGCACAACATCAACCTCTCTGTAACAAACCCTACCCCCTTGCATGAATAGTGCTTCATGTGAAGCAGGCACTCAGTAAAGGTCTCAGAATTTGAACCTCAAATTGTGGCAACACTTGACTGTCCCTCTCACTCACAAACAGGAGTTGTGTTTAACTGAGGTTTCCCAGTTGTCTCAAAACATAAAATGGGGCTTCCCTGGTGGCGCAGTGGTTGAGAGTCCGCCTGCCGATGCAGGGGACACGGGTTTGTGCCCCGGTCCGGGAAGATCCCACATGCGGCGCAGCGGCTGGGCCCGTGAGCCATGGCCGCTGGGCCTGCGCGTCCGGAGCCTGTGCTCCGCAACGGGAGAGGCCACAACAGCGAGAGGCCCGCGTACCGCAGAAAAACAACAACAACAACAACAACAACATAAAATGAAAAAGATGTAACAAACCCAAGAAATGAAGTGCCTTTTTCTTCAAATTACTGAGAATTCGTTTTATCATGGTAGCAAGGGGCCTGAAGTTAAGTCATTCACAATGTTGCCTCTTCCCCTCCTCATGACTAAGAGCAACACCGTCAGCCAAAATGAGAAGCACAGGCCACGGTCTTTGAAAAGCACAAAGCCACCCAGAAGGCAAACAGGTGAAGACCATCACGAAGAACAGATCAGAAAGAAAGGATTTCTTTTTAAGCAGAAAACCTACAAGCCAGAGCAACAGAGGTTACAAGAGTATGAAGGCACTAATGAAACGGGGCCATGTTCTCCGTCCCTCCAAGTATTTCTGGCATCCCTCTAATTTTGAAGAATAAAATAGCCTAAGAGAACCACCAAAATGGCTTTAGTAACGCAGGAAAATGACTAGAGCACTAATACCAGTTAGGAGAATCAAACCAGGCCAGCGCTTTAGTTCACAGCCGCACTCATGCCTGTGTCTTACTCCTTTTTGCAAAAAAGATGTGACATTTTTAATACTTGAGTCACAACAAATGTCTCTTAAGTTCCTTGCCAGAAACTAAAAGATTAAGAAAGTTCCATGTAAATCAGAGCTCCCTTAGATACTGCCCGTTGCAGACATAAGGAAATCTCCCTGTGGCACCCACTCCACTGATAATATTAAAATCTAACAGGCTCATACCTAACCCTCCAGGAGCCATCGTCAATATACACAGGAACTAAGGAAGCCATCTTCAGTAGCTGGAAAAGGAACTCTCAAAATGGCTAGATGGTATGGACAATAAGACGCCATTTTTATGAACAGAGTCAGAAAGAATCATTATAAATATAAAAAGTTTAACAATTTAAGAATTTTTAAAAATAGTTGTTTGATTACTATTAGAAAATAAACATATACATTAGAATACAAACATCAAACTTTAAAAAACATAGACAGTATAAATATTTTGTAACCATTGCAGTAAAGATTAGTTTAAGCATGAATCATCAACACATGCCAAGTCGAGGGAGAGTTTTTGATGAGGAGCATATTTTCATGGTCTTAAAGTGTCTCCCCATAGATCGCTTACTAGTTCCAAGGGAAAAATTAGTAATAAATATAGAGAAGAAATTGGAAAACACTTTGGCCAAGTCATGATCAAAATTAATATTACCAATGAGGGGCAGATGGGTTTCAGGTACCTCGAGATATGAAAACCTAAGGACACATTATTTATGTAGCATTCTGGTAGGAAATGCATAATCTGAATCTAATCATGAGAGAACATCAGAAAAACACTAAAATAAAGAATGTTCCATTAGAAAAAGGGGGAGACTCTATTCTTTAAGAATGGAAATTATCATAAAAGATAAGATCTTTGGCAATATCCCAGATTAAAAGAGGCTAAAGAGACAAGAGTACTAAATGCAATACCTGACCTAGATGAATCCCATTACTGAAGGAGGGGGAAAATCCTATAAAGAATATTATTGGATCAAGTAACAAATTTGGAATATAGACAGTAAAGTTTCTATCAACATTAAATTTATGGAAGATGACAGCGGTACTGTCTCTACTGTGGTTTTTAAAGAGAATATCCCCATGGAACTCCCTCTCATGTGGTTCAGAAAAAAATATTGTGTGTTGAGGGGAGAGGGGAGGCAGTGGGGGAGACAGAGAGGGAGAAGGAGAGGGAGAATACTCAAATGATAAAGCGAACTGGCTAAAAGGTTAACAAGTGAATAGAGACAAAAAGTTTATAGATACTCTATTATTATTTGCAGGATTTTTCTGTAAGTTTGAAATATCACATTAAAAAAAATTTTAATATGAAAGGTTTATATGCCTCACTCCAGTATTCTGCCACTTAGTTTGGTAAATACAGTGTTTATCTTAAAATAGCATTGTGAAAACAAGACTTCATCATATTATTAAATTAACAACCTTACAAATTACACACTGGCCTGAACAGCCTCAGTGTCAGAGAAGGGGTATGCGTGTCAAAAAAAAGGCTTCATTCATTCATTCATTCATTCATTTATTTATTTACATCCTTATTGGAGTATAATTGCTTTACAATGGTGTGTTAGTTTCTGCTTTATAACAAAGTGAATCAGCTATACATATACATATGTTCCCATATCTCTTCCCTCTTGCGCCTCCCTCCCTCCCACCTTCCCTATCCCACCCCTCTAGGTGGTCACAAACCACCTAGCTGATCTCCCTGTGCTATGCGGCTGCTTCCCACTAGCCATCTATTTTACGTTTGGTAGTGTATATATGTCCATGCCACTCTCTCAATTTGTCACAGCTTACCCTTACCCTTCCCCGTATCCTCAAGTCCATTCTCTAGTAGGTCTGTGTCTTTATTCCCGTCTTTCCCCTAGGTTCTTCATGACATTTTTTTTTCTTAGATTCCATATATATGTATTAGCATATGGTATTTGTTTTTCTCTTTCTGACTTACTTCACTCTGCATGACAGACTCTAGGTCTATCTGCCTCACTACAAATAACTCAATTTCATTTCTTTTTAGTAAAAGGCTGAGTAATATTCCATTGTATATATGTGCCACATCTTCTTTATCCATTCATCTGTTGATGGACACTTAGGTTGCTTCCATGTCCTGGCTATTGTAAATAGAGCTGCAATGAACATTCTGGTACATGACTCTTTTTGAATTATGGTTTTCTCAGGGTATATGCCCAGTAGTGGGATTGCTGGGTCATATGGTAGTTCTATTTGTAGTTTTTGAAGGAACCTCCATACTGTTCTCCATAGTGGCTGTATCAATTGACATTCCCACCAACCGTGCAAGAGGGTTCCCTTTGCTCCACACCCTCTACAACATTTATTGTTTCTAGATTTTTTGATGATGGCCACTGTGACTGGTGCGAGATGGTATCTCATTGCAGTTTTGATTTGCATTTCTCTAATGATTAATGATGTTGAGTATTCTTTCATGTGTTTGTTGGAAATCTGTATAACTTCCTTGGAGAAATGTCTATTTAGGTCTTCTGCCCATTTTTGGATTGGGTTGTTTGTTTTTTTGTTATTGAGCTGCATGAGCTGCTTGTAAATTTTGGAGATTAATCCTTTGTCAGTTGCTTCATTTGTAAATATTTTCTCCCATTCTGACGGTTGTCTTTTCGTCTTGTTTATGGTTTCCTTTGCTGTGCAAAAGCTTTTAAGTTTCATTAGGTCCCATTTGTTTATTTTTGTTTTTATTTCCATTCCTCTAGGAGGTGGGTCAAAAAGGATCTTGCTGTGATTTATGTCATAGAGCGTTCTGCCTATGTTTTTCTCTAAGAGTTTGATAGTGTCTGGCCTTACATTTAGGTTTTTAATCCATTTTGAGTTTATTTTTGTGTATGGTGTTATGGTTATGGAGTGTTCTAATTTCATACTTTTACATGTACCTGTCCAGGTTTCCCAGCACCACTTATTGAAGAGGCTGTCTTTTCTCCATTGTATATTCTTGCCTCCTTTATCAAAGATAAGGTAACCATATGGGTGTGGGTTTATCTCTGGGCTTTCTATCCTGTTCCATTGATCTATATTTCTGTTTTTGTGCCAGTACCATACTGTCTTGATTACTGTATCGTTGTAGTATAGTCTGAAGTCAGGGAGCCTGATTCCTCCAGCTCCCTTTTTTCGTTCTCACGATTGCTTTGGCTATTCGGGGTCTTTTGTGTTTCCATCCAAGTTGTGAAATTTTTTGTTCTAGTTCTGTGAAAAATGCCAGTGGTAGTTTGATAGGGATTGCACTGAACCTGTAGATTGCTTTGGGTAGTAGAGTCATTTTCACAATGTTGATTCTTCCAATCCAAGAACATGGTATATCTCTCCATCTATTTGTATCATCTTTCTTTCATCAGTGTCTTATAATTCTGCATACAGGTCTTTTGTCTCCTTAGATAGGTTTATTCCTAGATATTTTATTCTTTTTGTTGTAATAGTAAATGGCAGTGATTTCTTAATTTCACTTTCAGATTTTTCATCATTAGTGTATAGGAATGCCAGAGATTTCTGTGCATTAATTTTGTATCCTGCTACTTTACCAAATTCATTGATTAGCTCTTGTAGTTTTCTGGTAGCATCTTTAGGATTCTCTATGTATAGTATCATGTCATCTGCAAACAGTGACAGCTTTACTTCTTCTTTTCTGATTTGGATTCCTTTTATTTCTTTTTCTTCTCTGATTGCTGTGGCTAGAACTTCCAAAACTATGTTGGATGAGAGTGGTGAGAGTGGGCAACCTTGTCTTTTTCCTGATCTTAGTGGAAATGATTTCAGTTTTTCACCATTGAAGACGATGTTGGCTGTGGGTTTGTCTTATATGGCCTTTATTATGTTGAGGAAAGTTCCCTCTATGCCTACTTTCTGCGGAGTTTTTATCATAAATGGGTGTTGAACTTTGTCTAAAGCTTTCTCTACATCTATTGAGATGATCATATGGTTTTTCTCCTTCAGTTTAACATGGTGTATCACATTGATTGATTTGTGTACATTGAAGAATCCTTGCATTCCTGGAATAAACCCCACTTGATCATGGTGTATGATCCTTTTAATGTGCAGTTGGACTCTGTTTGCTAGTATTTTGTTGAGGATTTTTGCTCTATGTTCATCAATGATATTGGCCGGTAGTTTTCTTCCTTTGTGACATCTTTGTCTGGATTTGGTATCAGGGTGATGGTGGCTTCATAGAATGAGTTTGGGAGTGTTCCTCCCTCTGCTACATTTTGGAAGAGTTTGAGAAGGATAGGTGTTAGCTCTTCTCTAAATGTTTGATAGAATTCGCCTGTGAAGCCATCTGGTCCTGGGCTTTTGTTTGTTGGAAAATTTTTAATCACAGTTTCAATTTCAGTGCTTGTGATTGGTCTGTTCATATTTTCTATTTCTTCCTGGTTCAGTCTCGGCAGGTTGTGCATTTCTAAGAATGTGTCCATTTCTTCCAGGTTGTCCATTTTATTGGCATAGAGTTGCTTGTAGTAATCTCTCATGATCTTTTGTATTTCTGCAGTGTCAGTTGTTACTTTTCCTTTTTCATTTCTAATTCTATTGAGTCTTCTCCCTTTTTTTAAAAATTTATTTATTTATGCTGTGTTGGGTCTTCGTTTCTGTGCGAGGGCTTTCTCTAGTTGTGGCAAGCGGGGACCACTCTTCATCGAGGTGCACGGGCCTCTCACTGTCGCAGCCTCTCCTGTTGTGGAGCACAGGCTCCAGATGCGCAGGCTCAGCAGTTGTGGCCCACGTGCCCAGTCGCTCCACAGCATGTGGGATCCTCCCAGACCAGGGTTCGAACCTGTGTTCCCTGCATTAGCAGACTCCCAACCACTGCACCACCAGGAAAGCCCTCCTTTTTCTTGATGAGTCTGGCTAATGGTTCATCAAATTTGTTTATCTTCTCAAAGAAACAGCTTTTAGTTTTATTGATCTTTGCTATCGTTTCCTTCATTTCTTTTTCATTTATTTCTGATCTGATTTTTATGATTTCTTTCCTTCTGCTAAATTTGGGGGGTTTTTGTTCTTCTTTCTCTAATTGCTTTAGGTGCAAGGTTAGGTTGTTTATTCGAGATGTTTCCTGTTTCTTAATGTAGGACTGTATTGCTATAAACTTCCCTCTTAGAACTGCTTTTGCTGCATCCCATAGGTTTTGGATCATGGTGTCTCCATTGTCATTTGTTTCTAGGTATTTTTTGATTTCCTCTTTGATTTCTTCAGTGATAACTTTGTTATTAAGTAGTGTATTGTTTAGCCTCCATGTGTTTGTATTTTTTACAGATCTTTTCCTGTAATTGGTATCTAGTCTCATAGCGTTGTGGTCGGAAAAGATACTTGATACAATTTCAATTTTCTTAAATTTACCAAGGCTATATTTGTGACCCAAGATAATGATCTATCCTGGAGAATGTTCCATGAGCACTTGAGAAAAATGTGTATTCTGTTGTTTTTGGATAGAATGTCCTATAAATATCAATTAAATCCATCTTGTTTAATGTATCATTTAAAGCTTGTGTTTCCTTATTTATTTTCATTTTGGATGATCTGTCCATTGGTGAAAGTGGGGTGTTAAAGTCCCCTACTATGATTGTGTTACTGTCGATTTCCCCTTTTATGGCTGTTAACATTTGCCTTATGTATTGAGGTGCTCCTATGTTGGGTGCATAAATATTTACAATTGTTATATCTTCTTCTTGGATCGATCCCTTGATCATTATGTAATGTCCTTCTTTGTCTCTTGTAATAGTCTTTATTTTAAAGTCTATTTTGTCTGATATGAGAATTGCTACTCCAGCTTTCCTCTGATTTCCCTTTGCATGGAATATCTTTTTCCATCCCCTCACTTTCAGTCTGTATGTGTCCCTAGGTCTGAAGTGGGTCTCTTGTAGACAGCATATATACGGGTCTTGTTTTGGTATCCATTCAGCCAGTCTGTGTCTTTTGGTGGGAGCATTTAATCCATTTACATTTAAGGTAATTATCAATATGTATGTTCCTATTCCCATTTACTTAATCGTTTTGGGTTTGTTATTGTAGGTCTTTTCCTTCTCTTGTCTTTCTTGCCTAGAGAAGTTCCTTTAGCATTTGTTGTAAAGCTGGTTTGATGGTGCTGAACTCTCTCAGCTTTTGTTTATCTGTAAAGGTTTTAATTTCTCCATCAAATCTGAATGAGATCCTTGCTGGGGAGAGTAATCTTGGTTGCAGGTTTTTCTCCTTCATCACTTTAAATATGTCCTGCCACTCCCTTCTGGCTTGCAGAGTTTCTGCTGAAAGATCAGCTGTTAACCTTCTGGGGATTCCCTTGTGTGTTATTTGTTGTTTTTCCCTTGCTGCTTTTAATATGTTTTCTTTGTATTTAATTTTTGATAGTTTGATTAATATGTGTCTTGGTGTGTTTCTCCTTGGATTTATCCTTTATGGGACTCTCTGTGCTTCCTGTACTTAATTTTTTCCTTTCCCATATTAGGGAAGTTTTCAACTATATTCTCTTCAAATATTTTCTCAGTCCCTTTCTTTTTCTCTTCTTCTTCTGGGACCCCTGTAATTTGAATGTTGGTGCGTTTAGTGTTGTCCCAGGGGTCTCTGAAGGACTGTCCTTGGTTCTTTTCATTCTTTTTTCTTTATTCTGCTCTGCAGTAGTTATTTCCACTATTTTATCTTCCAGGTCACTTATCCATTCTTCTGCCTCAGTTATTCTGCTATTGATCCCTTCTAGAGTATTTTTAATTTCATTTACTGTGTTGTTCATCATTGCTTGTTTTCCTCTTTAGTTCTTCTAGGTCCTTGTTTAATGTTTCTTGCATTTTCTCTATTCTATTTCTAAGACTTTGGATCATCTTTACTATCATTATTCTGAATTCTTTTTCAGGTAGACTGCCTATTTCCTCTTCATTTGTTAGGTCTGGTGGGTTTTTACCTTGCTCATTCATCTGCTGTGTGTTTTTCTGTCTTTTCATTTTGCTTATCTTACTGTGTTTGGGGTCTCCTTTTCACAGGCTGCAGGTTCGTAGTTCCCGTTGTTTTTTGTGTCTGTCCCCAGTGGCTAAGCTTGGTTCAGTGGGTTGTGTATGTTTCCTGGTGGAGGGGACTAGTGCCTGTGTTCTGGTGGATGAGGCTGGATCTTGTCTTTCTGGTGGGCAGGACCACCTCTGGTGGTGTGTTTTGGGGTGTCTGTAGTCTTATTATGATTTTAGGCAGCCTCTCTGATAATGGATGGGGCTGTGTTCCTGTCTTGCTAGTTGTTTGGCATAGGGTGTCCAGCACTGTAGCTTGCTGGTCGTCAAGTGAAGCTGGGTCTTGGCGTTGAGATAGAGATCTCTGGGAGAGTTTTGCCGTTTGATATTACGTGGAGCTGGGAGGTCTCTTGTGGACCAGTGTCCTGAACCTGGCTCTCCCACCTCAGTGGCACAGCCCTGACGCCTAGCTGGAGCAGCAAGAGCCTGTCCTCCACATGGCTCAGAATAAAAGGGAGAAAAAATAGAAAGAAAGAAAGAGTATAAAATAAAGTAAGATAAAATAAAATAAAGTTATTAAAATAAAGAATAATTATTAAGAAAAAAAAATTTTTTAAGTAAAAAGAAAAAAAAAGGCTTTAAAAGCATCCTCCACATTTCCATAGCTAAATGTAAAAGAGCAAATCTACAAGGCATAAATACGTAATAACAAAATAGAAGGAAAGAAGCACTATTCTGTTTACATCACTCCACTGTTAAAAACCCCCAGTTATCTGCCCATTTCCTACTGGACAGAATGTCTTATGGAGCTCGGCATACAAAACTCTTCAAAACCTGGGAAGCTTACCTCTTCAGATTTACCATCTGCTGCAACCATGCCCCCATACACACACCGCCTCAACATTCCAGTCATGCTCATTGTTATAAGCCCTGTCTGTGCCTTTACACATGCTGTTCCCTCTGCCTGGAATGTCCTTCTCTGACGGCCTTCTCTTTTTGGTGAGCCCTTCCTCATGCTTCCTGACTAAGCTTAAATGCCACTGCCTCTGTGAACCCTTTGCTGACTCTCCCAACAGAAGTCAGCCTTACTCTGCTCCCCCAGAACTGTGTCCCTACTCCTGCGCTGTATGACTGAGGATTTCTCTCTTGCCCTGAGCTTCTCCATAACTAGAATATGAGGTTTCTCAGAGCAGGGATTGTGGTCTAGAACTGCAGTGTCTTCCAAGCACAGTGCTCCATAAACACTGACAATATGACTAAATTATCTTCTCTAAGTAGGACAGGTTCAACATTAAACAAGGGCTAGCACTTGGAATACTTAATTTATATCAAATACTATAAGAAAAAGTGCTTTGCAAATATCAATTTAGTCTTCACAACAATCCTAAGACGAAGGTTTTTCCTCTGTTTCAACCTCTCTGAAACTAGGATGTATCAATGATACAATGTATACTGTCAAATGGACAGTATATTTTTCATTCTTAGTGGTAAAGCAATGGCACATCTTATAATCAATGGTCTTGGTTTTGATAAAATATGGTATGATTCCCATACATTCCCTCATATTTATAGATGAGGAAACTGTGGCACCAATGAGAATTACTTAACTTGCTGAAAGTTGCACAGGACAGTCAAGGTTCAGTTCCAGGCAAACTGATCCCAGAATCCACACTCTTTATCCACTTCTCCCCAACAAGAGTGACCTGTAGCATGCGTGAGCTATTGGCACCAGAGCTGGGAGAAATCCAGAAGTAAGGCTTGTTCTTTGAGGTTACCAGGATCCTGCGAAATGGCCAGGATGAAGCTCAAGATTAGAGGCAGTGAATTAAAATGGATCTTGAAATACCTGAGGAGAGAGCCTAGAGTCCTTGTCAGCATCTATTCTCCCTGGAGGAGGCCTGGGTCTGAGTTCCAGTTCCTTCTCTACAGCCACCTCAGGACACATTCTCCACATCTTTATTTTCTCCCTTAGGTTTGTCCTGAAGTTGCCAGTGAATATAATCATAATTCTCTCAGAAATTACCAAAAAATGACCTAATCAAGCCCTCTGCCTTATATCTTAATCCCTGTAACATCATTGCTGGTAAGTAGTTATCTAGCCTCAGCTCAAACACTTAAGCAGTTCCTTTTATTTTTAGAAAGATGGGAAAAGATACTCCTAATATTAAAGTTCATCTCCTAACTTCCACCCCCCATGCTACATCTGCCCTTAGAACCTGCACAGCAAATTTTAATTCCTCTTCTTCATGACAGTCCTTGTCTTTATTTGAAAACTATAGTCTTAAGATAGCAATTCATAGGCACCCTGCCTGCTTCAAAAACTTGCCATCACCGGAAGTAAGGGAGGCAGAAACAGCTAGCAGTAGTGAAAACATAAGCAAAGTGCTAAGAAAACACAGAGAAAGGGCAGCTCCTTTGTGGGGGACAGAGGGTGAGGGAGAGGGAAGGAGTAAAAGTTCACAGAGGAGGTGGACTGTGAGGGGTAAAGTGCTGTCAGCCAGTGTCAAAATTCAGTATGACAAGGAGGGGAAATTTTTATAAAAACAAAAAGCTGAACTTTTAAACATATGAAATGTTTCTGGCTTCTAACATTCTTGCTTTCATTTTATGATTCTGGGCAGAAGGCTCATTGGCTTGTACAATTTGTGCAGTGCTGAATGCATAGATAACCATCCTACTGACAGCGGAATGCAGGGTTGGAATAAACAAAGTGAAACTTACCATCTGTGTGGTACCATCTGATTCAAAGCAATAACACTTACTGAAGATGTTACTTGTATTCTTCACTAACAATAGGCTGCCTCAGGTACTTCAGTTCTATTCATCTTAGGTAAGAAACTAGCACAAATGCAATCTCTGTAACTGCTTCTTAATAATCAGTGACCAAGTCATTCTGGTCTAATACATACCTCCCCACACACTCCCCACCCCACTCCCCAGCAGCCTTTGTTCCACTGTAACTTATTTGACCCACTATTACAACATGGATAGTGCCTAATATGCCACAACTCTATGTAAGACCAGAAAAAATATATATGTATTTTGGTAACATAGTAGAAGCTGCTGTATAAAGAACACTTATAACCTTTACTGTAAGTGATCTTTCTTTCCATCTGATGTTAAATGAGTCACTTACTGCTCCAGGAGCAAATGAAATGTCTCTAATACTGTTGGAACTTTTAGATATACATACTGTAAGAAGCTGGGGAACTAGTATAATTTTGTAGGTCTTTATCATGGTCTGTAACTTAATCCTATATTGTCATTAGACAATTTGGTGATCTCTAAAGCACATGTTGGCTTCTTTGTATGGTCCAGTTCTCTATCAGTCAGTTCAGTGTGATACCTTCTGAGCAAGGATAACAGAATTTAAAAATTACTATTGCAGATTAACAGTACTGGTGCACGTCGTTCCTACAGACCATAAAAATATTTGTATAGATTTTACAGTTACACAGTACTTTCCAATTCATTTGACACTCACAATAATCTTGTGAGATACCTTCATTTTACAAGTGAAGAAACTAAAGTTCAAAGACATCAAATGAGTAGCCCAAGTCTCTACAGCCAGGAACCAGCAGGGCTGGATCTCAACCCAGATCCTCCAACTGCAATTTCCAGGATCTTTCTATTAATGAAACCATGGCTACCTCAGTTGCACACCTAACTCTAGCCCAGATCAACCCACTGTCTGCTGCATGTTCTCTTCTGTAATGAATCCAACCAGACGGCAGGGGCTATATACTACCATTGTCCTGAGGGGCTTTCAGAGAGGCTTGTAGTAGGTGGATGCAGAATGACACTCTAGACCAGTGCTGTCTAAAAGAGCCTTCTCCAATGGTGGAACTGTTCTACACATGAGCTGTTTAATACACTAGCCACCAGCCCCATGTGGTTACAGAGCACTTGAAATGCATAACTGAGAAACTGCACTTTTAATGTTTTTTAATTCTAATTAATTTAAATTTAAATGGCTATGTGTGGCCAGTGGCTACCTTAACGGGGAGCACAGTTTGACCTTGGAAGCAGAACTTAGACTGGAAGCAGAACTTAGGGTTTTAATGTTGTAGCTTTAAGCACAAATGAAAAAGAAAATCAATTAAATAATGAGCTGAGAGGACAGCACTAGCTCATGGGAACTAGAATGGATCCGATACCATCAAAAGTAATACAACCAAAAGATAATCGTAGAATAATCTTTCAATCTTTGTAAACTCTCTGGTCAGCCAAATCTAATGAGTGACTATGTAAGTCCAGGCCTGCTAGTAGTATAAACTATGCAGGGCAAGGAACTCAACATTATTCTATAGGCCACAATGGGTTTCCTGGGAAAAAAGAGCTCATCACTCTACAAGAAACTAATCCAAATAAATTATAAATAGATGATGGATGTGAAAAGCAAGGTGTCTTTAATAAATCAGGTGTTATTCCTCTAATTATACTTTATCCGAGTACTGAAGAACTCAAAGAAGCATCTCAAGGGCCACATCCTTGTCTCTGCCCTTACAGTAAGTATCACATCCATACGTCTATCACCACCCGTACCACTTCCTTCCAAAACACGTCTTCCCCCCTCATTCACCTAGCTAGGCACTAAGAGGTTTCATTTAACTAAAAGTGATAGACTTGTTTGGCATCAAATCCTTCTCTGTGTTAAAATTATTGAGACTTTCAAAACGCCTAGATAGGTTTCGTAAGTCCCAAGAATAAACGCAATTGTCATTTCTTTTTCCTTTAGCTTTACCTGACTGGTGCTGATAACAGAACTGAACCGCAAGTCAAGAGCCTGGGGTCTTGGTTCTGACTCTTTGACTACTAGATGTTTAGCCCTCTACAAACCACTTAACTTCACACTGCCTCAGTTTTCTCGTTTGTAAATTGATGGGATGATTAGATCAACCTCTAAAGTAATTTCCAGCTGTAATACTCTACCATTCTGTGATATCCTCAATAGTTTTCAGTTGAGTTCGAGGTCTTTCTTAGAGCCTCGTATTATTAAGAAAGTCACATATTTGGTTTATGTAGCCAAAACCGTGATATGTGCAATCTGCTTCAAAAATTCACAGATCAACAATCCACCCATTCTCCAAAATTCTGAGTATACCAATTCTTTCCTTACAGAAAAAGCCATTCATTTCTAGTATTTCAAAACACAAATCCTTCCTAACTGTGCAAATTAAAAGTACATTCAAGAGGCAAGGATCTAATTACTTATACTATTAACAACCTGGAGCATCAGGATAAAGCACATGCTAACGTGGGTTACTTTTTGCTTTTCATTTATCTCTGCAACTGTACTCACTCACACTGAAGTCACACTCTCTCAGATTGTCTTTCCAGCTCCTGTGTTCTACAACTCTGAACCTGTCTCCTCTAGCAGTACCTGAAAAAAACTATTCATAAGAAAAGAACAAACAGCTTTTCTACCTATGTGAAGGCTTTGTTGGGAACTTGGATTTATTTATACTCAAAAAATCCACTTCTGAAACTGAACTTGAGTAATTTTAGCTGGCATTTAGTCGGCATAGTTGAGCAATCTTCTAAACCTGTTCAATGTAGGTAATTTGTACTGAGGCAGGAGCCTCTAGCAGAGATAGGCAGTGAGCTCCTGTGAACTGAGTCCTTCTCGTTTCTACAACTGTGTTCCAACTTAATTTCACTTAATCCACAGGCCCATGCTAACAAAGGTAAGCACTATCTCTTTGACTCCTTCTGTCCATCCTTGTCATTCATTCTCTTCACACCTGTTCACTTCCCTCGGCTTCTGCTCTTTCACATGGGCTTTATGTCTTCTAGTCTCAGTAACTTGTTCTTGACAATACATCATTTCAATTAATGCTGTCCTGCGATCCAAGGGTGGTAGCAGGCTAATGCTCGTGGGCTCTGTGAGGCAAAAGGAGGCAGCAGAGCTAAACTAAATCACCCTCACAGAGACGGACCTACAGGGATTTAGTCTCATTGGCATAAGGTCCTTATCACCTGGCTAAAAGGCCTACCTGCTGGTCACTCATCACTTCTGAGAGAATCAAGAAACAGGATGCTATCGCATTTCTAGGAAGCGATAAGAGGTATATAAGCTCTGACAGATACATAATCAGCTAGGAGGAAGATGAAAAGCAACACGATAATCAGAAGCTGAGGCTCCTAGAAATTACTGCTGGAGTATCTAAAATCCTTATTAAAATTATCAAGAAGTCTCATAGTTTCTCGGGGGGGGGGGAGATGAAGCTATATGAAGAGAGGCTTCACTAGTAGGGAAATCCCAAGGGTAACAAGAATTGACTCATCTTAAGAAGGTCTCCATGAGATATCAACAGGTAGAACAGCAAGCACTGTGAGAATCAAGCCTTTCCGCTTCCTTTCTCACCATTCCTTCCCAGCATTTGGACTCATTGAACAACAAAGGAACGCTTTTTGTTCTACAAGCTCACGTGCAGAGAGCTTACTTCCATCTGTCCTTTTTGTCCCCAGTGATTCCTAGGATCTGTATTCTTCTCTACCCAACCCACATGTAAGAAGGTTAGACATAGATTATGATCTGTGCTTTTAGTTTTACAGCAAAATCAGACTGCTGGTATTCCAAGCCCTGATAAGCTTATCTTGAATAACTTAAGCTCCCATTACCCTTCATTGGTAAATTTTTTATGAAGGTTTTTGCCCTTAAAGTTCCCAGTTGTTTAAAACGAATCAAAAAAAAGAAGAAAAAGAGAAAGGAAGGGAAGGGAAGGAAAGGAAAGGGAAAGGGAAGAGAGAAAGGAAGAAAGGAAGAAAGGAGAAGGAAAAGAAAAAGAAAAAGAAAGGAAAAGAAAAAAAGTTCTAAAGATAGAACTATTCCTTCTGAGGTAGAAAGTAGTGTATATTTTAACTGACTTGAGCTCATCCAGCAACATATACTGAAAGACAGCTTTTAGGTGACTAGTGATGCTATTTTCTAAATGTGACCTTTGTGAGTTGTGGAGAAATGGGGCCCAGTTCTCACCTCATATCCGTTCCGACACACAAACATACTCTTACATAGGAATCAGTAAGTATTTCTATCTTAAGTATTCCTTTGCTACTCATTAAAATGAGAGCATGGGTTTTGGAGCCAGTGAAATCTGGGTTCAAGTCCCAACTCTGGAATTTGTTAGCAGCTCTATATCCTTGAGCAAGTAATGACCTCCCTACAACCCAGTTTCCTCATCTATGAAGTGAAGATTCAAACACTATTTCACAGCCTCTTTGTAAGGATTAAGATTTAAATAAAATAATGAAGAGAAAGGGATTAGCATAGTGCAAGGCACACAGTGTTCAGCTTTTGTTGTAGTTTCTATTATTTGGGTCACTTCTTTCTCCATTACTAGAGGTCTTTGGTTCTATTATCCTATGATCCTATTTGTCATGTTACCAGCTTCAAGAAAGTCTTATCTTGGACTAAACCCAGCATTTTCAATCCAATCTAATCTATATAATCAGGTATCTCAGCTACTTAAGAGAAAAGTGCCAAATAAAGCATTATTTGTTCTGTTCCACAGCCACAAACATATTAAGTACCTCTATCATAAATGCGTAACTAGTTTTCAGGAGAATCACATGAGAATGTCTGGACATATCAGTACCAAAAAGACAAGTCAAGGGCAGGTCCTACTATATATAGGTTAATGGCATCATCTGCAGAAATAAAAAATAACATCATAAACCACCAACTTTCCAACCTTCTATCTAATACAGAAATGTACGAAGATTGGAACAATGTCCCAATTTTAACACTATTCCAAAAACAAACCTGTACACTATTTTTAATTTTCTTAAACTAGTCAGCTGGCAAATCTCTATACTTCTAATTTTCTATTTCTATTTTTATTATTTTGTTGTATTATATCATTTTCTTTAAATCACTCAAAATCCCTTAGGGAAAAATAATATAAAAATAAAAAGAAACACTTAAAAATCAACTAATCACAAGAGGTATTGAGTGCTCACTCCTCTGAAACACACACAGCCTTATTTGATTTACCCCCCAATCATATTTAATGAGCATAGCAGAGTTCCTTCATGCTGAGTCCTTTAGTTTGGGGGTTGTTTGTTGCATTTGTAACTACTACAAGACATTTCTTTTTCCACAGAGGAAACTAAAGTAATTCAGTATGAGTTAATAAGACACCCAACAAGTGGAAGTTAAAATCCTGTATTTTCAAATTTTAAAAACATAACTAATTCTATAGCACAAAAGAAAAAAGGATTTATTTCAGCCACTCTACCTATCTGACCTCTCTGAACAGCTCATCCAAATCCAATTCTTTCCTCCTCTTCACCCACCCCATCCAATCCCATCACTGAACGCTGCTGAGGTGTCCATTGCTCTCCATCTCCACTGCCCCACACGAGTCTAAGCTAATACTGCCAGAACTGCTGCAACCATGTTCTTTACTGGAAGCCTTGCTTCTATTCTTGCCCTTACCAACCTATTCTCCACACAGCAACTGGTGGGTGCCCTGCCACTACACTCAGAAATAAAAGGCAATTCCTTACCGGCTGCCCTAGGAACACCTTACAGGATCTTGCCCTGACCATTTCTCCTACTCCATCAGGCATCACGCTGCCCTCATCTTCCTCTAGTTCACCACCCATGTGGGCTCCTTTCAATTCCTTGTATACATCAGGTCCTTCTGCCCTCAGGAACTTCCTTCAGACAGACTTTATTATCTCTAATTTCCATTAGACTGCAAGCTAATGCTAATTTCCATTAGACTGCAAGAACTGCTTTTATTCAGCAGTAAGTACCCAGCACCTGAATAAAGTCTGGCACACAATAGGTGTTCAAAGAATATATGAGAAAAGAATAAATGAATGGGAACAGAAAATAAATTTTAATGTCAAACACCTTCAATGGAAGCCATATGAGAAACCAGCCTCAATGAGAGGAAATTCAAAATAAACCACTTTAAATTTAATATTCAAGATGGACGCTCATAAGAAAACAGATTCTTCAGCAATGCTCTTAGAAACCAAAACAGAGATTAACAGAAGAGTTTTGAAAACTGAGCACAATGTGCCTCTTTTCTGGTTTTGACAATCTGTTTTCACTGCTGAATCTCTTTCAATTCTATCTTAAAAGAAGCCAAGAAGTAGCCCATAAAAGGAATATGCAAACAGTTAAAACACTAACCAGAACTAAGAGACAACTGTGCTGCCAGCTGCTCCAAATAACATAAACAATAAATGCCTTCACATCACTAATTCCTGATAAGCAAGGAAACAGGAGGGGAAAATTCTAAATTGAAGCTCTGAAACATACTGAAACCATAATACTATGCCTGAGCATCAGCATTCACAGGATCAAACCAAGGATGCTGCTTTCCCCCAACCCCATTGCAAATAAACAAGATGCTAGATCTGAAGTACGATAGTTGAAATTCTGACCTACCCGATAGTTCTATTCCTGCATAGTGAGGTAGCCCAACTATCTCTTGTGAGGTTCTTCCCTCTTTTAATCATGAGGTTTCAAGTGCAGAGGCCCCAGTTTCAATCCCCCACAGTTCACTGGAAACGGTAATAAAGTATCTACATGTTTTGCCCAAATTTTCAAACCATCTAATAGAAACTGAAGGTTGACTAAGGGTAAGCTACAAGGCTAATAAACATCTTTTTTTTTTTTCGTGTGAGCTGGAATTAAATCAACTTAGTGTGGTCATGTTAGCTATTTGCAGTTGTTTGATATTCCCTGCTATAATGTCTTTCTTTTAATTGAATGACATAATAATTACAGATGCAAGTGTATTTGCAGATAATATCTTTTAAAACATGGGTTAAGTAGACAAAAGTAATTTTAAAGGGTTCTTATTAAAGATAAGGTTGAAGCTTCCTGAAATATATCATAGTATTTGGGGAACAAAAACACACTAGTTTTGGGCAAAAGCTTCCAATTAAGAAGCTCCTTCTTCACTAACATCAAGACTGGGGGACAGCAATTTTTGCCATGTTCCCATCCTTTACAACCCAAAATATGCTCACCTTAGTCGATATTATAAGAGCTTAAAAAGCAGATGATTAACTAAGTCATACTTTTCTTCTACAGAGTCCAAATATAGACTCAAATAACAAGACATAAGCATTTACTCTGTATTTTGAAGAGGTTTTATCTTAGAAGAAATAACTATTTTTGCAAAAACAAAGAAAGGAAATTCTAATTCTAAATCCATACTCAAATCACTCGTGGCTTTACTCCCAGAGGAGAGGGTAGAGCCAGTGAGGACTTCACATCAGTGGTGCTGGGTTGCTTTATACAAGCCGGTAGATGGAGAGACCAGTGGGCATACCAGGTCTTCATTGCTTCTGCTGCCTTACTACTCCTAGGGAGCCCAACCATACTGTATCATTACTCAGCATGTTTTTATGTTTTGATAATAGCCTCTTCGCCTTGAGTCCCCTTATGGAGGAACTAATTAAAAGCATTTCTCCCTGGAGAAACCAAGACACAGTGAGGTTAAAAGTGAGTGGACAGTCATATAATTGCTGACTAAGCAAGAATTCATAACCTCTTTCCTAATTCAATGTTCAATATATCAAATATTCCTGTCGGATATTCCATGTATTAAATGAAATAACCTTAATATTTAAATCCAATATAACAGAATAGCTTATATAGCTCTTTATACTTTTATTATTATTCTGCATGAAGTGTATTCTGCCAAAGTTACCTAGGCAAAAAACACAAGTTCTTAAAGTCTAGCCTGATGCCTTAAAAAGAAAATGTATCAATTACTGTGATACTATTCACAAACTCAGAACACTCATAAACTCGATGGAATTGTCAATTTAGGGCTGAACATATCTTTTGCCAAAGAAGGTCCTGGTTTTTTGTTGCTTTGTTTCCTCCTGATCTGTACGCTGACTTCACCTTAGCTGGGCTGCTACACATAAGTGTAATTATAGTGACTGACTCCAGAAGGTGAGTGCCATCAATGCCTAAGGAAATGATCAAGATCATGCAGAAGCAGCTTCTTAACAAGAAGGACAAATAAGCAGAAGCTTTCCTTTCATGAAAGACTAAAACCTCCTCTATCGAAAGTCATAATAACATATCAATAATTTTATAAATTTGGTGTCCCTGAAACAGTTACTCAAATACAGTTGATTAAATTAACTATACCAGATAACTTCAGACGCCACACCAAACAGTCTTCCTTTATTGGCTGGGTCAAGTAACAAAGTTTTCCATGAAGTTTAACGGCTCTTTTTAGACCCCTGTTTATGAACTTGTATTGCACTCCGTACTCACCACCCACACCTCTCAACCCCCGCAGGTCCCCCTCCACACACACGTAAAGCCAATAAGTTGCATTCCTAACTATGACTCACATTAACTAAGAACCAGAAGATTAACAAAACTCTCGGCTATGACTAAGCAAAATGATCTAATTAATATAGTTGAGAAAAACACATGTTGTTAAAAGTAAAAGTAATCATATGAAAACAGAAGATAATGGCGGAAATGCAGCTTTAAACATGATCCTTGTAAGATGTCCCTAGAAAAATGCCCACATTTTTCTTTAAGGGCCGAAGAATCAGCAGCAATAACCCAAACCTATCATGCCCATAGGTGGTTTTAATAGTTATATTCAGTATTGGCAGTTTTCCACATTAGTATTTCTTCTTTTTTGATCTTCTGTTTTACAGAATTGCATTTGAGAGTTTTTACAATTTCTTTCCTGTATCAATTCTGAAATAAAATGGACTTTAGGTAAGAAAAATCAAGACCCTCATACTCAGTAAAAGTCATCTCTTTAGCCCCTCCTCCGCTAAAAATCACCGTAGTTTTTACTGTTTCTCTTTCTCAGAAACAAAAACAAAAAGGCCCATGAAATATGAGAGTATGATATGTAAGTTATATTTAGTTTTATGCTTATATTTACTATTTACACTGAAGCTGTACAGAGCCCTGGCTTTCAAAAACGATGGGAGGAAGAAAGTCTTTCACCTACAAGGAAAAATCTATAACCAGAATTTAATATTCATTAAGGAACCTCAAACCTTCGCGCCACCTCCTCTGTGTCAGTCACACACACGCCGCCCCGCCCCCCGCGCTGTCAGTCCCGGCTCTGGCCCCCGGCTGAACCGGCGGCGCTGACGTCAGCTGGCGACCGCGGCCGCATTCCTAAACAGTTCAGACAAACCCACTGGTGGGAAGCTTCGAAAGCCCTCAGCTGTAGTGAAGAAAGCAAAGGCTTGGCCGGCAGCCAGACTCCTGAGCTCAGCATTTTGTAATGCACTTCCTTTTTACTTAACAGCTTGCATAATGCCTTTAACCCTTCCTTTACCTGCTTCGCACCTTTAACCCCTTCTCCTCCCGGTCCAAGTTCAAAGCAAACTTCGAAACTCGGTCTCCCACAAGGTTTTAATGTACTCTGCCCCAAATCACAACTGACTGATTTTTAATACCGCTGAAGAGGCATTTTAATTAAACATACATGCTCCCCCTGAACGGTCCACTTTTTGCCCCTTAGAATAATGTTATTTTTCAAGCAAGGAAACTAAAACATTTTATTAAAACAATATATACACTACTATGTATAAAATAGATAACTAATGAGAACCTATGTATATAGCACAGGGAACTCTACTCAATGCTCTGTGGTGACCTAAATGGGAAGGAAATCCAAGGAAGAGGGGATATATGTATACACTGGCTGATACACTGCTGTACAGCAGAAACTAACACAACATTGTAGAGCAACTATACTCCAATTTAAAAATATATATATTTAAATGTTCAATTTTTTCAAGACCCTTCCTTAATAATTTATTTCTTAGAACTTATTTTTTCAAGAGATACCTTCAAAAAAATCCAAACAAGAAGAACAAAAGGGTATGTGCAGTGGAAAACCTCCCTCCAACCCTGTGCCCCCCTGCCATCCAGTTCTCACTCCATGAAAATGAATGTGATTTATTTCCCTTGTATTCACCCAGAAGTATAGTTACATGTAAGGAAACAGAAATATATTCTATTTTCTCCCTTTTTACACAAATGGGTATGTGCAGTGGAAAACCTCCCTCCAACCCTGTGCCCCCCTGCCATCCAGTTCTCACTCCATGAAAATGAATGTGATTTATTTCCCTTGTATTCACCCAGAAGTATAGTTACATGTAAGGAAACAGAAATATATTCTATTTTCTCCCTTTTTACCCAAATGGTAAACACCACAAGTGCTTTCTCCGTTGCTTCCTTCTTTTTTAGAACTGCAAGGAATTCCACCACACTTTACAGTATTTACCAGTCCCCTGTATGTGAGCATTTAGGCAATTTCCAATTTTTCTGCTATTACAAATACAGGTTTGTGTGTAGGAGAAAACAGCCTTTTGTCTGTGATGAGAGTTTGAAGGAACTTTTTATATATTAAGGAAATTAGCCCTTTGTGTTAAGAGCTGCAAAAATGTTTTTCCAGTTAGGTGAATCTGGTGGTTTCTGTCACACAGAAATTTAGAGATTTTATGTAACTGAATTGCTATCAATCTATTCTTTTATGGCTCCTGGTTATTATATCAGATGTAGACTGTCATTCCCCATGCAGTTTATAAAAGAATTATCCTATGGTTTCTTCCAATACTTACTATATGTTTTCAGTTTTACATTACAGTATTTGGAGTTTGTACTTTGTTTTTTCCTAGATGAATATCCACTAGTCCCAACATTATCCATTGAATAATCTATCTTTACTCACTGTTTTGAAATGGTGCCCTTATTATATTTACTAAATTACTTTATGTCAGTTGGGTTCACAGGATTTTTATGCTGCATTTATCATCAGTGATCATTTTTTAAACTAGGAAAAATATACGTTCTGTATAGGCAACAAAATCCAGTTTCAATAAATATATTTCAGATTTGGGTTTTATTTATTTTTAAACCAAACTAAATCCTTTTCTGGAATTCTGGGATAAATTAAAGCATATCATCATTCTGTTACGTTCAAAGACGTATACTGAAATACTATCTAATGTGATTTCAAAGTGACTGATGTTTTGAAAATAAATATCCATACAGAAACATCACTCTTGACTAATTATGGCAAGTACTTTTACTCTTCATAAAGACTTCACATAATAACCAGAAAGATTTAAAATGTTGAAAACACTGTTAAAACAAAATTTTGATACCGATTGTAAACTTTGATTTTTTTAAACTGTTGATGCAGTTTTAATTTTATTTTATTTTGGCCCTGCCACGCAGCATTCAGGATCTTCTCCAACCAGGGATTGAACCCGTGCCCCCTGCAGTGGAAGCACAGAGTCTTAACCACTGGACCACCAGGGAAGTCCAACTTTGACTTTTAATGTACCCTTTAGTACTCTTTAAAGAAAAATGGGTGACAAATGAGGATGAACTAGTCCTTTCAACTCGTTTTTGCCCTTCTTTCCATATCTGTTAGTGATTATTCCACCAGGTGTATATGAAATTCCTACGTTTTATATTTATATAACCCACCATATTGACAAACAATTACTTATTCTATTTAGCATATAAATTATTAAGAATGCACATGGTTTTAACTTTAAGGAGATGTTAAAAGACTGTAATATGCAAAAATCATCCGTTGCTGAAAACACAGCATAATCTACTATTTTGAAAAGGACCTCATCAGGTTAGGCATGTGCTTCCCTAAAGGGACAGCAAGATGATAGAGACCTTCAGACCTAAGGCTCAAAGCACCAGTATGTTAATGGAGGAGGAGAGGGCAGGAAGCAGGGGGCAGGTATGAGGAGGAAAATATAGATTGGCCAAAGCAGGGAGAAGCCCCAAACCCTGAGACAAAGAAGATCCTAATGAAGCTCAGGCTGTCCTCTGTACAATGAGGCTATCATTTATTTCACAGTCATCACAGGTCCCTGTCCTCTCAGGACAGGCCTGCCACTGAGTCACAAGACCACAAACTGTGTCAAGAGAAGGCCTTTTTAAAGCTATTTTCCTTGTGTGGTACAGAAATACTGCATGTAGTATACAGTTTTTAAAGTTCTGAAATGCAACTCAAATATAAGACATTATCATTCTAACTAAGATGTGGTGCTACAATTATATTTATGGAGTTACCATTTTAAACTCTGAGCCCATTTCCCTATAAAAGCTATGACACACAGAATAAAGTCCAAACAGAAATTACTTTAAAGCTCCTGACACTCTGCCCCTAATCTATGCTACCACTCTTTTTTCAAGGAGCCTACACTTTGGCCCCAAGGGAGCAGGGCCTGCTGTTTCTCAAACATGCCTGTTGACTTTGCTCATATTTTCCTGTACCTGGAATATCCTTCCAACAACAGAGAATACCAGTATGATGCAGATGGTGATGAAGAATGTTAAAGAGAAATGTCATCAAAATACATGCTTAAAATTCTCATATTAGGGACTTCTCTGGTGGCACAGTGGTTAAGAATACACCTGCCAATGCAAGGGACACGGGTTCAAGCCGTGGCCCGGGAAGATCCCACATGCCGCAGAACTAAGCCTGGTGCGCCACAACTACTGAGCCCGCGTGCCGCAGCTACTAAAGCCCGTGTGCCTAGAGCCTGTGCTCCGCAACGAGAAAGCCACCGCAATGAGAAGCCCGCACACCGCAGCAAAGAGTAGCCCCTGCTCACCACAACTAGAAAACGCCCCCGCATAGCAACGAAGACCCAATGAAGCCAAAAATAAATAATTTATTTATTTTAAATCTCATATTAATATGAAGATAAAAGACACTAAGGAAACACTATATTCCACTAAAAAGACGGACCATTATGAAGAAAAACAATGTGGATCCTCTTTATAAAAAATCTACTTAGATATATCAATTATGTGAACAAAGTATATATTTTTAATTAGTTTCATCTTTGAGCAGGGGTGAGGATGTCAGCTTACCAATTACATCTTCAAGCGCAGCTTTCCATCAACTTCCAAATTAAAAGGAATATAAAGGAGTACGAAACTAATATACTTTATCTTTTTCTCGCAAAACGCAGAAAGATATTTGGATTTTTAAAAATTTTTTTATTTTATATTGGAGTATAGTTGACTGACAATGTTGTGTTAGTTTCAGGTGTAGAGCAAGGATTTAGTTACACACATTCAGGTATCTATTCTTTTCTCAGATTCTTTTCCCGTATAGGTTATTAGAGTATTGACTATAGTTCCCTGTGCTCTACAGTAAGTCCTTGTTGATTATCTATTTTACATATAGTAGTGTGCATATGCCAATCCCAATCTCCCAATTCATCATCCCTCCCACCTTTCCCCCATGGAAACCAAAGGTAGCCCTCTGTGAGTCTGTTTCCTTCAGTAAACAAGTTTACCTGCATCATTTTGTTAGATTCCACATGTAAGTGAAATCATATGATACTTGTCTTTCTCTGTCTGACTTACATCACTTAGTACTGATAATCTCTAGGTCCAACCAGGTTGCTGCAAATGGAATTATTTCATTCTTTTTTATGGCTGAGTAATATTCTCCATATATATGTACCACTTCTTTATCCATTCATCTGTTGATGGACATTTAGGTTGCTTCTATGTCCTGACTATCGTAAACAGTGCCGCAATGAACACTGGGGTGCATGTTATCTTTTCAAATTATGGCTTTCTCCAGATATATGCCCAGGAGTGGGATTGCTGGATCATATGGTAGCTCTATTTCTAGCTTTATAAGGAACCTCCATACTGTTCTCCATAGTGGTTGTACCAATTTACACTGCCACTGAGAGTGTAGGAGGGTTCCCTTTTCCCCACACCCTTCTCCAGCCTTTGTTGTTTGTAGACTTTTTGATGATGGCCATCTGACCAGTGTGAGGTGATACCTCATTGTAGTTTTCAGTTGCATTTCTCTAACAATTAGCAATGTTGAGCATCTTTTCAAGTGGTTTTTGGCCATCTGTATGTCTTCTTTGGAGAAATGTCTATTTAGATCCTCGGCCCATTTTTGGATTTTTTTTTTTATATATTGAGCTGCATGAGCATGAGCTGTTTGTATATTTTGGAGATTAATGCCTTGTCGGTCACTTCAGTTGCAAATATTTTCTCCCATTCTGTGGGTTGTCTTTTTGTTTTGTTCATGGTCTCCTTTGTTATGAAAAAGCTTTTAAGTTTAATTAGGTACCATTTGTTTATTTTTGTTTTTATTTTCATGACTCTAGGAGGTGGATGCAAAAAGATATTGCTACTATTTATGTCAGAGTGTTCTGCCTATGTTTTCCTCTAGTTTTATAGTATCTGGTCTTATTTTTACATCTTTAATCCATATTGAGTTTATTTTTGTGTATGGTGTTAGAGAATGTTCTAATTCCATTCTTTTTTATGTAGTTGACCAGTTTTCCCAGCACCACTTATTGAAGAAACTTTCTTTCCTCCACTGTATAGTCTTGCCTCCTTTGTCGTAGATTAATTGACGAGAGTTGCCTGGGTTTATTTCTGGGCATTCTGTCCTGTTCTGTTGATCTATGTGTCTGTTTTTGTGCCAGTACCATACTGTTTTGATGACTGTAGCTTTGTAGTATAGTCTTAAGTCAGGAAGCCTGATACCTCCACCTCTGTTCTTCTGTCTCAAGACTGTTTTAGCTATTTGGGGTCTTTTGGCTTTCCATACAAATTTAAAATTTTTTTGTTCCAGTTCTGTGAAAAATGCCATTGGTCATTTGATAGGAATTGCACTGAATCTGTAGACTGCCTGGAGTAGCACAGTCATTTTGACAATATTGATTCTCCCAATCCAAGAACATGGTATATCTTTCCATCTGTTTGTGTCATCTTCAATTTCCTTCACCAGTGTCCTACAGTATTCACAGAATAGGTTTTTGCCTCCTTAAGTAGGTTTATTCCTAAGTGCTTTATTCTTTTTGATGTGATGGTCAATGGGATTTTTTCCCTTAATTTCATTCCAATCTTCTGTTGTTACTACATAGGAATGCAAGGGATTTCCGTGTATTCATTGGTATCCTGCAACTTTACCGAATTCATTGATGAGCCCTAGTAGTTTTCTGGTAACATCTTTAGAACTTTCTATGTATAGTATTATGTTATCTGCAATGAGTGACAGTTTTGCTTCTTCTTTTCCAATTTGGATTCCTTTTCTTTCTTTTTCTTCTCTGATTGCCATGGTTAGGACTTCCAAAACTATGTTGAATAAAAGTGATGAGAGTGGACATCCTTGTCTTGTTCCTGATCTTAAGAGGAAATGCTTTCAGCTTTTCACTGCTGAGAATTATGTTAACTGTGGGTTTGTCATACATGGCCTTTATTAAGTTGAGGTAGATTCCCTCTATGCTCACGTTCTGGAGACTTTTTATCATAAATGGGTGTTGTATTTTGTGAAAAGCTTTTTCTGCATCTATTGTGATGATCATATGGTTTGTATTCTTCAGTTTGTTACTGTGGTGTATCACTCTGATTGATTTGTGGATATTGAAGAATACTTGCATCCCTGGGCTAAATCCCACTTGATTATAGCATATGATCCTTTTAATGTATTGTTTGATTTGGTTTGCTAGTATTTTGTTGAGGACTCTTCCATCTGTGTTCATCAGTGATATTGGCCCGTAATTTTCTTTTTCATGATTTTTTTTTTTTTTGGCAACATTGGGTCTTTGTTGCTGCATGCGGGCTTTTTTCTCTAGTTGCAGAGAGCAGGGGTTCCTCTTCGTTGCAGTGCGCAGGCTTCTCATTCTGGTGGCTTCTCTTGTTGCGGAGCTCGGGCTCTAGGTGCGGGGGCTTCAGTAGTTGTGGCTCCCGAGCTCTAGAGCACAGGCTCAGTAGTTGTGGCGTACGGGCTTTGCTGCTCCACAGCATGTGGGATCTTCCCAGACCAGGGCTCGAACCCATGTCCCCTGCATTGGCAGGCAGATTCTTAACCACCGCACCACCAGGGAAGCCCTAATTTTCTTTCTTTTTTTTTTTTTTTTGTGGTGTCTTTGTCTGATTTTAGTATCAGAGTGATGGTGGCCTCAGAGAATGAGCTTGGGAGTGTTCCTTCCTCTGCAATTTTTTGGAAGAGTTTCAAAAGGATAGGCATTAACTATTCTCTAAATATTTGGTAGAATTCGCCTGTGAAGCCATCTGGTCCTGAGCTTTTGTTTATTGGAAGTTTTAAAATCACATATTCAATTTCAGTACTTGTGATTGGTCTGTTCGTATTTTCTATTTCTTCCTGGTTCAGTCTTGGAAGGTTGTTCCCTTCTAAAACTTTCTCCATTTCTTCTAGGTTGTCCATTTTATTGCATGTAGTTGCCTGTAGTAGTCTCTTAGGATCCTTTGTATTTCTATGGTGTCAGTTGTAACTTCTCCTTTTTCTTTTTAAATTTTATTGATTTGAGCCCTCTCCCTTTTTTTCTTGATGAGTCTGGCTAGAGGTTTATCAATTTTGTTTACCTTTTCAAAGAACCAGCTTTTAGTTTCATTTATCTTTGCTAGTGTTTTGTTTTTATTTATTTCTGCTCTGATCTTTATGATTTCTTTCCTTCTATTAGCTTTGGATTTTGTTTGTTCTTCTTTCTCTAGTTGCTTCAGGTGTAAGGTTAGGTTGTTTGTTTCCTGAGGTAATCTTGTATCGCTATAAACTTCCCTCTTAGAACTGCTTTTGCTGCATCCCATAGGTTTTGCATTGTCATGTTTTTGTTGTCATTTGTCTCTAGATATGTTTTTGATTTCCTCTTTGATTTCTTCAGTGATCCATTGGTTACTAACATATTATTTAGCCTCCATGTGTTTTTTTTTTTTCCCCAGTTTCTTTCTTGTAATTGATTCTATGCTCAAAGCATTATGGTCAGAAAAGATTCTTGATATGATTTCAATTTTGTTAAATTTACGAAGGCATGCTTTGTGCCCCAGCATGTGATCTATCCTGCAGAATGTTCTGTGTGCACTTGGGAAGAATGTGTACTCTGCTGCTTTTGGATGGGATGCTCCATAAATATCAATTAAGTCCATCTGGTCTAATGGGTCATTTAAGGCCTGTGTTTCCTTATTGATTTTCTGTCTGGATGATCCGTTCATTGATGTAAGTGGGGTGTTAAAGTCTCCCATTATTATTGTGTTATGTCAAGTTCTCCTTTTATGGCTGTTAGCATTTGCCTTATATATTGAGGTGCTCCGTTGGGTGCAAATATATTTACAATTGTATCTTCTTCTTGGATTGATCCCTTGATCATTATGTAGTGTCCTTCTTTGTCTCTTGTAACAGTGTTTATTGTAAAGTCTACTTTGTCTGATATGAGTAATTCCACTCCCACTTACTTTTTTTTTTTTTTTTTTTTTTTTTTTTTTTGCTGTACGCGGGCCTCTCACTGCTGTGGCCTCTCCCGTTGCGGAGCACAGGCTCCGGACACACAGGCTCCGCGGCCATGGCTCGCGGGCCCAGCCGCTCCGCGGCATGTGGGATCCTCCGGGATCGGGGCACGAACCCGCGTCCCCTGCATCGGCAGGCGGACTCTCAACCACTGCGCCACCAGGGAAGCCCCTCCCACTTACTTTTGATTTCCATTTGCATGGAATACCTTTTTCCATCCCCTCATTTTCAGTCTGTATGTGTCCCTAGATCTGAAGTGGGTCTCTTGTACACAGCCTATATATGGGTCTTCTTTTTGTATCCATTCAGCCAGTGTGTCTTTTTGTTGCAGCATTTAATCCACTTACATTTAAGGTAATTACTGACATGTATGTTCTTATTCCATTCTGTTAATTGTTTTGGATTTGTTTTCGTAGGTCTTTTTTTCTTCCCTTCCTCTTTTGTTCTCTTCTCTTGTGTTTTGATGACTATCTTTAGTGTTCTGTTTGGATTGCTTTTTCTTTTTTGTGTGTGTATCTATTATAGATTTTTGGTTTGCAGTTCCCATGAGGTTTGGTGGGGTTTTTTGGCTGTGTTGGGTCTTTTCTGCTGTGCGCAGGCTTTCTCTAGCTGTGGTGAGCAGGGGCTATTCTTCATTGCGGTGCGCAGGCTTCTCACTGCAGTGGCTTTTTGCAGAGCACAGGCTCCAGGCACACGGGCTTCAGTAGTTGTAGCACGTGGGTGCAGTAGTTGTGGCACATGGGCCCCAGAGCACGTGGGCTTCAGTAGTTGTGGCATGCAGTAGTTGTGGCTCATGGGCTCTAGAGCACAGGCTCAGGAGTTGTAGCACACGGGCTTAGTTGCTCCATGGCATGTGATCATCCTGGACCAGGGATCAAACCTGTGTCCCCTGCATTGGTAGGTGGATTCTTAACCACTGCACCACCAGGGAAGTCCCTCCCATGAGGTTTTGATATAGCACTCTATAACATACAAGATTGTTTTAAGTGGTTGGTCTCTTCAATTGCATTTCCAATATCCTGTGTTTGTACTCTCCTCTTCTCACGACTGCTGGTTTTGATATACTTTTGTGTGGATGATTTCCTGACTGTACTGTATGTTTGCCTTTACCAGTGAGCTTTCCCATTCGTAATTTTGTTTCTAGTTGTCTCCTTTTCTTTTCCACCTGGAGAAATTCCCTTAGCATTTGTTGTAAAGCTTGTTTGGTGGTGCTGAATTCTCTTAGCTTTTGCTTGTCTGTAAGCTTTTGATTTCTCTGTGGAATCTGAATGAGAACCTTGCTGAGTAGCATATTCTTGGTTGTAGGTTTTTCCCTTTCATCACTTATCATGCCACTCCCTTCTGGCCTGCAGAGTTTCTACTGAAAAATCAGCTGATGGCCTTATGGGGATTCCCTTGTGTGTTATTTCTTGCTTTTAATATTTTCTCTGTTTTTAATTTTTGTCAGCTTGATTACTATGTGTCTTGGCATGTTCCTCCTTGGGTTTATCCTGTATGGGACTCTCTGAGCATCCTGGACTTGAGTGTCTCCTTTCCCATGTTACGGAAGTTTTTGGCTATAATCTCTTCAAATATTTTCTCAGGCCTTCTCTCTCTCTCTTCTCCTTCTGGGACCCCTATAATGCAAATGTTGGTGCATTTAATGTTGTCCCAGATGTCTCTGAGACTGTCCTCATTTCTTTTCATACTTTTTTTCTTTATTCTGTTCAGCAGTGATTTCCACCACTCTGTCTTCCAGCTCACTTATTCATCCTTCTGCCTCACTTATTCTCCTATGTATTCCTTCTAGTGTATTTTTCATTTCAGTTATTGTATTGTTCATCTCTGTTTGTTCTTTAAACCTTCTAGCTCTTTGTTAAACATTTGTTTTATCTTCTCAGTCTGTGCCTCTATTTCTTTTTCTGAGACCTTGGATCATCTTTACTATCATTACTCTGAATTCTTTAGCAAGTAGACTTGCCTATTTCCACTTCACTTAGCTGTCGTTCTGGGTTTTTGTCTTGTTCCTTCATCTGGACCATATTTCTCTGCCCCCTCACTTTGTCTAACTTTCCGTGTTTCTGGTCTCCTTTCTGCAGACTGCAGGGGTGTAGTTCCTCCTGGTTCTGGTGAGGTTGGTCCAGGGGCTTATGCAGGCTTCCTGGTGGGAGGGACTGGTGCCAGCCCACTGGTGGGTGGAGTTGGGTCTTGTCCTGGTGGGTGGGGCCATGCCAAGTGGTGTGTTTAGGGGTGGCTGTGAGCTCCATACGACTTTAGGCAGCCTGTCTGTTGATGGGGCAGTACGCTCCTCGTTGTTTGCCCTGAGTTGTCCCAGCAGTGGAGTCTGCAGGCTGCTGGGTTGGGCCAGGTCTCCGTGCCAAAATGGCGACCTCCAAGGGCACTCACACGGATCAATAATCCTTGGGGCCTCTGCCACCAGTGTCCTTGCCCCTACAGTGAGCCACAGCCAACCACTCTCCCCAGGAGACCCTCAAAGATTCACCAGTAGGTCTAGCCCAGCCTCCTAGGGAGTCACCGCTTTGTGATGGGTTCCCAGTGCACATGAAACCTTGTGTGTGCCATCCTAGAGTCTCTATTTCCCCTGGCCCTGTGGAGCGCTTGCACTCAAGCCCCACTGGTCTTCAAAGCCAAATGCTCTGGGGGCGGCTCCTCCCAATTCCAGACCCTCAGACTGGGGAGCCTAACGTCAGGCTCATAACTCTCACTCCTTTGGGAGAACCTCTGCGATATAATTATTTTCCAGTTTATGGGTCGCCCACGCAGTGGGTATGGGATTTGTTTACATAATGAAAGCACCCCTCCTATCATCTTACTGTGGCTTCTTCTTTGTCTTTGGATGTAAAATATCTTTTTTGGTAGGTTCCAGTCTTTTCTGTCCATGGCTGTTCAGCAGTTAGTTGTGATTATGTTTTTCTGAGAGGAGGTGAGCTCAACTCTTTCTGCTCAACCATCTTGTCTGGAATCAAGGGGCTGGTTTTAGTTTGGATGCTTGCTGCCTCTTTCCTCAGCATATGCTGGCCATCATCTCCTTCATGCAGGGGTGTGAAGGTGCAGCAGCGGCCTGTGGGCACTGCCAGGATGGCAGGGGCAGCAATTGGCACCTGCTCACAGCCCATGTGCTGTCCCTGCACTCTCCTCAGATGGTAGGAGCCATGGCTGGTGCCTGCTCACAGGTCTTGTAGTGGCAGCAGCAGCCCACACACTCCTGGGACAGTGGGGGAAGTGACTGGCGCCTGCTTGTGGGTCTCTCAGTGGTGGCGGCAGCCCGTGCCCACCTCCGGAGCCCAGAACGGCAGCAGTGGCTCGCGGCCATCCCAGAAGCTTGTGCAGGTGGTATCCTGTTGCTTGAGAGCACACACAGGGAAAGAAGCTCCTATGGCAGTGCCTCCCCTCTCCACACATTCCCCAACAATGGTGCCACCTTGCATCTCTGGTGGGCCCAGGCTTCTTCCAAGGATACCCTCTGTTGCCACACTCCAGCCTCGTCTGGCTGTCTCCCATGGCCAACCCTGGTCGTCTCCCTGGGTCTGACTTCTGAAGCCTGAGCTTCAGCACTCAGCCCCCGCCCGTACCGGCAGACAAACATCCAGGGTGGGGAGCACAGGGTGGCGGTACTGACCGTCTGTGCAGGTTACTCTCCATTTTGCCTACCACAAACTGGTTGCTGTGCTCTCCTCCAAGGCTCCAAAGCTCCCCCTCTGTCCAAGCTGATCTCCCTGCCCACGAGCAGACTTCCCAGGTGTGGGAACCTTTCCTCTTTCAGAGCTCCCTCCCTGGGGTGCAGGTCCCATCCTGATTCCTTTCCCTTTTTCTTTCTTCTTTTGTCCTACGCAGTTACGTGGAGGTTTCCTTGACCTTTTGGAAGTCTGAGCTCTTCTGCCAGTGTTCAGTATATGTTCTGTGCAAATTTTTCCATGTGTAGGTATATTTCTGATGTATTTGTGGGAGGAGGTGAGCTCCACGTCCTACTCCTCCGTCATCTTGATAGCTCCCTTCTCTAATAAACTTTAAACAGGGCACTGTAAACACCAGCCCCCATAACAGGATGATTTCAGTTAAGTTCAACTGCACTCTCACTCTGTGAAGCTTTGGCTGTCAGGTCACGAACCCCCGATACCTGTGGACCTATCTGCCATGCTCTAAGCCCCACTGGTATTGACTCCTGTGACCTAGGACTCAGAACTCCTGAAGTATCTGCGGTGCACAGGTATCCAACAGTTCTCAAATCTAATTGGGCATCAAAGGCACCTGCATAACTCAAGAAACATAGAGATTCTCAGGACTCAAGCCCCAGACTTCCTGAAGCACAGTAACTGATAGCAGAATCTATTTTGTGGAAAAAAAAACTCCCCAGCTCTGATTTGTAAAGAAGTAGTCTGGAAAAGGAAAAGATGAGCAGGGCCATGAAGGAGGATAAAAGAGGTAGTGAAATCCCCCTGCTTTCTTGGATTTAATCTCTCTCTCCCATGTCCCCCCTGAAAAAAAGAAGAGACAGCTACTGGGAGAAAATAACAGCAAGAGTCTCAGGAATGGGAACTTCCTCTTAAAAACAGGAGTTTAAATAGGAGTTTCCTCTTTAAAACCCACCCGCCCTTGTCTACCTTAAGGTCTGCTGCCCAACAATAAATATGAACAAAAGAGAGCAGAACAGGGATAGGAGTTTCCCCTCGTGGGTGGTAGTCATACAGGAGATGGACACAATATGAGCTTCAGGAGAGTGGAGGAAGCTCTTTGTGGTTTTCTACCTGCCCTAATTTATGCCATTCTTTGCCTAAAGACTGGAAAATAAATAAAATTTAGTCACAGGGAACAAGAAAAAGTGTAATCATTTTAAGAATTCAACTGACAGAGAGAATGAGGAGGTAGGGATCCTGTGGTATATATAAAAAATATTTTTTAAACATCTCCCGGGATGGGTACTAAAGAGACTTTATGAGGTCACCTAATTCATCTCTTAGTAGACAAGATTACAGCTAATAGTATCCAGGGAAAGATACTGGAAAATATATTTTAGGGGCTAAATTTCTATATAATTTAATTGTTCTCATTGTCAAAAATACTGTTTAAATGTCAGGAAGCTCACAAGATTGGAAACTAAGAACTGAGCATTAAAAACTGCTTCCTTTTATGACAAAAATCTTACATTGGCCAAAAAAATTTGGCCAAAAAATTCCCATGCAAAGAGTTTGAGTATGTTATTATTTTGTAGGATTCAAGAATCTTGTTTGTATGCATGTTTTCCCTTCTGATTTTATTCAAAAGATTCTCTTTTCTTTTCCAAGTGTACTTTCTAAGTCTGAAGACAAAGTGTTCCTTTTCCCGGCTCCTCCTCCCCTGGCCTCCATGTGATGAAGCACCCATGCGAAAACTAAAGAAGCTATAGAGCTCATAGTGGTCTTACTTGTTAGTCTGTGAAAGACTGAAGCTGCCAGCTGCATATGGATTAGAATGGTCCTGTTTACAATGGCTCCCTGCTCTATGTCAAGAAAAACTGAACTGACCACATGGCACACGGTTTAGAAACCCCAGGCCATTTTTAATTTCAGATATTTATTTTTATGAACAATACCATAGCTTTAACAGCCCCAAAAGAGGTCTGAACCTTAAAACCTTTAGATATTTGGTAATATGAAAACCATGCCCCAGTGAATAATCACTCAATCTTAAATTGCTACCTCAGCCAGAGGTTTTTTAAAGTAAGTCCTATTGATGGTTTCATGATAGTCTTCAAGGACTAGAAAGAGTTACTGAAAGAATGATACCAAAGACATGTGTCCTCAATTAAGTCTGAAATCTTTGTTTCCTCTAAATCAGATGTGTAAACTTGGCAAGTGACATCATTTGTAAGCAGCATGTGTAAGCATTCCTCTAGTGCAATGCACAATTACTCCCTTAATTTTATCATGGGATCACAGAGTTAAATTCCTGCATTCCCCCCTATTATCTAAGAGTACAACATAGAGCAGGGTATTTTTGTTTGATTTCTTCATTTCTATATCCCAGGGCGTATCACATAGTATATGTTCAAGTTGTTACTGATTAATGAATACTGCCAAATTAAAGCACACAGAAAAATGAAGTTAATTTCTGTCATTCATTAAATGTAAGAATCAACTATACATTACACCCAACAATGCAAATTCTAAATCTGCCCATAGGGGCAACATAACAGTTATTGTGAAAATCATAATTTTGAATTTCCTAGTTGGGTGCAATTGGATACTTAACCTTTAAGGTGCAAAACCTTATGTATTTAATAAAACTGAATCCTATTAGAGTTCCAATTTCTACATGTACCCCCTAGAGCACTGTAATCTAGAAACCATACAGCATCTTGTTCTGTGCAGAAACTTAATCATTAAAAACACCTTCATTTGGACAGTTTCTGGACATAACATTTCCTGTAATAAAAAACAGAATCACTGGAGATTCATCTCTATACTGCTCCTAAAATCCATGCTGCAAAAGTTTAAGTTTATGCTCCAAATGATAAAGGTTTTATATAAATTGGGAGCCAAATATAACTAAAGCAAAACTCCAATGATAATAGTGATATAATGGCAAATCCATTGTAGTTTTAAAAGTTCTACTTAAACTAATAATTATATTAAAATTTCAAGCATTTATAGATACATCTTCAAAATCATTCTCACGGTGAGTCCTCCATTCTCAACTGTACTTACAATTGATACAGTCATCTTTTCTAACTTCACAAATAAGATCCTTTAACTCTACAGAGTGTGTGCTCTATTACTGCTAATACTTTACACTAAAGAGCATCTCAAACACAGAAAGAGCTACTAATTGCTACCATAACTTGGGATGTACATGTTCCATAAAAGAATATTTTAAGAGTGACAGAATGATAGGATATTCCTTAAATTTTGTCCCATCTTCATAAGACTTCTGAGATGTTTTCACAATCTTTCCTTTCACCCCTGGAGCTGGGCTGAGAAAAAGGAGGTGGGTATCAGTGTGGGTACATACTTAAGCATATAGATACGTGCTCACTTGCAGGAGGAAGAAAGGGAGAAAGACCAAAAAAATGGTAGCAAGGCGAGATGAGACTGGTCTTGCTGATTCATAAAATGACTGGCTTAATAGGACATTTGGGCAGTGATATTATTTTGGAAACATTTATGCTAAAGTTTCTTTTGTAATATATCAAACTAAGAAAAGGTCATATAAATTGATGCAACAAAGGAAATTCCATTACAAAGTATAAGTCACAGAATTTAAAAAAATATGCAGATGTGGCCAATCTATATAACTATCTCCATGTCAAACTCTAATACTTCTCTTCACACAGATCAGTAGAGAGAACTTCTGTGGTATTTTTGATGTAGTAATATCCCATTACATACTCATAACTAATGTTTTTACCAGTTATTTGCCAGGTAGATTTCATTCACATTTTTAACCTATCTCAGTATACATCCTTTATTTTCTATAAAAACATACAGCATCACTCAGAAAATCTGGAATAAGATTTCAGTATATTCTCCTTGTCACTGCTTTTTAAACCTTATCTCCCCACAGATTATATTTAAACTGTCTAAAGTTACAGTCTTTTGAAAAACTGTTGTGTGCACATACTGGTACCTCTGGAAGAATACTGGAAATGCTAACATAAGAGATTTTCTCTTCTGTTGTTCCACCAGCCCCCTCTTGTTCAGCACTCAGTACTGGGCACTCCAGAGGTCAGGAAACCATGGGGAGACTGAATGAAAAGAAAGGATGGGGGCTAGGGAGCAATTATTAGAGATCACTAAAGTAAAAGCTAACTAGAGCACAACTGAAAAAAAGCTAGCACTGGGAATCTAAATGTATACAAAAATTAAAACTTACAGAATTTTCAAGATAGATGGTAAATTAATGAGAAAGTTGTTTGAATTCAAGGCTTCAAACCAAGACAAATTACATCCAACCATGAAATATACTGTCTATTGGAGCCTGAAACCACTGTCAGGCTTCCCCACAAGTCAAATGTAAAGAGCAGAAAGACCCTAACAGGAAGCCATGAGAGACTGTATTTGACTTTACCTGGTCAACATTTTCATCAGCAGACAAACTTGGGATGTACTCAGAGGCAGGATCAGTTAGAACGAGGAGACAACCTGTGGGGCTCCCTAATACCCAGGGAAGATGGAAGGTTCAGAAGGATTTAGCAGTCCAGAACAAGACACAGATACAAAATAACTCACAAAAAGAAAGATAACTATAAAGTACTACACTGGATGTAAAAACAAAAGCTGTTCATCTATAACATAAGGTCTTACTATGAGCAATTCACGTGAAAAACCACACACCAAGGATCAGTTACATACGTGTTTACAACAGGACATGGCTGTCTATAAAATAAACCCACTAAAACATATCAACTTGGGCTATACTAATGAAATCACAGTGTTTAAACCTTCTCAGCATGCCCCACGCTGGTCAGACCCTATTTGAAGTACTATAAGCTCTTCTGAGGACCACATCTTAAAAGTGGCAATGAAAAACGGGAACATTTCAGGAAAGCTAGCATGATTACAAAGAGCCTGAAACTACATTAAAGAGGGATGGTAGAAAGAGCTTTGGCAGCATAACTCGGAGAAGAATCAACATAACTCTTGTTCAAGATCTGAAGATATGTCACGTGAAAGATGGAAAAGATAGAATTACGACTACTGGAGGGCTAGGAATCCATCCAACGTGAAAAGCTACCTAACATTAAGTTCTTCAAAACTGCCTTGAAAATCAAGGATTCTGAATTTCTAGAAGAGAAGCCAAGCCAATGAATGAAATAGCCAAATAGACATGGAATGACAAGCTGCCAAGGATGCTTCAAGGATGTCTGTCTATGCTCTTAAGGAAGGGTGTACGAAGCTACTTCCAACCCATAACCCTAGAGATCATCTACAGCCCCTGACCATACAGGTGAAAAAACTGAAGCCAGACAAGGGAACCACCTTGCTCAGGGTATCACAACCATAAAATAGCAAGGCAAGGAGCCAGTTTTCTGGACTCGTGATCCATGCTCTTCATTCTGTTCCATCTTCTCACTTTAAGTACTTAATCAGGCCACTTTGACCCTCACTCACAGAGAAAACATTCTCTTCTTAAGAGTTCATTCAGACTTGGGAAGTAGGGATTTGAAGAACCAATCACTTTGGGACAAGTGATTTTGCTTGTTTTTCAGTTCTTTCTGTAATGTTCAGTTACTCAAATAGCCCAGAAAGCACCAATCCTTTATGTACATGGATGCTGTACGTGTTTTCCCACTAAGAATTCAGCTCTGAGGGCGTTGCAGCAAGAAGATTCAGGTGATCCCCCAAAGAGGAATGACTCACTGCTCAAACTTTCCACCCAATTCAATAAGGGACGATAGATTCTAGAAAAAAACAAGAGGATCTTATTTTTTCCCTCAGTTGAAAAGACAGAGATGGAGTCTGCACTTGCAGAGAAAGAGTAGGTTTCAATGTGTAGGAGAAACTGGAGTGCCAATATCAGTAATTTTCTCAGTCCAGTCACATATAAGGATTTAATCCACAATCAGGCAAACTCAATGTTTTCAATCAAAACGCATTTTCAAATAACAGACATTGACTGTCTTTTTAGAAAGCCGAACAACTCACTCTCCTCAGCCTCCCAAACTTCCACTCGGCCATCCAACCTAAGGTCATCCTTCCTCTTCTCACAAACAAGCACCCTAATGACACCAGTCAACAAATTCAGTTTGCTCCCTAACTCAGAGAAAATTATTCTCAAGATTAAAATCACACAATGCTTGGTTTAATCATAAAAATCACAATCTTAATGAACCACTACCGGGGCTGACCAGGTGCCAAATGCTGTGCTTAGTACATTACAGCATGTTGATAAGGTAAATATGATCATCCTCACATTACAAATGAAGAAAACAAGACTCCAAGAGACTAAGTTTATTGCCCAAGGTCAAGAGATACTAAGTGTTACAAGCAGGCTTCTAACTCTGAACTTCAGGACTCCCCAATCTTAACCAATACAATGCTGCCTGCCTACTTGCTCAAGGAGAGTGATGCTGTGGGCTCCAAGCAACAACTGGAACCATGCAAAGGAAGTGGGGCCCAAGTCCACTCAAGAGTTTCACAGGTACCAGACGGCACTGGGCCATTCTGTGAAATACTGTTGAGATGCTCTTCTGTAACCAGAGGCTTAAACAGCAGCAAGACGGACTAAGTGTAGACATGAAAATCAACTTCCTCTGTTTTGTAGGTAAACTGGAAGGCCTCTAATAGTTAACATTAATACTGACTAAATTTTTACTGCTTTCTGTACTAGGCACTGGGATCAAATCCCTTCTCTTTTCCCTCTCAATGTGGATTAAGTGGATTTGGACCATAAAGCCCATTCTCTACACTTAGTGAGCTAAACAGGCAGCAAGGACTCTGTCTCCTTCGGATGTCACCTCACAACAGTTTGGCTGTCACTGATGGGCTGCGTGTGCCATAGTCCCTGGAGGGCCCCTGCTGCAGGGCTGAGGATTCACAGCACGTGCAGACCAACAAAACAAACTGCCTTTTTCTCCTGAAATGTGGATTTAGTCACAACTGCCACCCCTCAGAGCATTTCACTGATTCCCCCATATTACACTCAAGGTGAATTTGATTCAAGATCAAATTTGTTAGTGGTAAATCCAATGGATCTACATTTTTTTTAAGTTAAAGAAAATTTTTATTATTGCGCTATACAAACACATTTTTGTAGGATATTTTAAGATATATACTACATACAATTAAGATAATATTTCGTTGGGGAGTAAGAATACATTCTAAACTACTTTAATGATTTTTAGATTAAGTCTATATCAATGCCCCAAACTGAATAACCTGGTTATTTTGTACCGCAAATTCAGATATTGACAATAAGACAACAAATCAAAAAGCCTGGGTTTTAATTCCAGGTCTCCTCTTACTACTTACTGTTGGGGCAATCATGAGTAAGTCATTAACCTCTCTGAGAAGCAGTTCCCTAACCTGACCACAGCAATTTTTTAAAACTCTAAACGGCAAATGTATGGCTATGATATTTATAATGTTCCTAAGAGGTGAACAATCTCTAGTTCAAACATTTAATAAGGAGTATTTGGAAAACATTAGATAATTCATTTAAGCCCTCCCCTCTCTCCCCCACAAAAACCCTGTTTTCTGATTTTTATTCAGCAGCAGTAAAAATTTTAACCGAAAATTTAAATTTTAAAATGTCTAACTAGTTTGTGAATGTAGATTTTTTTCCTTTTCTTTAAACTATTTAAACGAAACCACTTAAATCTTTTCTTTAAATTTCTTTGAACTATTTAAACTAATCTGACTGAAGTTAGAGTATGCTATTCCACTAAAACAAACTAAAAAATCTGACACCTAACACTCCCTTCTTACACTTGCACAGCATTTTGCAAGCTAAATAAAATGTTTCATTCACGTTTGAATGAAAACATTCAATTCTCACAATAAACCTATATGGTCAGGAGCGTTAAGCGTCATGTGACAATTCTGCAAAAGAAGATAACGTGACAGATAAATAAGACATTCAGGGCACACAGCTCGAAGTGGTAGAGGCACAAGTGGAAGACTTGGCCTTCTGGTCCACGCTGTCCAAGATCATGTCTGCCTCCCAATACCAGACTGTACCTTCTGAGCTCAGTGTATATGGCAGACTTGCAAAGAAACACAAACTTTCCCGATTTTTTCTGTTTCTAAGCAATACTATGATTTAGAATGCCTAAACCAACAACTACCCCTCAAAAAAACATATAAAGCTTAACAAGATATTCAAGTTGACAGCCCTCCATTGAGTAAAGCCATTTTCTTTACTCCACTGCATAATTTATAGAGAAATAAATTCTCTGAGAACACTTTAATATCAGATTACTAATGTAGTCCATGGCCTATTATGTCTTACCTATAAAACTTTGCTTAAAAGGTCAAGTGAATAAAATGTCTTAACTTATAAATTAGAAGTTCTGAATCTTAATCTCTCTGGATACATTTTTTTTAAAAAACAGAATTTTTTTAACCAAGTGTTTTTCAATTTTTGAAATCCATTTTGTTTTAAAGTAAGCTGCTTTAAAAAATCAATTTTTACTGAGTTATAACCATGTGTCTAGCCCTATGCTCATTTAATCAATTAAACCACTGATTTTTATCTTAACTCTGATATTGCTTAACTTAGTATTCAAACATGACACCCTGACAGATCCATATCTGTGTGCGGGGATGAAGGGGGAGGGCAGAGATCAACGTACAGCAAATGGTCTTTCTTGTACTGCATAGCCTGCCATCTATCCTGCATTGGGCTGTCAGGTAGGACTGTGCAAGGACATACTTGGTGCCACCTCTATACCTATATCCCTCCACCAGGTAGGACTGCCTGCACAGAAGTTTTCTCAGCACTGAGCAGTTATACCACCTCTCTGAAATGGTGTCCCTTTTATTAAAGGAGTCTTTCTGGTCACCTTATAGGCCATGATGGCCTTGCTGAAGGGATAAGTCACATTATAAAGGTACTCCCTCTAGTACTAATGTTTAGTACACCCTCAACTCATAAATGGGATTTTATGACTCCAAGAAATGAGCACGATAGGCTTTCATTGGCTCCTCATGACTGTGCCCACGAATCAAGGCTAATCAAAGCCTCATGATGGCACACTACTATCACTAGAAGATCAAGCCCAACTCCTCATTATGGTACACAAGGTCCTCCATAGTCTGGCCTGCCTCTACCATCTCCTCTCCTATCACCACCACCACCACCCTTCTCCAACACTTGGTGCCAGTCATTGAAGCAGTGCAGACTCTGAATCACAAAAGGGAGATAACTGTTTTGTACCTCCACACTTATGCATGAGCTGTATCGACTGCCTAGAATGTATTTCCATACCCCCTCCTCTGACCAACTACCCTTCCCCACCCTCCTGACTGTATTTGCCTGGCCAATTCCTCCGATTTCCCACCACTGGTTCCAAGTTTCCCCTTCTCTTCTGGAAGCCTTCACATATCCCCAGGAAGAATGGATAACTCCCCCTCATACACACTACTCAGAGTGTACTTCGTGCGCTGTCAATCAAGTTACATGCCTTGAAGTCATCTTACTTTCCACCCAGTGAGCCCCAAGAAGACAGGGAAGAAGTCTGACTCAGCTTTGCATTCCCAGTACTCAACCAGTGCAGGCACAAATCAAATAGTCAGAATGGAGAGAGGACCAGTACTGCTCAGCAACCCAAGGCTCAGCTATCCCAGGAAACTCTTCCCATGCAGGGGCTGCAAGGGCCCAAGCAGTCAGGTCCCGGCTGACTCCCTCACCACCAGCTCTGGAGAAGACAGTGAGTGGGCTGGCAGCCCAGGGAGCATGCCCAGAGGCAAGGACACACTGTCCCAAGAAAGAGTGCTATCAGTGGGCTGTGCCAGGCCGAGACGAGTGAGGGGCAAGTTGTTCCACCAGCACTTCCACCAACTGAAGGCAGGGAATTTTCTAATCATAAACGCTTGCCTTTTATCTCACTTTATATAGCCTTGCCTCCTACATTCAGCAGTAAATTGCTGCTTTATCACAAAAATAATTTAATTCAGCAGAACATGGACATAAAATAATAGCACCAAACTAAAAAAAAAATTCCTTAACTATCCTAACGTCAACCAAGCAACAACTTCTCTATCTTACCCCTGTAACTGGAACACTCCATAGATATTGACTCTGCTTGCTTTTATTTTATACATCATATGATAAGGTTGGTTATCTTGTTTTCAAGCTCCCTACAGATTAAAAGTAGCACATTTGAGAAAAGAGTTTCATAACGAAGAAGACAAAAAAGCTATTTCAAAAACCAGGCCCAGGAACCCCAAAGTCTGGCAATCTGGAGCATTTGGCCCTGTATGTCTAGATGCTCAGTACATTCAACCTAAAAGAGCACAGTTCAGGTTCTTAAAGGCAAAATTTGTCAGCTTTTTGGGAATGCTGCCTATAAAACTATACACTTCTTAATATTCTGCCATAGACAAAGTAAAATTATATTTTAAATGAATAATAGCAATTCCACTTACAGAAATCTACCCCCAAAATGTAAATGTGCAAGATAAACACACCAATATGCTTAGTGTAGCACTGTTCACAATAGTGGAAAACTGAAAACTAAATACCTATTAAAACGGTAATGGAAAGAGATTATGACCTATACTTAAAATGGAACACAATTCAGCCATTTTAAAAGATCATATTCATTAACATGGAAAGATACCACAACAAAGTATTAAGTAAAAAAATAAAGGCTGGTAAATAGCACATGTGATATAACTTCACTCACATTACACAAGGGTGCACATGTGTGTATGCTTGCATATATGCACATGGGCATACATGCATGCTGATTACCAAACTGCTGACAGTGAACATTCCTGTATTATCAAACTGTTAACTGTGATTCTTGCTCCTTCACAATTTTCTATATTGTCTGAATTCTCTACAGAAACACAGATCTTGTATATAATGAGAAAAAATTATTTTTGAAAAATATACTCCAGCATGTGCACATACATCTCAAATACTGTTTTACAGGATAAAAGAAGAGGGAGGGAAAGGCAAGTAGGTGCATGTATGTAGCTAGCCTGGATGCAATCACCATGCTTTCCATCTATCTCCTACAACAGAGAAATCAGCAAATAGCTATAGACTCATCACTACAAATTCATCAGTACTACTTACTAGAAAACACAATTTTGAAAGCTAGAATACTTATATACAAGGATATCTTACATATAGCTCCAGTCACCCAATCAACTTCAAATAGTTTCTTAGTTCTATCTGGAAGAAGTACTTCAACAAATTTTCAATGTTAAAACAGTGGCATAAATCAACCACATGTCAATAAAAAAATTAAAGTTAAAAAAACAAACAAACAGGGCCTCCCTGGTGGCGCAGTGGTTGAGAGTCCGCCTGCCGATGCAGGGGATACGGGTTCGTGCCCCGGTCTGGGAGGATCCCATATGCCGCGGAGCGGCTGGGCCCGTGAGCCATGGCCGCTGAGCCTGCGCGTCCGGAGCCTGTGCTCCGCAACGGGAGAGGCCACAACAGTGAGAGGCCCGCATACCGCAAAAAGAAAAAAAAAAAAAAAAAAAAAAACAAACAAACACTAGCATGTCAACCACGGAGGGAAATAACAATACTGAAACGATACTGAAGAAAAATATATGCAAAATAGAGGTGGCCCTAGAAAAGCCTACTGGATGTCAAAAGAAGCCAAGAAATTTTGAAAATACAATTTCTGAGATTGCCCCGACTGACATTGCTCATTCACAAAAGTTTTATCATGTGTGGGCTCTCCAAAGCACGAGGCAAAGATAAAGGGAGGAAAAGAAACACAGGGCATCAGAATTTACACTTTCACTCAAAAAAATTTTTGAAAAACGCAAAATATATTACCTTGTCATAAGCTCAGGTTTAATAAGGTTGGAAGAATAAAGTATCTGAAAATATCTGAGCTACAAAAATTGCGGTTTGGGCACAATGCTAGTCACATTATTTCTGAATTCTAATAATTTTCCTCCTTATAAAAGGTGTAAGGATAAAGAAATGTTTGTTAATTATAATAACCTTCTTAGTCAAAATAAATAGCCCTAGAAGAAAAAAAAACTTTTAAAAATAAATATGGTAAAGAATTCTGAACTGTCATACTCTCTTCATTACAGCAGACTAGCTGCACTGGAATTCTTTGGGGAAAGCAGGACATACTATACTTAGACAGGCAGGCTGGCAGGCAGGCTGCCCAACAGAGTTAAGGAAACGAGATAGGAAATAAAGATGAGGAGGAAAGGGAGCTCTGCAGCAAATAAGATGGAAGAAAAAAAGAAAGAAAAATTCAGTTCTGCCTCATGCTACAGATGCCCTCAGGAAATGTCATTAATGGCACATTTCATTATAGAAATTCCCCAGATTGGCCAAACACTTGCTTTTTTGGTTTCCAGATCAAAAACTACATGCACCTTTTGCACATCAAGGCTAATGCATATATGGCATGTGGCTAAGAAATTATTCTCAGCCCAGCATGTCTGCATCAAGATACATCTGTGGCTCCCTATAACCTGTAATGACAACACTGACAAGCTAAACAGAAGACCAACACAGACACAGAGCAGACAGACACAGAATGGATTTAAATGCCAAAACTGTGTTCTGAGACTCTTCAACTGGGTTTTCTTTCCTTCACAAGATGGTTTCCAAATACATTTAGTCTTTGAATCACTGCAGACTTTTTCATTTCCCTAACTTCTCCATCAAGTTGAAGAGTTGTTGAAGTTCTAAGAAAAGTACACTTCCACTTCAGTGGATAAGTGTGGTACCACGACAAATCTCAGGTGAGGAGGGCCTTCCTCAAGGGAGGAGCCCAACAAGATGGGAGGAGCTCTCCAGAACAGGAACCAGAGAGAAAGCCTCAAGGGCGGGAGAACAGACTAAGTATCACTGACAGATGGTGACTTTCATGCATTTTGTCTCTTTTCTCATTTCTCCTCCCCAGGAGTTTGGGGACAAGTATCCCAGTATGCCAAGATGCATTTACAGATATTCAAGTGACAAAGAATAAACACTGATCTAGAATGATTCAAAAAATAAAGGCAGCCATTTTGCTGACTACAGAACCAAACTCAGAATTTCCCAATTTCAATTCACAATTATTCCCACTTCTGTATAAAACAGTATTGGTTTCCATTTTAAGGTTTCCTAGCAGCAAAATACCCAAAGTCACAATTCCAACACAAGAAAACTTAAAGCCTCTCAGTCACTATACAGCAAAGTGGTGGAGGGCATAAATTTTTTAAGCCACTGTGTGGGCTCAAATTCCAACTCTTTCATTTACCAGGTGTGTGACAGTGGGCAAGTTACCTAATGTCTGTACCTCAGTTTCCTTATGTATCTCTTAATTTAAATAAATTAATATATGTAAAGCTCTTACAGTATGAAGCACTTCCTGTAATAATAATGACTCTTACTATTACTACTATCATCATCATCGTCGTCCAGAAGGTTTCCATGAGCACCTCAAGTGAACCTCTCCTAGAACAAGACTGTCACCTCTAAAGCATTCCAACTATTTCCCAATTTGAGAAGACAGCATAAATCCAAAATGTTTCCTACATCTGAAAAAACATTTTGGTGTGTGGGGAACTTTTCAGCTCAGAGTGGTTTTTCAAGGAGTTACAGCCATCAAGTAAAGATGTAAAATGTGAACTGTTCCCTCTTCCATCTTTCAAGAAGAAAAGGAAAAGGAAGAGACAGTTTGGGAGGTGCTTTTGTTTTGTTTTTCAAAGAGTAGCTTTGACAAGCCATTAATTCAAGCTAATCTTAAATATATCTGCAGAGTATTCAACATGTGAAGTGCTTCTGCCTTAACAGTTTTATAGTATAGACTGTTACAAGCACCCAATTAACTGAAATAGGACTTTCCTACCACATAATTTTTACATTTGAAATCTCACAAGTGCTGTTTTACCCTTTTTCACTATTTCCTACATTTAAAATATTACTTTTTTTTTTTTTTTTTTTTGCGGTACGTGCGCCTCTCACTGTTGTGGCCTCTCCCATTGCGGAGCACAGGCTCCGGACGCGCAGGCTCAGCGGCCATGGCTCACGGGCCTAGCCGCTCCGCGGCACGTGGGATCCTCCCGGACCGGGGCACGAACCCGTGTCCCCTGCATCGGCAGGCGGACTCTCAACTACTGCGCCACCAGGGAAGCCCTCATTACTTTTAATACTGCAGTGATGGTAATTAAAATAATCATAAGTTTCTCCAGCATGAGGCAGGGAAGAGAACATGGAATGGACACAATCCTGATTTTCAGGCAACTTATGTAAATATGCTGTTTTGGGGGAGCAGCAGGTTTACTGTACTTATTTTTGTTATTACCCATTTGCTAATTTGGAAGGTAAGTGTAGATCTCTCCCAAAAGCAGACGGCCTATCTACTGTAGAAAGCTGTTTCAGATACAAGCAACTACCAGCAGAGAAGTTACATTCTTAGTAATCAGTACAAGCCCTTTTGAACTCTACGGAGTGCTCATTATCAATATCATAAATAAAACAATAAAAGCAAATGCTTCCTTACAAAGAGTCTTAGCAACTAGAGATAAAGGGATCTGCTGTAATTGGGTTGAATAGAGGGCATGTGGCAAGAGCAAATGGGTAAAGAGCCTCAAAAGTAAATCATACTTTTGTTGTAATACAAAAATATAAGAAAATGAGAGCTAGTAATGTTCTTTGAGAAAGTAAGATATTCAAAGGTATGAAAAACATTTTTTAAATCCGCACAAAGGGATTCTGAAACAGGAAAATCTATTAACCCACAAGTTGTTGCATTATTTTTCTTTACATACACACGTTATGGAAACTTCAGAATCACGAAATATATTCCTGATTAGCAACACTCAAGTTTCCAGCTGCCCTTGCATTTGTTCACTTTGTCAAAGCCCTAATTCTATACTAAAGTCCTTTGTCTTACTCGAACGCCGGCTCAGCTCACCTTACTAGAAAGGCTCTTCTGGTTTGTCAGCTGTGCCCATGATAAGCAGCTGGGAAGTATGGAAAAACCATAGCTACTGACTGAAAGAGTGTGGACATGGAGTTGCACCATTTGTTGCAGAAGAGGTTATAAAAAATGTAAATCCAAAAAAATGAAATTAAAAAGACTATTCATTGCACCACACCTGCTCAGAAAAAGCTTTACAATTACCAATCCATGTAAAATAGCCCCAGTTCAACTAAAGGGAAGTACTAATCCTTGTTTAAAGTGGGGGCAGGGGTGGGGCAGTGGGCGGCACCTACCAAGGCACAAAGACAAAGGCAGAACCACTCAGAAGCAGGAAGAGAAATGCCCACTCATGTACAGGGGATAAACCAAAGGCCTCTCAGAGGTCTGTGTTTCCCTGATGTAGTATTTTCAATAACCGGCAAACTCAAGGCAGACAGACATCAATCTGGAATGTAGACAGGAGAGCTTTCACAACTTCAAAGCATAAGAATGTGTTCTCAATTAGTACGTAATAACATGAAAGCCAAGTGCAGACTAGGCCTCAAATATTTCCCATCTTTAGCTTGAGATTTTTCTCATCCTTAGCAACGTTCAATTGCTGGGCCACAGTGCCACTGTTCCCGTAATCTCCTGTGCCTTACTTGTGCCCACCACTCCAAGTGTTTGGCTATGAGCAGGGCTCTCTCCTGAGTCTAAGTGCAAACCCCCATATCTGGAGCTGTCAATAAATTATATCCAACGAGGCACCAACAGTCTGTGGTGTTTGCTATTTGAAAGACAGAGAGCCAGGCTGGCTGCTCCATAAAACCCCGGTGAAGTGGGCATGATCACCTTGACTAGCACGGTTATGCACAGCCCTCTGCCCCTGGGGCACAGCAGCTGAGAGCAGGCTCCCAAAAGAACCAAGATCTAGGTGGATTGTCAATGGTGGAGCAAAGTACACTACTGGGCCTGGTTATGTGAGACAGTATGTTATGTACAAAATACGTGCATTCATCATGAAACAATGAAGCAGGAAAAGAGCATTAACCCTGATAAAGTGCCTGTGCACTGGCCTAAATACCTGCCATATATTATCTCAGTTAATGCAACTGAGGACCAGACAAGTTAAATAACTTTCCCAGGTTGCAAAGTTGGTAAGGGATAGAATGAGAATCCAAACCCAGATCTGCCTAACTACAAATCAAGTGTTCTTGCTATTAAATCATAATGCCTTTTATTATTTTTCCCATCATCACGTTTCTCTGAAATAGTTAGGCCTCCACTGTGGCCATCTATAAAGATGGATTAAAACTCAAAAGAGAACTAAGCATTTTCCTGACAACCCAGCAGTACAGACTGGCTTGGGCAAACTCCTTTAAACACTAAAATTTTTCTATTTTTAATCATTTGATGAAATGGTAAATTTGATGAAAATTTTTCTCAAAATATGTAACTGCCTTCTTGAACAGAACATACCAAACACCACTAACCAGTAAATGTGTGTCCTACGTCCATAGTGTTCTACCATTTGGGATGAGAGACTGCACTCATCTCAGAGATGCAGGGGGCCACACAGACCACCTAGTCAAATCCCGAGACTACAAGATGTTCCTCATAAGATTTGCCCAAGGCTAAAATGTTAAAAATATGAAAAGAAACCCATTCGCGTGTGGCTCAATGGATCTAAAAATTTAAGCAGCTTTTGGAACACAAAGTTTCCAACATCCATCTAAATTCAGTCATTCCACCAACACCTGAGTTCCATACCCACCATTGCCAAACTGGCCACCTGTCAATCTTAACATTCTCTAAATCCTGTAACCTCGTGAATTCGGATTCAACTGTACAATATTAAGGCAACTATTCGTGAGGCCTCCTGAGGGTAGTGGTATTCTTTCACCCTATTTGAACATTCTTTCCTGCCTGCCCAGACTTGCAGAGCTACGTACACTTTTCACTACCATACTGGTTCTGAAAACTTGTCATCAGAGTTTGGAAGACTTTTTATCAATAAAAATCAGATAGTCTCTGTTTTAGCAAGGAGAGCAACATTTTAACGTGGAAAACCTGATCCTTAAACTGGAAGAAAAAAAAAAAGTTTAAGTGTCATTGAAATAGTAGTTTTCCTCAGAAATATTACTGACTTTAGCATCATTTTTTTGTTTTTCTAAATAAGATGATATATTATTTAAACCAACCACAAAGGCGTTATTAGCATATATGAGAAAAGGTTCTTATACATCATTAGGTACCAGATTAAAATAAGAAATGTTAGGGACTTCCTGGTGGTGCAGTGGTTAAGACTCTGCGCTCCTAACGCAGGGGGCCTGGGTTCGATCCTTGGTCAGGGAACTAGATCCGACTTGCATGCCACAACCAAGAGTTCGCATGCCACGACTAAGAGTTCACATGCCACAACTAGGGAGTCCGCACGCTGCAACTAAGACCTGGCGCAACCAAGTAAACAAATAAATATTTAAAAAATATATATATGTATGTGTAAATAAAATAAAATAAGAAATGTTAAAATAATATTGTTATGTGCTACAGTTATCAACCTTTCCAGACTTTCATTCTCTCAAAACAAGATGGAGATTTCAATTATGACTACAGCCAGCTGGTAGGGTGAAAAGAAAGCCAGCCACACTGTGCTCCACTCTCATCATCTGCCTCTCATTATTCTCCCACTATCCTAAATTTAAGGTGCAGCTCCAAGCTGCCCAGAAGATCTTGACCCTAATGGGAAGTGACTGCTTGTCAGCTGCCTAGTCTGTTTACTGGACAGTTATTGTGGTACTATGCCTGAAACTTGAAAAGAAATCCTAAACAGAAAGAAAATATACGGTGTGTAAAACATACATACATACATATATCAATAAATACATAAGATAAACTTATTTTTAAATAGTATGTAAGTTACAATTTCCAGTAATATGCTCAAAAAATAAGCACACTATTTTCCCTGTGTGTCCAGACTTTGGAAATACTATACTTACTATACTTCTTTCAGATTAAGAACTGGATCCATTCCTTTGAATTCAGAGAAACATCACCTGGAAAGGTGCCTGGAGGTTAAAGAAAATTATACTGAGCATGTTATTTGAAAGTAAAACATGCTGCTTGAAAATAAGTCGAACTCACATTTCCTGACTTTACGGACACCTTGTATCTCAATTCACTGCAAATCGGCTCCCTTCATTCTCCCCACTCAACTCAAATAGCAAATTTCTTTCTCTGTTGAAGGCATCATGACTTTACTGCTTATGGTGTAGCACTTTCGGGAAACTGAAAAAACTGTTAAAGAGAGAACTGTTGACTCCATTAGAGTCCAAATTAAATTTGTCACTGATTGCTATATAACTAAAGACAAGTACCTAATCATAAATAAAAATACATCTCTTGAGATTATGAATGTTGATGAGAGTGCCAAAGGCAAGGGCAGTAGGGTACTCACATAATTCCTTTGCAAAAATATCAGAGAAAAGTTGAGATGAAAAGGATTATCTCTTTCTGCTCCAAAATATAAAAGATATGTATTCTGGCTATTTTTATCGCCAAATGACTGGCAGCTATGAGTTGCGAGGAGAATGCGTGTAAGAAAGCATGCAGGACACCAACCACCACCAGCCACGCTGGTCTGTCAGAGGAACACGATGCTACTTAGTCTTGGGAGCATTCATTTGGAACAGACTAGCTTTTGGCCTGCATTCCAGTTCTCATTTTCCTCGCATATCTGAATTACTCTACTTTCTATCCCTTAACAAAGAACAAAAAGTTTAGCAGGTGGACCTTTACTAGTATAACACATGTTAACTACAACTAACTTCATCCATCTGTTATATCAAGAAAGATATCTACATTCCACTTATACATGGAACGCCCTAGTAAATTTTATATTTGTTTTGAATAGATTGCATTACATTTATCCACACAGTAAATGACATAATGCACTGTGATGGAAGGATCTATTCACTCCACACTGCAGGAATACCTCAATTACTAAAGGAGAAAAGAAGCCCTTCTCATGGCATTCAAAAAGTTAACTATATAGAGTTCCAGCTGGACAACAGCGGAAAATATATCACTCCAATGATCAAAGAGGTAATATACTGTACTTAGTTTTCCACAGCCAAGAGGCCACACGTCACACACTAAAACAAAATAAACTACAGACACAGATAACTGCTCACCACTGAGGCATGTGTGTGACTTCGTACTTTAAGATGAAGGCATGACATGCATCACCATGTTAGTTACTTTGAGTCTTTGTCCAGGACAGATGTACCCTTACTTTAAAAGTAAATTCAATATCATCATATGCAAAAGAAAAATTTGGAGATGACTTTCACTTTAAAAAAAGAATTTTCAATGGTATTCTTTAAATATAAAAGTAAGTCCTAGAATGATTCATTCTACAAATATATCTATTACATACTATAAGGAACAATAAGTTTCTATGAACACATGAAGGAGTTTATGATTGCAATAATAATTCTAAACCAGGGGCTGGTAATCACTGAGACAAAAACCAAAGAGAGCAAAAGTCACCACCAAAGAAGACTCAATGGTCAGTGCACAGGAGTATAATCTCCCTAGGTTCCAGTCAACATTTTCCAATAAATAACCATTTCTTGAATGTCTACCATGTTCCAGACAATCCTACCTGGCTCACATTTCCTGCACTTCTACCTCCTGACTTGACACACAGAAAGGACTCAAGAGTCTATACAGAGGATGTTGTCCCTGATGTCCCTGATGCAAAACCCTCAGTTTTGTCAAGATCTGAAGACCTAAGAATAGTGAATGGATACTACAGTACTAGTATTTTCAAAACCTAGATTTAAATATGGTGGGGGAAAAAAAAACACATTCTACAGATGCTAATCGTTAGGAACATTTTCTGGGAGCCCCACACAGTCCAAATTCTGAGAAGTTAAAGCTATACCAAACCTAGTGTGAGAATAGTGATAAACAGAACAAAATAGTTCCAAGGTTATTCAAAGTCATAAAGAATAAAAAGCCATTTTCTCATCTTAAATATCACACAAAGAGGCTTAATTTTGTTTACTATCTATCAGATGTAGCTTTGCATTTGCATTGCTAATGATCCTTTTTCAAAGTGTGTTAACACTTTTAGTTCCTTTTGAATAGAAATAACTGATCTCCTACCTACCCTAGGACTTGGACATGCTAATAATGTCAAGCTGCACATAAGCATATTTTCATGTTCAGAATATATTATCAGAATAGAAAAAATTTTAGAGGGGGTTATTTATTTTCTCGGGAAGGTATTGTATATAGGAAGGTTCATCCTGCTTTGTTCTAGTTTTTACTTGATATTCTATAAAGGGTAGATCCAAATATAATTTATCCCTTATGAAAGACATCCCTCAGAAGGCAAAAACCTAAAAGAGTCATTTTTCCAATATGCACTAGAATAAAAAAAAGGGCTTCAGGGCTTCCCTGGTGGCGCAGTGGTTGAGAGTCCGCCTGTCGATGCAGGGGACACGGGTTCGTGCCCCGGTCCGGGAAGATCCCACATGCCGCGGAGCGGCTGGGCCCGTGAGCCATGGCCGCTGAGCCTGCGCGTCCGGAGCCTGTGCTCTGCAACGGGAGAGGCCACAACAGTAAGAGGCCCGCGTACCGCAAAAAAAAAAAAAGGGGGGGGGGGCTTCAGTGTTTTGTGGTATCAAATTCTTTGTCTCCATACAGTTATCAACTCAGAACTAGTCAAAGGACCCTCTGGAAAAATGAAAACTGTAAAAGGCAATGGAGTGCTCGACCACAATTAAATCCCTACAATTTTAAGATGACAGTCTACTTCTGTGCAGTCATTTAGACAATAAAGATTTGAAGGAAAAGAGAAGCAATAAAACATACTTCACAAATCCAAAAGATCGTTGCCAGGATAGAAAAAGAATTCCCTTGACAAGGTCTAGCCCAAGAAATTGTAGTAAGGAATAAAAACATTTCTGAATTGGATAATCTGAGATACAGACTTAATGTTAACTTCCAAACTGTTCTTTATTTACCTTTCTATCTTTAATTTTTATGACTTAAAAATAAAAAAATTTGAAAGGGTATGCTTACCCCAGCCTCTCTCAAGGCAGCTTAAGATTATGACTTTCTTGTGAATCCTTCCAAAGATGTTATATGCATATACAAGCAACTTACAAATACAAATTTATTCTCAAATGACATAGTAACACACACTACATCTTTTTTTTCCATTTAACAAATATCTACATCATTCCCTATCGATACAGTTTCCTCATTCTTTTTTGACTACTGCACCATATTCCATTATGTGAATGGACCATAATTCATTTAACCAGTCTTCTGTGATGAACATTTAGGTTGTTTCCAGAGTTTTGTTACTATAAACGATGCTTCAATAAACTACTTCATTTCAACTTAGCATAAGATCCTGAATACATTCCTGGATGTAGAACTGTTAGGTCAAAGAGATCTGTGTGTTTATAATTTTAACGTATGCTGTGAAATTATCCTCCATAAAGGCTGTCCCAATTTATACTCCCACCAGCAATGCATGAATGAGTGCCTATGCCCACACCCAGGCTAATAACGTGTTACATTTTTATTTTATTTTTATCCATGTGACAGGATTTTTTTTTAATGGCATCTGGTACAATTTTAATTTGCATTTCTCTTACAAACTGAGGAACTTTATTTTCTTTTAATTTTTTTATTGAGGTATAGGTGATGTACAATACTATATAAGCAACTCAGCAACTTTAGATTTAGAGCCAGTGGTATCTCATTTCTGTGAAATCTTCATATATATCCTTTGCCCATTTTTCTACTGAATTGTTGGTCTTTTTCTTATTGATTTGTAGAATTTTTTACACATGAAGGAAATTTGCCCATTATCTTTGATGAGTTGTAAATGTTTTTCAACTTGTCTTTGACTTTGCTTGTGTTAGTTTTTGATATGGAGAAATTTTTATTTTTTTTAAGTCTAATTTATAAATATTTTTCTTTTATTGCTTCTGTTTTAGGTCAAAGTTAGAAGAACCTCCATTCTAAATTGTAAAACTTTTCTTCCCTATTTAGTTCTATTTCTTTTGTGACTTTGCTTTTTAAAGTTAAAATTTCATCCACTTAAAATTCATTCTGGTGGAGGTATGAATTATAGATCCAACTTTATTTTTTTCCAGATGGCTCCCCAGTTACCATTTACTGAATAAATTTCATCACTGATTTGAAATGCCAATTTTATCATGTCCTGTGTGTTTTGGGGGTCCCTTTCCAGGCTTCATATTTTATTTCATTGATCTGTAATCTATGCATTTTGCCTTCATCGCACAGTTTTAATGAATGTGGCTTAACAATACCTTTTAATATCTTGTAGGGATGTTCTCATCTCTCATTACTTTTCTTTTTCAGAATGTTTCTAATATTATTGCATGCATGTTCCTATATTTATTTTAGCATTGGTTGGTCAAGCCTAAAAAAATCCTGTTAGTGTCTTTATTGGGATCATTTCCAATTTACAGACAAACTTAGGGAGCTTACTTACCTTTAAGAAACAACCCTAAAACCTGGCAACTTTGTTCCACTGCATACAAATGGTGTGATTCATGACTCAGCTAGGACAATCATATTTCATATTAGTATGTCTCCAATCACAAGACGATGGTCTTCCTGAGAGTTAATAGTGGTGTTTGGCATTAACCTTCCTCTTGCAGCCAGAAGGGTTGTATGAAAAATGTATGAATGCCATAAGTACTGTTAAAATAGCATATTCACTGAGTTTATCCATAAATTAAATAAATAAAAAATAATTCCATGGTCACCATATGTTTTCTTAAAATGAAAGCTAAAGACACAAGAGTAAAGAACTGAAAAAGACCTCTACAGATGATCCAGACAAGGGTCTAAGCAACCTTTTCTTCTGAGCACATCACTCCTATCATAATAGTTTATTTTATGGACTGTTTCCTAATTTCCAATTCAAAGGACACTCTAAATTGGAAAATCATGTTCATTCTACCCCCAACATTCCTATAGAATTGTTACCACATGTACAGTACATTGTATCATCATGTAGATGGAAGCAAAAGGAATGATGAATGGGAGCAAAAAGTAGAAAAAATATTTTACATTAATATTTAAAATTTACAAACACCTTAACATACACTATCTCATCTGACATGTATGCATAAATTGGGCTGCCTACATATTAATAAAGAATACATAACAATGAAGAACAATAATTTTTATAAGTAATATTTTAAAACTAAAACATTCATGTCTACTACGTCCTGTAATTTTAATGCTACAAATCTTAGGTATCAGAAGAGAAACATGTTCTTCTCTCTGTTCAAGGGTGGGGGGGAATATGAGATTAAAGATGTAGGCAGGCCAGATCATGAGCAACGACAGAAAGAATTTAACTTTGGCCTTAAAGGGATTTTAAATAGGGAAAGAATATGATCATAACTGCTTTTTAAAAATCACTGATGTACAGTACAGAGGCTGGGTTAGATGCAGTGTGGCAAAGGTAGATAGAGAAAAAGTTATTGCAGTGAACCAGACCAGTGATGGTTGGACTTAGGGTAGTAGCAGCGTGATGAATAAAGGATTCATTTAAGAGATATCCAAGAGGTAGAAATGGTAAGACACTGATGATTTCCGGGCTTAAACAACTCAACGGACGGTGGTGCCACTTACAGAACTAGTGAACATATAGGGAAAGGCAGATTTGGAAGGAAATAACAAGTTTGAAGTACAAATGTAACAAGCAAGTGAAGACATCTAGTGAACAGTTACACAACAGGAGTCTAGAGCTCAGAAGTGAAGATTTAAAGCTGGTCTGCGGAGTTTTGAGAGCAAATAAGAGTAGAAAAGGGGCCCAGAAAAGCAGGTAGAGGAAAGTGACCCTGCAAAGAAGACTGGACTTACCAGAGGTAAGAAAAAAACCAGGAGAGCTCGGATTTTATGAAAGCCAAGTCAAGACTGTGTTACTACAAAGAGTTGTCAGCTTTGTTGAGTGTTGTGCTGTCAAATAAGATGAAGAATGAGGAGAGCGAGCCCACTGCATTTAGTAACACTGGTACCCTTAACAGGGAGAGCTGCAGTGGAGTGATGGGACAGAGACCAGAGTGCAGGAGGCTGAGAGGGAAGTGGGAAGTGAAGAAATAGAGTGTGATCACTCTTTCAAGAAATTTGAATATGGGGGTGGGGGGAGGTCACTGAGGAAAAGAATGCAACAGGAAAGTCCTGTGTCAAAGGAGGATTTTTTTTAAGGTGGAAGAGATTTCCCCATGTTTAAATGGTATTTATGAACACTAGTACTAAGGAAAACAAATAATTCCTTCCTTTCAATAATGCCCCCAAATTAATACAGGAAAAAAACTGGAAAGCTGCTCATTTCTGAGGATGATCTTATGGTAGTGAGAAAACTCAGCGATCCATAACTGGCAATTATTTGTCCCTAAAGATAGTCTCTAATAAATCAGCAACAAAAAAGTTAACAATAGGGCTTCCCTGGTGGCGCAGTGGTTGAGAGTCCGCCTGCCAATGCAGGGGACACGGGTTCGTGCCCCGGTCTGGGAAAATCCCACATGCCGTGGAGCGGCTGGGCCCGTGAGCCATGGCCGCTGAGCCTGCGCGTCCGGAGCCTGTGCTCCGCAACGGGAGAGGCCACAACAGTGAGAGGCCCGCGTACCGCAAAAAAAAAAAAAAAAAAAAGTTAACAATAAATCCCTTAAAACAACAAAAACAAAAAAACCCAAAAACATCCTTCATGCAGACATAAATGATTTCATAAGAGCGATCTGCTTACATTTAAATCGTAACAGAACTTTAGGATGCTCACATCAAAATGGAAAATGGAATTCAAAGTTCATATGCCTAACGTTTACCAGTAATTTGTAAATTCTGAAATACACTTTCTCAAAATAATCAGGTAAGGGAGAATAATCTGTGGATCCAATAGGTCAACTTACTCTGATTCTTCCACAGATTAAAGGTTTTACAGATGCCTTGAAATGAAAGGAAACTATTACATGAATGGTTTGGTTATTTACACCCCTTGAGGCTCATACATAGCACACCTAATGGTTTTGCCTTGAGGCAAAGATTTAACAGATTGCCCTCCTAATTGCTCCCTGGACACAACTGTACACAAGGCCATGTGATTCCGAGGTGCAGATTCCTATATAAAACTCATCTTTAGAAAAAAAAAAAATCAAAGATAAATATCTCACCAACTATTTCTGAACAAATAAAACTGTTTATAATATCCAAAATCTAATAATTCACCATGCCAAACACTAGCCAATATACCTAATACATTCTGACCTGGTTCTCTCTAAAATAAAAGCAATTTAAGTAAAGCAATAAACATATTATTTAGCAACATCATCATCCCAGTAAACTGCTGAAGTTAGTTGTACTACAAATAACAGTGTCAATTTTAAAATTTCAGACATGAGAAATTTCATTCCTGAACAATGTGTGTTATGTCTTCGTAATGAGCACAGACACTTGGGAAAGTCATCATTTTTAAAAGAGTTTAAAATGTAAAATAAAATCTAGGTAGTGAAGGAGATAAAAGAATTTTGAAACTAGAAAAAATATAAAACTAAGTATTAAACTTCTGGAAAGGTGAGCAAAGTCCTCTAAATTTAGAAATCACAGGACTTCCCTGGTGGCGCAGTGGTTGAGGGTCCGCCTAATGATGCAGGGGACACACTGGGGTTTGTGCCCCGGTCCGGGAAGATCCCACATGCCGTGGAGCGGCTGGGTCCGTGAGCCATGGCTGCTGAGCCTGCGTGTCCGGAGCCTGTGCTCCGCAACGGGAGAGGCCACAACAGTGAGAGGCCCGCGTACCGCAAAAAAAAAAAAGAAAAAGGAGATCACAGTTGAAAAAAAAAAGTTTGAATTTCTAAAAATAAAAAAAAATCTTCCAAATGTCCCAAATGGCAGTTAAAATCTCAGCTAGGTACCAGCACCTGCCCACACATTCCTGGGGCAGATGCGAGGTGTGGACTGGGCCCTCCTGTCTCCAGAGCACATGCTCTCCACCACTGTGCCCCTTTATCTGACCTTTCCCAACAGGTGAAGAGGAGGGCAGGAATATAATTCATAAAATAGGAAATGTGACAAATAAGGAAACGTGGGGAAATATTTAATTTCCTGAGTAACCTAATTTTTCCACATTAAAACAGGTAACCTGTTTATGGCAAACTTTTGGTAACCTGTTAAATTGGCAAAAATATAAAACTATGGTAATATCTAGAGCTGGTAACAGGTATTTGAAACTGGTAGGCGGTTTGACGTTACGCAAAATGAGCCATAAAAACATCCACATGCCCTTTGGCCCACAATTTCCTCTTCTGGAAGTTTTATACTAAGGTAAAAAGAAATTAAAATATAACAGAGTAGGGGGGGCTGCTCACTGCCCACGTGCAAAGTTCCTCATCTGACAATTATTCATAAAGTGAAAACCTAGAAACAACCTGTGTGTCCAAAATAAGAGAAACATCATGTAAAATATGATAAATCCATTGGTCATTATAAATAATTATAAAATGTTTAGAACATGAAAAATGCTTTTCATACAATGTCAAACCAAAAAGGGCTGGATATAAAACCGTACAGATTTTAGAAACTCTTTTTTTAATGCAAAGATAAATTACAAAAAGGAAAAAAACTCAAACTGTGACTACGGTTGGTTAACGTGATAGTATAGAATGATTTTTTTTCCCCACTAGCTTGCAAATGTTTTCATAATGTGGTTTAATTACTTCTATTATTTTAATAAAGGTTTGAAAAATGGGTGGTTCACAAAGCATTTGCAAATTTAAAATATAAGAACAAAACTTTGAGGGTTCTTTGACATTTTTTTCCAAAAGTGAAAAATAATGGTCTAACAATAAGGATGCCTCAGATAATCTGTTCTATATGATCCAAGTTCCAGTGTATAGAAGTTGCAAAACAAAAAAATTGTCAACTTACTTAGGCCTTAGAAGTTATCTCATTAGCTATTTTATTTTAAATGCAATTGGATAGCCATTTGAGTTTTAAGCTGGAGTGTTTTATTACCTCATTTATGCTACAGCTTCCGTTTTCTGGTCTTTTGGTAAAATTTAGCATCCTAAATGCTTAACAAAATCTTTGATGGAAAAAGAAGAACCATTTATACCACCTGACTCTTGCTTAATCTAAAAAATAACTTTATTAGATAAAATTCATATTTAATAATATTTTAAATCTTAATAAGGTCTCCCCTACTAGACTAACAGTTCCTGAAAGAAGACAGGAATTGTACCTTATTTAGCAAGGTGGCTGGTTCTTACACAAGCATACAGATCTGTGCTTGAGGAGGTATACAAGGGGAAAAACTAACGTTCCGAAGTCAGGAAAATCACAAATCACCAATCAAGTAAGCAGACATACATAGGGCTGTCCAAGTCCAAAGATACCTTTGTAAGACATTAAAATGTTTCTGAAAGAATTGGGTGCCCAAAAGACCAAACCACATAAGTTCTGCCTAGCCTCCAAGTCACCTAAGCCTGATACCAGGAAGACTCAATTTTAGCCAACCAGAAAGCACACACTTATTACAACAGATTTTGAGAGGTTTTTTTTTTTAGCTATTATATAAAATAGTGGTTAACACAGAATGCTCACTTATTAGCACATGTTAAAAGAATGTACTTGAGTTTAATCCAATGATGAAATTGTTTCATTCTGCAATAGTAACTTGGACTTTCACTTACCTATGATCCAAGATCCTTTTTGTTGTTATATAAGATAAAGTTTGTAACAGGGAATAAGAGATTTAGCTCACCAGGGCTGCCAATTTGTTATTAAAAGCACTGGGTCTTCAGGTATCAGAACAACACAGGAATCTATATCCAGAACCAAAGGAAGTAATGATACATCATTAAAACCACCAACAAACATTTGTATAGCACTTCATGGTTTTAAAAGGGAATCATATATAAAATATTATTTGATAGCTAAAATATATCTAGACCTTTCTTTATAGCTCTCAAGGTGCTTCCTTCACACATTATATGCCACTTCACATACAAACCAATCTTTTAAGTTAAGCAAGGCAGATATTAATTACACCATCATAAATGATGAAACTAAGGCTCAGAAAGCTTAAGAGATTTGCCAAATTCACACAGCTGTTAAATGGCAAAGCAGAAACTACACTGTGGGCGAAGGACCTCTATTCCCCATGCCAGATCTCCATCAGAGAGCTGACCAACTTGCATTTTGTGCAGGCAATGTGATCAAAGGGAAATTATATGATGACATCCCAGACATACATCCTTTCTTGCTAGCCAGCCAGCAGTAAGAGTTATTATTTCATCTACTGACACACCTAATAGAAAACCCACAGTTCTTTAACCAAAAGGCAAACTGATAATTAAAAAGGTAAGCCTCCTGCTGAGCCAAAGCCCAGACTTTTATTTTTTAGGAACTTATTTGAAAGTTCAGGGGCAAACACCATAAAGGAATATCAAAGGCAGACTTCTCAAGGGTTTTGTTTCCCCTTCTCTTCTGCTGTTTACAACAAACAAGACAACAATTCAATATCTAAAATGTCAATGCCAATTATCTTACTTTAAATGAGGACCCCTTTTAAGCATTAATACTTTTAAAATATTTTAAACTGAGTAAAATGTTTCTAGAGTTTATTAAACATCTATCTTCTTAAATATATAGAATTACTGGTGTGTCTACTCTGAATCTTTAATATTATATTTTACATAAATATAGTAGCTAACGTGTTTTGAGCTCTTAACCATGTGCTGTGCCACTGGGCTATTTTCACACAGTCTCACTGAATCCTCACAACAACCCTATGATGTAAAGTACAAACAACTTTAACATCTATTTTATAAATGTGGAAATGGAGGCAATGAATATTAGTTAACAAATCAGAAAGGAACAGGCTTGGGAGTTGAAGCTAGAAAGTTTAACCACCACATTGCCTCCCTGTTCTCTTGTAGGGGTTGGAGATAGTGGGAAAGGCACGGGCTCTGGAATCTGACTCTCTGGGTTCAAAGCCTAGCTCCCATGCTTACTGATGAATCTTGGAAAAACCAGAGAAAATCTCCCTTTTCTCAGCTACAAAAGAAATGTAAGAGGTGATATAATAATTCTTGTATCATGGAACTGTTACGGGAAGAAGATGTAATGCCTAGTCAACAGTAACTGGCTCACAATGAGGACTCAAAAACGTCAGTAAGCAATAGCAGTGTTCCTCCAAGGAACAGTGAGGTGTTTATTAGGGCTTTAGTCCCACGCCAAATGGCTTCAAACTGCTCCTGTTGAGTTCTCGAAATCTTTTTTTCTAAGGTTTTATTTTCTCAAGCTGGCACTCCTGGCTGCTGATGTATCTATAGGGGGCATCCCCTTCTCTTTCCTCCTCTTCTACACTTTTTCAAATATGCTGTAAACTATAAGGTTAAATCGCTAGACTTTCTAAACTGATTTCTAAGTAAGAATATCTGGATTCTGAAGGAGGATCCAGGGTCCCTCTAGTTAGTTAAGAGGAAAACTTTAGTGAATGGACTTTGTAACATGTGGTTTTGGCTTTTCAGAGTTCTTTTTGCTTATTCAGCTTCTTTGTGGGTTTTGAAGAGTGTTGTAGATACCATACATTTTAGATCTATAGATAAACATGCTCTTGCTGGAACATACTAGAATGTGGCACTACTACTATTCTGTCAAATCAGATAAACAAAGTGAGGGAAAGTGGCCGCAGGCTAGTACACCAAATTACTCAAACAGTCCATAAAAGCATAGACCATCCTTTTCCTCTGGCTTACTACCTAAGGGCTAGCAGAGGTAAGAAGTGACAGCTAAAACAAGGTAGGGTTTAGGGTCTGACACACTGGACGGAAGAGGAACTAAGGTCTCATCACATGGAGGTCCTCATGTTAGACACATTCGCTCAAAGTACGGCCAAATGTGGTGATTCAGTAGGAACAACTTTTCTCCACACTCTGCCAACTCAATGCTATTCGTACGTGCTCTCTTGCCCTCTAGCAAGGCAGCAAAGAGAAATGATTCCAACTTTCAGCGATGAGCCTACTGGACAAACAAGTACCAAAAACCACTAAGTGTTACAAGAGAACGTAATCACGCTATTTACTGTGAGACAAGTCTTCACTGGATTAAAACAGAAGCACACAAGGGAGGGTGAAATGAAGGTGATCATACAAAATGTATTTGAGACACCTCAAAAATAAAGAAAAACTGTCAAATCTGAAACAAAGTTTAGACTATTCCACTCTTACCATAGCAACTATATAAAGCACTGCTGCATTTCTGCCATTTCCAAACATTTTTCAAAATTCAGCAAGTCATTCATTCCCTATCCAAGAAGCTGGTATACGAACTACATACAAATAGGAATAAAGTCATGTTTATAACTTCCAAACCCTTTTTATTACCAATGTTTATAAACATGATATTCTACACTGGAACTTCTTAAAATAATCAAGTTCACTGATATAATTGATGAAATATGTTACATTCCAAAAGGCTACAAAACATATGGGCCAGGGGTGAGCAAACTTTTTCTGTAAAGGGTTTTTTCTGTTGTAGGCTTTGCAGGCCATAAACTCTCTCTCAACTACTCAACTCTGCCTTTGTACCACAAAAGCAGCCATAGACAACATGTAAACTAATGAGCATGGATATGTTCAATAAAATTTTACTTCTGGACTCCGCAATCTGAATTTCATATCATTTTCACATGTCACAAACCATTATTCTTTTGATTTTTTCCCCACCTATTAAAATAATGTAAAAACCATTCTTAGTTTTTGCAGGCTATATAAAAACTGGTGGCAGGCCAGATTTGGCAGATGGGTCATAATTTTCTGATCCCTCATATAGGATACTCTAATGTTAAAAAAAAAAAAGGGAAATACAAAAAACCCCATCAACTGCAATTTTGAGATTAGAGTCCCTTTGAATCTGGAGGGGGTTATGGGACAGTCCATAGGTTAAACAATGCATTACTGTACTTCTGAAATAGAAAATGGGCTATATACAGACTATTTTAAAATCCTGATTTCTAAAGTTAATACCAAAATGTTAAATAAGAGTGTGTCTTTTCAATAACCTTTAAACATATTTCAGCTTCCCTCGGGAATGACTTAAACCTCTGCAGCGTTCATATTATTAGCACAGTATTTTCAGGTCCACCCTAGCATAGCTAGGGTCTCCTCTGCCCTCCAGAAGTCAACTAATGATTAAGTCACAGTGCCAAATGTAAATTTCTATAGCATGATAAAAGCTATTTCCTGAAGCTTCATGAGAATACATGTTGTGTTGCGTCTAAAATATAAGAATACTCTGAGATTAGAGACAAGGCTCTGAGAACGATGGATTAGTCAGCCTTCTGCGAGCTTAGGAGAAGCGTGCAAGGTAAGTACCTATAAAATCCTATTATAGGGGAGGTCTGTTAATGGTTATATTCAAACCTGGTACTATATAATCCAACAATTTCCACATGTCAGTAGATGACTGAGCATATCCTTATCAACTCTAAATAATAAACAATTCTGAATAACCAAAAGCTTGCTCTGATTCCATAGTGACCCCCTTATGTGGGATAGGCTTTTCAACTGGTGGTGTTGTCTGTAATGAACCTTTTCCACCTGGTCGGCCGCACAAAACTCCAATCAACCACCTTCCCTGTATGCAGTGTCCCCTGTGGTGTGGGGAGAGGAGGACACAGTTGAAAATAGAGAAAATACTTTTCCTCATTTTAGCAACTTTGCTCAAGCAGGTGTCAGAGATCTACTGACTGGACAGGTAGTTTAAACAAACAAACAAACAAACAAAAAACACAGAGCTTTTCATCTTGAACCTCAGGGGAAAAAAGAGGTAAACTGAAACCAGAGTGACTTACCTCAGTTATATGAAAATCAGTGATTCACTTAGAACACACATATTTTGTTTGGGGATACCAAAATCTCTTAAGTCAGCATCTGGAGATTAAAAAAATAAATGGACCAGACATGTGTTTTGGACCTGGGAATTCTGACTGGTTTCATTTCAAATTCGATTTATCCAGATCTTGCTCAGACAGAAAAAGGGCAAAAATGCAATTTCTTAGGAGGGTCATCCAGCTAGTGGTTGGACTATCAGTGACCTAGATAAGAGCAGAAACAGCCCAAGAAATTCTGGTTTCCTGATATAGGGAAAAGCAAGGAATCTGTCCATGCCTTCTTTCATTTTATAATTATTTACTGCACTCTAAATATTTATGGTCTCCAAACACGTGGGCAGGCTCCCCACAACATGAAATATCTCACATATCTACTGCAGCTCAAGAACAGTGTTTTTCAAAGAGTGGTTCACAATCAACTAACAGGGCAGAGACCAATGTTGTGGGTTACAGACAGCATTTTTCAATTAAATGAATCAATACCTTTGAAAACATGAGCAAACGTTATGTTTTAAGGGTAACTACTATCTTGGAAACTTTAGTTTCTTTCAAAGTAATGTATGTGTGTACTGGGTTGTGATGTAAAGTGTCTTACTTTGAAGGGGGGGGGTTGTAATCTAAGAATAGCTTGAAATACCTTCCAAACCTAAACAGACATGAGATAAGCAATCAGGACAGTAATCAGACCTAGAAACAAAAATTGGGAAGCTATCATTACTTGACAGCATAGGAAGCTTTGGGGTACTTGACATTATCTAGGAAAAAGACATGAGGTAGGAGAAGAGCCCAGACTCAAACCCTGGGGACATCAACATTTAGAGCTTGGACAGAGGAAGAATCACCTAAACCAAATGAAGGCGTGGCCAGAGAGGCAGTAGGAAAGCGGGGGAGCTGAGGTTTCCCGTGCAGGGAGAGCCAGTAAAACTAAAAGTCAAAAAAGAGGCATCTCGGGGCTTCCCTGGTGGCGCAGTGGTTGAGAGTCCGCCTGCCGATGCAGGGGACACGGGTTCGTGCCCCGGTCCGGGAAGATCCCACATGCTGCGGAGCGGCTGGGCCTGTGAGCCATGGCCGCTGAGCCCGCGCGTCCGGAGCCTGTGCTCCGCAAAGGGGAGAGGCCACAACAGTGAGAGGCCCACGTACCGCAAAAAAAAAAAAAAAAAGAGGCATCTCCCTTTCAATTCCCCATTTTTCAAAAATAAGGCATGAATGAGGAAAAGCTGCAGGATGATTTTGAGTAAAGAAGGTAAAATAAATAGATGCTATAGATGCTACAGAGCCTAGAAATGTACTTACTCTGCAGATATACACGTATCTAGGAACACTTGCTCGGTATTTTATGGTGGGTACTGTAAACCAAAAGAAGATGTTGGTATCCATTTAAACCACGTATTTACATGTTTGAAGACAACATGTAGGCAAATCACATGATAGTTAATCAGTTTAGGGTTGTCCATTGGCATTCTAAAGATGTCAAACCACATTACAATAAATCTTACTGTTAAAATATATTTTCACTATCTTCTTGCGAATCTCACACTAAATTCCCTTCAAAGAAAGAAGGGATTCCTAATACTTTGGAAGCAAATACTCTCAACAGGGAGTATAATGGAATAATAGCGTTGCCCTTTGTTTAGAATGAAATTGTTCCAAACCTATGATCCTGTGCCCGTCAACAAAAGCCACAGCCTCTAATGTTCTGGGCAGCAGCCTCATTTGGAGGTAATGGGGCTCTCTTGAAACTTATATGAAGATCTATCATTGTGACTACTTTAAGTGCCTTTGCCCTACTTCACAACTTCTACAAATCACATGTTAGTACTCTTGGTCTTAATAAAACATGACATTTCCTAGAGTGGGATGGCAGCTTCCTTTTTCAATATTAGAAGCAACTACTGCTAAGGACAGCTAGTTTGTAATAGAATCAGAATGATGGTACTGAAATGGACCTTAAAAATTATCTTGCCCAGTTCTTTCACTTAACAGATAAGAAAGTGGTGGCTTGACCCAGGTGGTCCAGAGGAGAGAACCTGGCTGTCAGAGCAAGTCAGATGAAGGTTTCAACCCCAGTTCTATTAGTGGTTCATCACAAGAAGTCAGTGTCTTCATCTGGAAAATAAGGGTAACAACCACCAATCTCACGCAGGAGAATTTAAGTGAAACAATGCATTTAAAGCACTTAGCACACTGTGGGCACACAGAATGTACCCAAAGTGAGTCCCTCCCTTGGTCCCCATTCTCTTTTCCTCCTTGTACAAGGCAGATCACAAACTGGGATGCTACTCAGACTCCTCTGTGACTTCACAACACACAAAAGAAAAAGACCACAGAATTGTGTACTTAATGCCTCAATTGGTTCTGGTTTAAATATGAAATTAACATTAAGTAGCTTCTTATAACACACTGAAATCCAAACTCAAGCCAAGTGATGGCAATGGTTTAAGGAATGGAAAGAGAAAGAAGAAAACCAAGGAGCCTCAGTGAGGTAAGAGGAAAATGAGGCAAGTCGGCATCACCGAGGTCAGGGGTGGAAGTCCATACAAATGGGTGTCAGTACCAAAAGCCAGAAACAGATTAAGGAGAAATAACAACTGAAATAACCCATTGCATTGTCTATAAAATCAGTGGTGATCATGAGGAGAGGTTCCAGAAGTAGAGGTGAAAAACTAAAGCTAGTTAGAGATACCAAAAGAAAAATAAGTGCAGGATAAGCAAAATCAATGGAAACAGCTACTCATTTGAGGTGCTTGACAATAAGGAGAAAAATCAAACAATAACCATGTGTGAAGGGAAGATCAAAGTGTAGCAGCTAAGAACACAGGCTCTGAAACCAGCTTATCTAGAGTCACATCTCAATTCTGCCAAGTTGTAGCTGTGTGACCTTAGGAGAATGAGTTACCATCTCCGTGCCTCAGTTTCCACACCAAAGACAGTAAGGATAAAAATAGTACCCACTGGGCTGGTTTTTCGTTGGATCTCATCTCTTCTCTGTATTAAAAGGGGCTAGAAGTCTATAAACTACATCTTCCAAACTCCCTTGCCAACTAGATTCCCGTTGGGTATTGCCCATGGGAAACAATGAAACGAGACTGCAAGGTGAGAGAAAGAAAAAGGTCTTCTTTTGTTTCCTGTTTCTACTGGTAACTCCAAAAGCAGCAGCAGACAACCGCAGGCTCGAGCAGCTTCTGTGGTGGCTCCAAAGCAGCAGAACCAATGAAGATCTCCAGCAAATCTGCAAAGCAGGCAGTTTATGCGGCAGCTGTCTGATATTTGAGTACCGTCCCCTCCCCTTCTTGCTCTTCAACATTCACGCACACACCCTCACACACACACACACACACACACACACACACACACACTCCTTTCTGCTCCAACATCCAAACCCCCAACACAGCCCTTCCAATTAACACTGTAACCAATTCCTTACGTTAAATCTTTCTGTGCTTAAAACATCAAGTGATTTTTATTTTCCTGATTGGACACTAATTGATAAACACCTACTTCTTATTGCTATTGTGAGAATAAAATGAGTTTTTTTTTTAAAGTAAAGGCTTGGATCAGTAACTGAACCCTAGAAGGCACTTTATAAATGTTAACAACTGCTACTCTGCAAGGATCTTAAAATCCGCGTCTGAAATCAAGTTCCTTGTCCCGCATACAGACTATCTCTGAAAATGGTCCCATCATCCTTTCCTTCACCCAGGCTCCAAATCGGAGTCATCTTTCTTCCCGTCAATAAACGCAATCCGCCAGTTCTCACTGCAGGGAGCCCTCCGAATCTCCAGGTGCAAGCCTTTATTACTCCTTATTGAGCCTATAGCAATGTCTTCCCCTCCCCAGGGATTTATCTGCTTGCAGGCTCCAGTTCATTCTACACTGTACCAGGAGGATTTTCCAAAAGGGAGGAGGGGAGGTGTCAGATCTTGTCACTATCCAAGGTGCCCAAGGTCACGAGTCCATTCAACCACACAAAGGCCTTCCTTCCTGAAGTCAACCCCTGCCTCCTTCCTTAACAGGAGCTCCCAACATACTGCTTTCCTATTTACATCCCCAAATCCTGCACCCCAACCACATCAGAAACCCTTGGCACTCCTCCAAACTTTCTTTGCCCTTTTGTCCCTCCATACTTTTGCACAGGATAATCCCTCTGGATAGAATGCCCTCCATGCCCCATGGAGCCTTTGCTAGATCCCTTCTACCTCACCAGAACTAACCTCTCCTATGCCTCCCTAGCATTTCACCAACCCAATACTATTTCACCAACCCAATACTATTACCTAGCGCCACATGCTTGTGTTGTAAGTTGCAAGTACTGAGCTCCTCAGGAGACTAAGATTCTTTACCCCTTGCATGTCCTCCATATAGCAGAGCTTCTCAGTATGAGAGCTGAAAGTTGTGAGATATTGATACCTCAGCTCTTGGAGCAGGCAGGTGGGGCTGCCAGCCCCCAGGCCAGTGGTCTTCACCCACCAGCCCAGCAGCAGCTTTTCTACCGTTAGAAATCTCCTGCCCCTACTGTACAGAGTATTTTTTTCTGTGTGGTATGAGGGGAAAGAGGTTGGAAGCTCTGCTCTATAGCAGCCAGATCAGCACCTTGCATACAGCTCCAGTCTTCCATCAAACCTCATGAAACAGAACTGCTCCATTTCCAAGTTTTTAATGGCAGCATTCCCTATTATAAAAACTTACAAGTGAAGTGAAAACTATACCAGTTCCTCACTTTCTACAACTTTTTTCTTAATTTTTGGAATGTGAACATAAGAAGGTTAGTGAATGAAAGCACAGATCTTTCAAATATAAGAAAAATATATATTCCAGACCCATTTGCATTCATAAATATTAGATTTTATTTTGGACCATTAAACACAATTGAATTCTAAGACAGCCAGTCAACTGGAATTCAGAACACAGTCCCCCTCAAGGGGGAAAACTGTTAGCTTCATAGCTTCCATTTGTTATAAATACTATAAACCAATACTGTTCCAAATAATAGCAGTTAAATACTGGTGTCTGGGAAAAAAATTAATTTAGAAGGATGAGGAAATGACTTTTTGTAGAGATTCTGAGGGGGTATTCAGGATCCTTTCAAGAGCTTAAAAGGTCCAAGACACTATTTCTACCTATACTTAGAAAATCTACAACTTGAATTTTCCTTGTTAGAGACATCTCATTGTAATTACCCTTCTCCCATCAGCCACAGTTTAATTACAGTTGAAACAATAAAGAAGAAAGAACACTGTTAAATTAAGGGGGGTGGATTTTTAAATACTGGAGGCAAATAGGACATACAAAAAGGCAGAACTAAGCTTTAGGCAACAAGTGAAAGAAAAAATATGAAAAGGAAAACATCCAAACTATTCCAGGAAAAGTTGGCAGAGAAATTGAGGAAACAAACTTCCCACAGCTGCCACAAGGAGGCACTAACAACCGAGGACAGCTCGGTAACTCCTGAGTTAAACAGATAATAAAAAGACTTTCAAATATTTAAGGTAACATTTCCCACACTCACAGATGCTGGTCCCTAAAAAGATTTGCCTGGCCAACAGTGAAATTACAAAAGGACAGTTTAGTTTTTATAAAGCTAAATTTATTCCATTAAGAAGATTATCCTCTATCCTGAGATTGTTTTTTGGTATTAAAATGCCTTTAAATTTTAAAAATTGTGTCAAAGTATGATTTTGTTTTAAAGTGTAAATACCAGATGTGCCAGTCATGGGCCTATTCCCACAGATCAATGAGAGCTCTTTATCTCAGGAGAGTTGATCACTGCAGACATCATTTCTCAGGCTCCTAGCTAGGTCAGTTGGCTTTTCTCTGGGTTCAGTCTTTGGGAAACACTGGTGGAGAATGGGCAGGTGGGAGGAACAATGGAACCAGGATATTTCTCTCCCTCCTTCTCTACTTCAGGAAGTGTTCCCAGCAGTGGCTGTATTTCCTTCATGGCTCTTGCTCCTACTAGGAGATTCCAATCTCCTCAGAGTAACTGGCTCCCGAGCTCCCATAACCCTACCATTAGCGATACTGTTCTCCTCCCCTTGCTGTTAACCTCTAGGCTGCTTCACCATCCTATCCTGCTGTCTCAGCTCCTCCATCATCTCTGTAACCAACCCCCTGAACTGAATTCCTATTTTTAAAACTTAAGAGTGGTTTCCCTTTTCTTGGGCGGACCCTAAGGAGTATATTAAGCCAGTGGTTCTGCATTTATCAGAATCACCTGAGGAGCTTATTAAAACCCAGATGCTGGGCCCCACTTCCAGAATTTCCCAGTCAGTATATCTGAAGTGGAGCCAGGAATGTGCATTTCTAAGAAATTCCCAGGTGATGCTGACACTACTGAACAAGGGACCACACTCTGAAAACTTCTACAACAGACAAAACAAAGAACTGGCCATCTTTGGTTGGTCTGCCTTTTTTTTCTTTTTTTTTTTCTTTTAACACCTTTACTGAGATATAATTCACATACCATACATACAATTCACCCATTTAAAGTATACAATTTGATGGTTTTTATTATATTCACAGATATGTGCAACCATTACTGCCTTTTTTCATTTGACAATAAAATCCAAAACACGCTGTGAAATTCAAGGAAATCCCACCTTCCTGTCTTCGTATGAAAAAAATAAACTTTTAAGACAGTTTCCTTACATTATTACACAGGCCAATAGGTTTCTAAGAAATGGTCTTTAAAAGAAAACAGAATTTTAGCACTTACTTTATACCTTAACAAGAAATAAAATCTCAATTATAAATATCAGAACGAATCCACTGAACTTTTCTATAAAGAAAACATCGATATAGTCTCAGATTATTGGAAATAACTTAGCCAATGAAATCTCAAACCTAGAAAACAATCAGTTGGCAGATGGTTCTTCTACCTTAGAAATTTAAGACTGAACAACAGTCCCAAATAATTTGAAGGGCAATTAAAGCACAGTGTCTTGGAACCAAGGTTTAAGAATCACTATACAGGGGCTTCCCTGGTGGCGCAGTGGTTGAGAGTCTGCCTGCTAATGCAGGGGACACGGGTTCGAGCCCTGGTCCGGGAGGATCCCACATGCCACGGAGCGGCTGGGCCCGTAAGCCACAACTACTGAGCCTGCGCGTCTGCAGCCTGTGCTCCGCAACAGGAGAGGCCGCGACAGTGAGAGGCCCGCGCACCGCGATGAAGAGTGGACCCCGCTTGCCACAACTAGAGAAAGCCCTCGCACAGAAACGAAGACCCGGCACAGCCAAAAATAAATTAAAAAAGAATCACTATACGGTGTTTAGATTTATGTTGGCAAAAAGTTAAAATCAAGTATGCAACCAAATCATAGCCGAACTGTGTGCACACACAAAAAAACTTATTATGAGACCAAAGGGTCTACAGACCAGCACTAATAGAAAAATGTGAGCCACAAATGTAATTTAAAATTTTCTAGTAACCACTTTAAAAAAGGTAAAAACAGGTGAAATTGATTTCAATTAATACACTCCATTTAACCCACAATACCCAAAATATTTTCATTTCAACGAATTATTAATGATATATATATATATATATATTTTTTTTTTTTTTCAGTACGCGGGCCCCTCACTGTTGTGGCCTCTCCCATTGCGGAGCACAGGCTCCGAACGCGCAGGCTCAGCAGCCATGGCTCACGGGCCCAGCCACTCCGCGGCATGTGGGATCTTCCCGGACCGGGGCACGAACTCGTGTCCCCTGCATTGGCAGGTGGACTCTCAACCACTGCGCCACCAGGGAAGCCCTTAATGATATATTTTACATTCGTTTTATTGCACTAAGTCTTCAAATTCTGTTGCATGTGTTACACTTCCAGCCCATCACAATTCAGGCTAGCCACATTTCAAATGCTACCACATCAGACAGCACAAATACAGATGAATAGAAATGCACCAGTCTTTTTACTGGACATGTTGATACTTAGCATAGTGGCAGTGTTCTACTATGCTGTTTTCACAAATTACTTGTGAAATATATATATATATATATATATTTTTTTTTTTTTTTTTTTTGCGGTACGCGGGCCTCTCACTGTTGTGGCCTCTCCCGTTGCAGAGCACAGGCTCCGGACGCACAGGCTCAGCGGCCATGGCTCACGGGCCCAGCCGCTCTGCAGCATGTGGGATCTTCCCGGACCGGGGCACGAACCCATGTCCCCTGCATCGGCAGGCGTACTCTCAACCACTGCGCCACCAGGGAAGCCCCTGAACTATATTTTTTAAGAAGTTAAAGCTTTAAATGTTTGTACGGATCTCAGACAGTTACAAAACTATGTTAACATTTGGCTCCTGCCACTTAATATTGTATTAAAAAAAAAAAAAAGCCTCTCAAGAGAATTTCATTGTAAACAGGTAAGCTACCATCACTGCTATTTTACTTGGAGTCCCAAAGTTGGCAGTATCTCAACTCTCCTTTCTCCAGCCCAAGGGAAACCCTAGCAGCCACTATGGGCCTCCACCAGTCCCGAAGCTAAGGAATGAATTGTCATCTCCTGTGTTTGTGAACAGGAAGTTAAGTCATAACTACCAACCAAACCCCCACACTGAAGTATCTGGTCCTTTGACAGGGGAAACTAATATAACCTGATCACTTTATTCAATAACAGCACAGTAGACTTGTGATAAACAAAAAATATTAAGTCACATTTTTAACGTGATTAAAACATTATTTTAATACTGAATTAAAAATAGAAAGGACAGGGCCTCCCTGGTGGCGCGGTGGTTGAGAGTCCGCCTGCCGATGCAGGGGATACGGGTTCGTGCCCCGGTCTGGGAGGATCCCATATGCCGCGGAGCGGCTGGGCCCGTGAGCCATGGCCGCTGGGCCTGCGCGTCCGGAGCCTGTGCTCCGCAACGGGGGAGGCCACGGCAGTGAGGGGCCCGCATACCGCAAAAAAAAAAAAAAAAAAATAGAAAGGACAGGACTTCCCTGGTGGTGCAGTGGTTAAGAATCCGCCTGCCAATGCAAGGGACACAGGTTCGAGCCCTGGTCCGGGAATATCCCACATGCTGCAGAGCAACTAAGCCCGTGCACCACAACTACTAAGCCTGTGCTCTAGAGCCCGCGAGCCACAACAACTGAAGCCCTGGCCTAGAGCCCGTGCTCCGCAACAAGAGAAGCCACCACAATGAGAAGCCCGCGCGCCGCAACGAAGAGTAGCCCCCGCTCGCGGCAAGTAGAGAAAGCCTGTGCGCAGCAATAAAGACCTAACGCAGCCAAAAATAAATAAATAAGTTTATTAAAAAAAATAGAAAGGACATATCAGCTTGAGGTACTACCTTTAATTCTTCATGATCTATCGAAAGAGACCAGACATATAACCTACATACAAAATTAAAAATTTAAGTAGACTACAAAAGAGTTATTTTCAGTAGGAAGCCACAGGACAACATTTATTACCTTTAATTATTACAACTGATGATCAAAATAAGACTCTAAGAATGGGGTATATAACAAGTCTCTGGGTACAGAGGCAGACTATAAATCATAAACATGGTACTTTGAGAAACTCCTTAAATTATCCTTAATATTTGAAATGTACAGTTTGATACCAGTTTACTCTAGAATCCAGTGATGTATGAATTTAAATTATACACTAAAGAAATACAGGGAGATTGAAATGGTGCCTCTAATATCAAACAATCTCTGAGCCCCTCAAAAATAATGGACTGTTCCTTCACTTATCAGAAAGTGGTTTCTTTTGCACATAAAACTCTTGCCATAAGCATAAATATACGTGTGTCTGTGCAAGAGTAGTGAGATAATTACATACCTTTGGGGCTTAAACACATCTGGTGTCACATCACACTTTAGGCATATAGTTATTTCATTTTGAACCATTCACTCTAGAGAGTACTCATCCTATAACTTGGTCATAATTAAGCAGAGCTACTCAGTATTTCAGCAATTATACAGCACAGGTGGACTTTTATATGGTACTTTTGTAAATCAGATAATCAAAACATATACCTTAAATAAGTTAAAGTGCTAAAACTATGACAAGTTACATAAGATTTACTGAACTTTTAACTTGTGACCAGTCTACACAGTAAGCTATAATTGCTGCAGATACACCCAGCTATAGAATGAAAGTTGAACCCACAGGCAGTTCACTAAGTCAAGGAGAGGGTATGGGGGCAGCAGGATGAGGTCAGAAGAAGGCAAATCTAATAATCCATGTCTTACAAGGAAGGATAGTGTCCTGACTTTATTTACTATCTTCTATTAGTCAGGATGCACACCCTTACACTACCTACTCTCAACTCAAAAAATACAGGTCTTGGCATCTCAGGCTAGTGGATTAAATAGCCTCCAGAAATGTTCCTTTATATAGTCTCATGGTTACACTCAGGAGGGAATAGGAGAAGGGAAAGATCCTGGATGTTGCCTGGAAAGACATATCTAATCTTTCCTCACCTGCAAACAGAGGAGTTTCCTAAAAACAAAAGAAGGAAAGAAAATTTTAAGGCTTGCTCTAAGAGTTACACAGGTCTTCAGGCTACAATTTAGTAGTAAGAAGAGAATGTCCCCGTACTTCAGCAAACTGCTAAATCTCTCCATCAACAGGGCTGCTAACACAACCCACCAGCACTTGAAACTGCCTTCTAGTAACACTGCTGTGTGCACCTCAGCAGCCTCACACAGCTTCTATTATACTAAACTTCTCTTTGAAGTATCTCCTATATCCATGGCCCCCAAGTCTCCCACTAAAATCAAGGAAGTGATGAAAGAGAAAATGTTACTGTTTCAAGCCAAACTATTAATGTCATCAAATACCGTGACTGAAACTCTTTTTTTTAAAGCTCGGCAAAGAAAAAAGTCGTACTTAACTCATTATAGTATCAGCTCCAAGAAGCAAGAAGATACTATGGATCAGACCATTACTACTATCAAGGAGAAAAAAATAAAACATAGCACATTCCAGAAGTCATGGAACACTTTTCAAAGGTCGGAGCTGATTTTGAGTGGTGTTACAGACCAAGGAGGTCTCTGGATGGTTTCCTTCATGCACAGACAGGCAGAGAAGCTGCCCTTAGCAACGCTTAGAAAGAAGGTGGGTCAGTGAAAAAAATCCCACTTGAGAAGACGTCTAGCAAAGACCCACTGGGTGCTCCTGCACAAATGACTTAGCCATCTCATGTCTCAGTTTCCTCAGCCACAGAACGAAGAGAATACCTTCTTCCCAAAGTTGTTATGAGGGCTGGAGATCATGCTTGTAAAGCACAGAACTGCTGGTTCAAAAGTGGATGACATTATGAGCTGCAACTACATAAAACAGCAAATGAACACAAGTTTCAAATAAGAGTTGACCCCCAACCCCACCCCAGACAACATACTGAAAAAAGTTCAAGTTTGTCTAAGGTCACTTTAATAACTTCAAGTGGCAGATACTTTTTTTTTTTTTTTTTTTTTTCTTTTTGCGGTATGCGGGCCTCTCACTGTTGTGGCCTCTCCTGTTGCGGAGCACAGGCTCCGGACGCGCAGGCCCAGCGGCCATGGCTCACGGGCCCAGCCGCTCCGCGGCATATGGGATCCTCCCAGACCGGGGCACGAACCCGCATCCCCTGCATCGGCAGGCGGACTCTCAACCACTGCGCCACCAGGGAGGCCCGGCAGATACTTTTTTGATATTCCTTACATGCATCATTCTAGCCTGCTCCTTCTGAGTTCGATTAACACACTGAATCAAAGATTAACAGGACAAAAAAAATTGAAAGAGAAAAAGCTCAAGCGCGGGCAAGAATGCACAGAATAATGAATAGAGAAAGATGCTGCATGCAGACCTGCTGTGTGGCCCACAGTGACCCTGCACGTGAGCTCAGTTCAAGGCCAGTGCCCTGCCCACCAAGATGGAACACAGCTTCTCATGCAAGAGAACTGAGAAAAAGACTGAAGAAGAGAACTGACCTACAAACGTGGGTGAGTCTCCTGCTCTAACTACACACCCTACCATCCTCTCAAAACCTTCGGCTGTTTGTTTTTTTCCAGGTAACATGTATGACAAACTGAATTTCTCAATCCATGTTATATAAACCCACATACGAATACAATCGGCCTTGATTAGGGAGCTTCTCAAACTCTTCTAAGGAAATCCCTCTAACAGCAAAAACAAATGAAAAAGTACCTTTGGGTAGTCGGGGAGTGGCCAAAAGAGGCCACAAACGTAAAACTAGACTACGTTTTTCAAACTGACATATTCTTTGTGGGACAGGTGAGAGACAGCTAGTTGATCGAGCCACTGAGTAAAAGCACTGCCTCTTCCTGGAGAGTCAGAAAAACATTTCCCAAGTAAAACACCACTGCCTTCATCCATTTACTCAACAAACTTTTTTTGAGAGTCAACTATGTGCAAAGGGTTTTATTGGGACTATGAATATGAAAATACATACATATAGACATACACACATACAGTCTAATGGGGGAGAAAAAAATTCACATAGGAAACTATGATTAGGGTTACAAAGGAGAGAACTCTTTGCCAGGAGCTTTCTCTAAGCCAAGCTGACAATTAAGGCATGAATCGGGCAAAGAAGAGCATTCCAAGCAGAAAAAAAGAACATGGGCAAAGGCAGTGAAGGGCCAGGGAGAACAGTGTGCAAAAGGCACCTGAGGGACCAGGCTGGACCACGCTAGGCCTTGCACACCCATGAATGACTTCTGTCCTCTGAACAAAGGGAAGCCACTGAAGGTTCTGCACAGGGAGATCACAGGCAACATCATCCTGCCTTCAATACATATCATAAGAGCTGATCCTTGCCTGTCCAAAGTTCACAAGCTGATTATAACACTCTTAACAAATACATGAAGTTTACTCTTAACGCATGTACACACGAGAAGAGCACATACAAGAAAATGAAAAGCTCTGTGGTACATATTAGAAGTATACAAAGGCCATTAACAGGTCTTTCACTGGACAGTTAGAAACGAGTGTGGAGTAGGTCATCCAGGTCACATCAGCACAGCTTTCAAGGGCAATGATATATGAGATCACCCAAAAATAGAATTGAAAAAAATACACAACCAAAATTTCAGTTCATATTAAGTTCTTAAAATTTAACTTGAGGGGCTTCCCTGGTGGCGCAGTGGTTGAGAGTCCGCCTGCCGAGGCAGGGGACACGGGTTCGTGCCCCAGGTCCGGGAGGATCCCACATGCCGCGGAGCGGCTGGGCCCGTGAGCCATGGCTGCTGAGCCTGCGCGACCGGAGTCTGTGCTCCGCAACGGGAGAGGCCACAACAGTGAGAGGCCTGCTTACCACAAAAAAAAAAAAAAAATTTAACTTGAAACTATTTTTCTGAATACTTTACTTGTAAATCTTTAAATCAGGAGAAAGGTTAATCAACTCTTTTCACTGATTCAAGTCCCCAGAGGATGGGAATGCAGATCTTATACATACATTCCTATGACTTGAGAAACTCAGAAATGCATCTGAATGAGTGTCTTTTATCTTCCATCCTCTGCTTATCCATTGCAAATATTCAGGGAAGCCTAGAAACTAAATCACAAGTGATTAGGTTAATCCATAAACTGTCCATTCTACTCAAGAATAGAATTGAATTGATCTTAGCCATGCCCCTCTCCACTTTCAGGAGAATAATTCTAGAGTTCCAGTGAAGGCAAAACTCATCAATCATTGGGGTCAAAAACAAGAAAGGCATTAAGACATTAAAGCCAAGGCATACTTTGTTGAATAATGTATGTTCTGCTTAGTTGCACTAGATCAGACAAAATTATAATGATAATAAAATATTAACAGAAATTAATCTCTGGATAGTGAATTTCAATGTTTTAATGGTAATGAAAGTTTGTTTTTTTTTAAAAAAAACAATGTTTCCCTTCTCTGATTACAAAATCGAGATATGATGATTGTAGGGTTTGGGGAAAATATAGAAAACTAGAAGAAAATATTAATAAATAGAGAAAATCAGGGAAAAACTGGGGCAGAACAATAATATATTTCCCTTTTGTGTAACTATTTAGAATTCAAGTACTTTCATGTGTTCCCATGTAGGTCTCTTAACAGCCTCATGATAGAGGCGACAGAGGTATAATTATTTTCATTTTATAACACTCAAGGAAATTCAGAGCCACTATGTGATCTGCCTAAGGGTACAAAGGCAGTAAGACAAGACCCATCGAAGAGGATTCTAGTCTCCTGATGGGTCAGGCATCTTCTCCAGCTCATGGCCATGGGATCAGCAAATGATACAGGAGTAGTTAACTCCAAGCACCTAAAATGAGCAGTACCTGCAAACATCGATCAAAAGCAAGAAAATGTGCAAAATAGAATTATATCATTAATACAAATATACGCTAGAGCACTACAACATCAAGTAAAGATAGGAAAATTTACATATCTTTAAGTTACCAAAAAGTGAAAAAGTGGGGGGGAGGGGGAATACACATCAAACCCATGGAGATGGAGAATCTCTTAATTAACTGCTTCCTTTTGGTGTGAATGCAAATGCAGAGAGACATCAGCTATTTCCTACCTGAAAGAGAGTGAGTGGAGCCCACTGATAAAGACCAAAGCTCTTGCCGTCCCAAACAACTCTTCTCTCCCTCCCTTCCTGTCTCCCTACACACACGCTGTAGCATATGCCCGTGCGAACACACAGAGTATAATTTTAAACTGGTTTATTTATTGCCCCCTTCTTCCTGAAAAACAAGATATATGGCTAGGTAACCATATATGTTATCATCTGAACCGGAACATTTATAAGAGTGAAAGAGGTGACTATTCCTGATTATGCTAGGAAAAGAGGCATAAACCAAGAATGACTGGGCAAATGGGAACATGCAGTCTCCCAGTATCTGGATCCCTCCTCTCATGAAACAAGCATTGGGAGTACACCCTTACTGTTCAAAAAAACTGCTTGGTGTGTCCCATTTTATGCAATACTGGGTCTTAAGGAAATTCTACATCAAGGGAAAGTCATCAGCATTTTGTAGACCAGTTTAATAAACATTCCTAATTAGTGAATGTCTTTTTACAATGCATAAGATCTTGTGGGGTGTTTTTAAGTTATATGTGGTTTTGCAAGCCATCTGAAAAAAGTTTTAAGAAACCAGTTAAATTTATTTTTGCCAACTTCTTTAAAAATTGAAGTATCAGGGGCTTCCCTGGTGGCGCTGTGGTTGAGAATCTGCCTGCCAATGCAGGGTACACGGGTTCAAGCCCTGGTCCGGGAAGGTCCCACATGCCGCGGAGTAACTAGGCCCAGCAACTAGGCGCGTCTGGAGCCTGTGCTCCGCAACAAGAGAGGCCGAGACAGTGAGAGGCCCGCGCACCGAGGTGAAGAGTGGCCCCCGCTCACTGCAACTAGAGAAAGCCCTTGCACAGAAACGAAGACCCAACACAGCCAAAAATAAATTAATTAATTAATTTAAAAAAAAATAGTGTTCCAATGACCTTGTTTAAAAAAAAAATTGAAGTATCAAATAAAAGGAAAAAGCAATCTCTTAATCACTCGAAGGTATTTAAAATTCAAAGTTACTTGCTTTGGTAACCCAAAAGTACTGTTCTACACAGGAATGCCCAAATTATTTTCTGTGTAGACGCTGGAATCATCTAATAAATAAACTGCTTTCAGAACAGTTTTTTTGGCTGATGCTGATGCTGTTAACAAGTTAACAAGCTCGAAGGAAAAAAGTTCCCTCAAATAAGAAAAAGAAGAAAGAAACCTTTCATGGTATTTGTATAAATGTACTGCTGGTAATAAATAAAGTCTCAAAAACCAAACTTCCTATCTTGTGGTCATATTCCTATTCAAAATACCTCCTAAGGGACAACTCAGATTCAGAAAATCAAACAGAAATTGGAACTTGGAGCTATTTTTTTTCAACTAAGAGAATTTCATGCAGGTACACACAAATACTGATATATAAGCCTACCATTCATTCAAGGGACATTTCAATGTCTACTATACACACACTGCACTGACACTATAATAGTTGGCTGTCCTGGATCTAAAGTTTACCAGTATTTTTTTCACTCTAGCAGATTTATCTTTCAACTCCAAAAAGGGACTTTTTATTTAAATACTCTGTGATTCTCACCCCAAAAAACAAGACTAGAAATATCTACTAAACAATAGCCAACTCAAAATGACCCTATAACAGTATATGGCAGGGACTTCCCTGGTGGTCCAGTGGTTAAGACTCTGTGGCTCCCAATGCGGGGGGGCCAGGTTCGATCCCTGGTCAGGGAACTAGATCCCGCATGCTGCAACTAAAAGCCCCGCATGCTGCAACGAAGATCCCGCGTGCCACAACTACGACCCAGTACAGCCAAATAAATAAATATTAAAAAGTAAATAAATAAAATATTACTTAAAAGAACAGTATATGGCAGAATATTTTTACATTTATTTGTTAGCACTTCATATTCTGAGTTGTCTGATAGCCTAACTATTGCTCCCCTCTATAAAAGATGCTTAGAAATCTACAATCCTACACACTGCAATTTCTCATAAGAAACAATCCCTCATTTTCTCCAACTTTCACATTAAAGATGAGTTCCACAGCTGTGTTCTCAAGTTTGGAAAGGGCCATGAATCAGACAGGCCAGTGTCAGTCTTTACAACAACCCCTTGCAGAATGTCAGGTTTACCCACCTTCACTGAGAAAAAACCAGAGTATACTTATGAGCTTGCTTTACTATTATATCTTTTTTAAAAATGGTATGACGGTTCTAGATTTCCTGGGTAAGGCTTATTGAAAGAGTCAAGACATAGAATTTTCTAGATTAAATAATAAATTAGGCTTCTTGAAAGAGCCAGGTTCAAAGCTCAATTCTAAAAACTAAAAAGGCAAATCAAAAATAAAGAGAACACTAGTTGCTCCAAAACTGTAAAGGATCAAAGAGGGGAACTGCAACTCAAGGAGTAAATTTTAAAAACTAGCCTTTTAGAGATGCAATAGCCAATCCATCCATAAAACCACCATAAGTTGGCCATTATACACTGCACACATTACATTCTGAATTGTTACTATCTTTAACAGGAAGAATGGGGGGGGTAAGTAAAAAATACAGTTTTTGTAACATTAAATAAGCAGCCCAGTGAAATATAAATTCCGGAAAAGGGAAGAGGAAAGGGACCCTCTATATCTGAACATGGCTACCTGAATTTTTTGTGCTTTTCTGGCCTTAACCCACCACCACTTAGCCCATCTTTACCACCATTCTTTCCCAAGACCCCAATACGCACGCATATGCACGCAGGCGCACAAACAGGCGTTCACACACAACACATACACACAGTTACAGGGTTTAAAAAATACAAACCATATCCTTATGTGTCAAAAAATAAATTTCATACAAGAGCACAAGAACTCTGAAGTCTCGTGATTTATCAAAATCAAAAGACAATGTCACTGCTAAGCTATGAGCTAATGCAAATTCAGACCTAATACATACACTGAATTTTGAATAAACTCAGTCACTGGCTCTTACATCACCATTTTTTTTCTAACACATCTAAAATTATAAACTATGAAAACAAATTCTGGAAAATAAATGAGCATGAAAAATCATGGATGAAACTTAAATTACTGTTGAAACAGAATTTTTTTTTTTTTTTTTTTTTTTTTGCGGTACGCAGGCCTCTCACTGTCATGGCCTCTCCCGTTGTGGAGCACAGGCTCCGGACGCGCAGGCTCAGCGGCCATGGCTCACGGGCCCAGCCGCTCCATGGCATGTGGGATTTTCCCGGACCGGGGCACGAACCCGTGTCCCCTGCATTGGCAGGCGGACTCTCAACCACTGCACCACCAGGGAAGCCCTGAAACAGAATTTTTAAAAAAATCTGTCCATTTTAAAATAAAAGTATTTTTCCACAAATTGTTAAAATGAATAAAGAGTTTCAAAAAAAAATCTTCCCCATTGCAATAGTCCTTATTGAAAGCAAAAATGCAATACTATCCAATACTCTGGAATTTCTTGCTATTTAATGAAACAGCTTAGACAAAATGCCTTTTTAATAAGTTGCTAAGAGAGATCCACAAAAACTGCAAAGAAATTGCCCTCACAAGTTCCAATAAGGAACATCACTTGAGCACTTTGCTTATAAGACTTCAAACAGCACTAGTCAAACTACCATCTGGGCTTTGGTTTTAATCAAGCTTATTAGTTAAACTGGAGCTGACATCATTTACATGACTAACCTAAGTGAAATCTAAATTACATTAAGGATCCATAAGATAGTCACTTACCTACTACCATCCAGTAGATTATAATGTTCTAAGCATATTATAAATATATATATGTGTGCATACACACACACACACACACACACACACCTCTATCTATAGAAACATACATAGATATATCAGTGGATCTATCTCCAAGCCACTTTTGGAAAATACACCTACCATAACCTCTAACTGCAGAAAGACACCACATGGTATAATTAATACACTGTGATATAGTTCAATGCACTCGGTACTCTATCCCCAAGACATTCTGATTATATTCCCTAATGAAATTTTTGTTTTCACTCTAAGAAACAAAATATCCTTGGATCAGCAAGAGTAAGCTGCCCAACTTGCTCTTATCCACAATGGAAGCATCTCATTTTAAGATGTAAAAATTTAAATTAACTCTGAAACATCTGCCTTCTCTAAGCCATTAGACCAGCAAGTCACCTTTCACTAAATCCCTCACCTTAAGCTTTTTTTCAAAAAGTGAATGCAACAAAATTTGTCCAATAAACTACCTTAAAGACAAAGTGGGAAAAAAATCAATTTGATTCTATTTCTAGTTATTTTGGCCAATTATTTTGTTACCTTAAGAAGGGCATCACATCAATGCACTAAGCTAAATGTTATCCTGACATCCAACAGATCTAAGTATATTATACCACAATTCATTGAATAAGTGAATAATAATCATCATTCCTGTTTCTATTCAAATTCAGTGTGGTCCATGGTACACTGAAAATCATCCCTAACATACCCTCAGCTTTTTTATGTACTACTATGGAAAGAATATAAATACTGTTCTTCTTACCGAAGTCCCTTCCAAACATACTACAGGTTCACACTGTGACATTCTTTTCACTTCTTTCCAAAATTATACAAGAACAAATCCAACATATTTTTCATTTTGAGTACAACTGATAATCAAGTAAATTCTTAAATTCACACGTGCATCCAAAAGTTTAAAACTCAGTTTGCAAATACAATCCACATGATACTGGCTCTAGGGTATACAGAATCTAGACCCAGATACTGCTACTTTGACCAAAACCCACCTATACTCCCTACTAGAATAAATAGTAAGCTTTTTATTTGCTAAATATGTTCTTACAGCATTAACCAAAACTAAACACACAGAGAGAATACTGACAACTGTAGAAAAAAACAGTACATGTGTTTTTTTTAAATGTCTAATGACACCTATAATTATATAAACCAATTCAGACTCTACAACTTCAACAGGAATGGCAATTTTAAAGACGCCCAAGGCATTTTAAATTAATCAGGCAAGTCTCACACCTCTTGGTGCTACCGCAAAACCAAAATGATTGAGCAGGATATATGTCTGACCTGATAAGGCAATTCTTAAATCTTTCTCCTATCTAAAATAGTTATCACAGTATGATGCCTACTATCAAAAATCAATCCTTTCTTTAAAAAATGCACATCCCATTTCGAAAAAGCAGAGGTAAGTAGAATATCATAACACAGAGTATATACAAAAATTAGTTCAGTTTAATAACTGAAAAGTTAAGTTTTTGACATTTGCCAAGCAGTCCCACAACGTGCTGGCCCTATGCCATCATGGCCTAGTGCCAGCCTGATGGAGGGCCAGGCTAAAAATAGCAGCCAAGCAGCAGCTGGAACACATAGGTCCTTGTGACCTCAGCTTTATTTCCCTAAATCAAGGGAGGTTGAAGGGAAGGGGACAGTGGCTGGGAAAGAAAGGAATGGAACACACTCTCTTGGTTGGTATTTCCTACCTCTTCCGATTTCTTGCCTTTCTCCCTACCACTCTCTACTCTTCCTCACTCCCCCACTCCATTCCCCCATGCCTAAGAAAGGAAGGGAAAGAGCATGGGCATTAGAGAAGGAGGGAAAAGAAAGATACTTGAGCTCTGAGGCAGGTTAGGTTCAGAGGCTCCCTTCACTCCTACCCTCAAGTCTCACTTGATTCTGCCATCATCACAAAGCAGCCATTGGTCATTTCAGTCCTCAGCTTTACCATGGTCTAGAGAAAATATAAGACAAAAATTACACAGGTGATAATTGTAGGAGAGAAGCAAGAGAGAACTAGAATATGGTGTCAGGAGTTCAAAATCCTAAGTGCTAAGGAAACTTGAAGAACGCTTTAAAAAAACAAAGATCGGGACTTCCCTGGAGGTCCAGTGGTTGGGACCCAGTGTTTTCACTGCTGAAGGCCCAGGTTCAATCCCACCGCATGGACAAAAAAAAACTAAAAATTAAAAAATTAAATTAAATTAAAAAACAAAGTCCTAAAGAAATAAGGTAAACTTATTTTTTTTTAAGTCCTCACATACATCTGATTACAAACTTCTGGTATTTGTGTTTTAGCAGTTTATTTTACGACAAATATTTATAAAAATCATGGCCATCTTCTTTGTAGAAGTGAGTTAATATAAAGCAGTAGCAGGAACAAAGGTTCAACGTAACCAAATGCTACAGTGCTACCTTCAGCTTCTGCCAGCCTTTACCAAAAGACTAACAGTAACACCAGAAGACGCTCCAGGCTCTGCCCTTTACAGTGAAATGATAAAATACCTATACTTCATTTATAAAAATACTGATCACTGTCAGCAAATATTTAACAGCCACAACATGGCACATGTAGCATTCTAAATTGTACTAACGTAATCAAGAGAATTTAAATCTTGCTTCTGTAGACTCATTTATGTACTATCTTCTTATGCATATTTCCCATATAATACCTTCTAACTTTAGAGATCTGACACCAATTAACAATGAAAAATGCTTTAAGTAAACAGACTGTTAAATAACATAGGACCAGGCAGTGAGTCACCTGAACTTTAAGTGCATTAATTCATTAAATGAGCTTCCAATTTATCTGATCAGCTTTTTCAGCTAGTAAGAGTTTAGATGTACTGACAGGTTCTACTGTATCCTTGCAATTAACATCCTTCCAATTACCTATCTCTTTCAAAGAAAATTAAATCTTTTTCTCAGCACAAGAAATCGTATAATTTTCAACCATAACATTCAAAAAGTTGTACAAGATAAATGTATATATGCGACATATATATTGCAATTAGATCTAACATGCAAGTTATTCCTCTTTCAAAAGTTAAAAATGTCTGGGCTTTCCTGGTGGCGCAGTGGTTGAGAGTCCGCCTGCCGATGCAGGGGTCATGGGTTCGTGCCCCAGTCCGGGAGGATCCCACGTGCCGTGGAGTGGCTGGGCCCGTGAGCCATGGCTGCTGAGCCTGTACGTCCGGAGCCTGTGCTCTGCAACGTGAGAGGCCGCAGCAGTGAGAGGCCCGCGTACCGCAAAAAAAAAAAAAAAAAGTTAAAAATGTCTGATGAATGATGATCAAAATCACCCCACACAACCATCTTCCAAAGCTGAAATTCGTTCACAAAAGGCACTTTTTTTAACTTTTTGTTTTATATTGGAGTATAACCGATTGACAATGTTGTGATAGTTTCAGGTGCACAGCAAAGCGACTCAGCCATACATATACATATATCCATTCTCCCCCAGACTCCCCTTCCATCCAGGCTGCTACATAACATTGAGCAGAGTTCCCTGTGCTATACAGTAGGTCCCACAAAAGGTATTTTTAAAGTGCAGTTTTTCAAGTCAAATTTTTAAAATACATGTTAAAAATCATAGCTCTGATCACAATTTAAAATTCTGGCTACTGTGAAAAATCACCCTAAAAAGTACCAAGAGACTATAAACATGAAGATGAACTTTCTAGAATAGTTAACGATGACACATCACCAGTAATATTATTTAGGGGGTAAGAGTACCAGCTCAGAGAGGCTGTGTCTGGCTCCATAATTTACCAGGCTGTGTGACCTTGGGCAAAAGTTACTTGCGTTTTTTCCCTATGCTTCAGTTTTCTCATCTGTGAAATGAAAATAATAGAAGTACCTAACTCATAGGGCCGTTAAGAAATATAAAGTACTTGGAGCAGTATCTGGCACATGGTTAAGTGCTCTGAAAGTGTTGACTGGAAATGTTGTTGCAGCAGTATTAAGAGACTCACTGTAAATCATGCTCAGTACAATAAAGAAAAGCCCGAAATAATACAAAGTCTTTATAAAGAGATGTTAATAAAGCTTTGAGGCCACATCAATTACGTGAAAGAAGTGTACCTAAGGGTTATGTATATAGTACTAGTTACTAGCGATGAGGGTGGGGTGACACTGACAGAAACACTGAAAAACGTACAAAAACAGGTCAAACAGACACTACTGAATAAGTTTTCATACACATACTAAGTTCAGAACAGACAAATTTCTTACTGGGTATTGACTTCTATCGTCCTGTGTATGTAGTATTTTCAACTTCTAGTAAATTCTGTATTACAAGGAGGTATGCGTACAGTCATGTGTACTCACACCAACTGTAATAGAGTTTCATACAGCTAGCAATCATAACTAACTTTTCCTGAACTTTAATCTCATCAGAGAACACCTCTACAGTTTCCAAATGTCTACAAATGTTTTATACTAGCATGTACTAAGCACGCCAGAATCACTGCTTAACTGAAGCCATTAGAATCTGGCCTGAAACTAAAATGTTATCTAGAAATACTTTTATAACATTCAATGAAATGTTAGCCAAATAATCTCTCCAACAGCATAGTCAATTTACATTCATTATATGCTTGTTCTGATTTCTGAGATTTTCTGAAGTTTACCAAACATTCCCAGCAAATTAGGAGGCAGCCTGAGTAGTGGAAAAACAGAGATTCCACGTTTAACTTTGCAATTTACTATGCCTGTCTGGACAAATTACTCAACATGTCTGGGCCTCAGTTTTCTCATGAGCAAAATGGGAGAAGCTGGAATCGATCTCTACAAATATTCAGAGCTCTACAGGTAGATAATAACTATCATGCAAGAGTATTGTGTAAAAACAGAATCTCATCCATTCACATATTTAAGAAGAAACAGAAGAGTGCATCTGTACACAGAGGTCACTGAAATATGCTTCGGGTAATGACACTCAAATGATACCTAGGTTCACCTGTCTCCTTTTCTCTCACTTGGGAACATCAAATTTGTTACAAATAAATACATAAATAAATATATGTAACATATGCTGACAAAAAACTAATTATCACTAAAGAATTCCACAAATATAAAACACTTAGCATACCCTTTTCCAACAGACTTCACTTACTATCAGCTGAAGGTCAATTTTAAGTTCAAAATGAAAAGCAGATTTTGCACTGCGTTCTCTCCAAAGCTTGCTTTGGCTACCTTTTCTAGATCAAAAAAATAAAGGAAGCATCCTATTTTTAAAGAATTGAAAACCATGTACAAAGCAAATTCTTAGCAGAACACACGGCACTGAAAGCAAAAAGTGGAAAGACACTCAGATTTTTCAAATAAATCCAACACACTTTATTTTTGAGACTCTGGCTAGGATTGAGAAACAAGTCTCTTTCCATGGGACAAGCTATGTAACATATTTCTCCAAATTACCACTTGGTACTGATTTCTCAGAAAGAGATGAGTCTTTCCATTCATTATAAGGAGGAAATAGCTCATGTTTTCTAATTTACAGTAATCTCCAAATATTTACATGCATCAAAAAATTAATAAACCAAGAAAATTAATTATATTTTTATTGGGAGAAAGCATGATTTTTCAAACTATATAATAGTAATCTGAAAGGTAACTGAAAATGGTTTTGTGGGCTCCATGTAGTTTATTACCATTTAAAAAATAGTTGCCTATAATCTGCTTTGTTTCTAAGACGTTTATACTTACCTATAATCTGCTTTCTCTTGTAGGATATTTGTCCTCTTAAATATAACAGGTAAAGGTCAACAGCAGTTCAAGTTTAATGATGGCCCCTATAAAAATTTCTAACACGGGTTTGTCTTATCATATGTATACATAAGCTTCTTAAAATAAAGGTACCAAATTCATTTTGCATCACTGAAGAAAACCGATTTTCTAACACAAAAATATAAAGCACGTAAGCATTTGGAATTAGTACAGACCGTTCGTATAATTTTTAAAAGGGACAGCTTTCTTAAACGAAAGCATCAGTCATTCCTTCATTGCCATCCTGTTCACTGAACATATTACTAGCTAAAATCACACATTCTTAAGTAAACTCTTAAAATGATTGTGAGTAAAAGAGACATGCTGCCCTGCATCTTTCCAGACCAAACATTTAGAGTTGGAACTGATAGTAACTGATTACCCATTGTGAAAAGAACAGAAGCCAAGGATAAACAGATAAACATCTTAACAGTTGACCAGGACATACTTAAGACAACACTGACTTCAATTGTTCAATTAATTGCAATAATTGTTCTTTAGACAACACGTTCCACAGAATCCTGATGTTTTAAGAAGGAAAGGTATCCGAGTCCCTCATCTGCAAAAAGGATGAAACTCAATGCACAGTTAAAATAATGTGGGTGGCCTTTTCCTCCTCAATCCCAGGGTGTACTCAGAATACAAGTGTGTAGGGCAGGAAATTAAAGACTGAAGCAAGAGTAGAAATATTTGCTTAATTCAAATCTGCAATTCCACCTTCCAGTATTGTTGAAATATTCTGGCTACAAAAAGTATTCTGTCTCCCAAACACTTTAGATTTCTTCATTGGACCAGTACTAACCGTTGGAGAACCAAGTATCATAAAAAATGCCAAGATTGCTTCACCTAAAATTGAAACTCCCTTAGGACAATGCTGAGTACATCTGAGATGCTCAATACTTTCAAAAATCAACTGTAAGCAAATCAAACATCTCAACTCAGATAGAACCACAATAAAAAAACGCATGCAACTAGTTTCAATTTCTTTTCCTTTTGTGTAATTTTTCATTAACCAAAAGACAGAACGAGCATAGGACTCTGATTCAAATTTGTTCTATATCATTACCTTAATCTCAAAATTACATTCAATTAACTATATTATCATCAATAAACAAAACACCTAACTCTCAAAGTGCATTTAGAATCACATCTTTATATAATAATCTCTGGTCTGTAAAGAAAATCAAAATACTCAAAGGCCAACAAATTAGCCTTAAGTTAGCTGATTAAAATTTTAACTATCTTAAATCTAATAATGATCCCCTTTTACTGCTTTGCTACCCCCTAAATCATAAAATTTTAAGTAACAAATCTGAAAAGACCATGAGAATGTTTAACAAAGTATAAACAGAATTTCTCTCCCAAAAGTAACCAGAAAAAAACCCCCAAAACCTAGCTCCTTCCTTCTCCTACAAAAGACTAGTTTCTAGTTTTGTTTAGCCATTTCTTGCTTTTAAATGATTGTTTAGTCACAAATAAGGAAATGGTGTTTCCAAAAAAAAAAAAATTTGAGTGTACACCAGTTCTTCAGAAAGGGGACACACACACACACACACACACACACACACACACACAACCCAAAACAAAAAATAATGCATTAATTAAAAACACAAGGATAACTATCCTAAGATTTCTTATTAGAAAAGTATATGCTGCTGGTTTTAAGAAAAATCCAACCATAGTAACAATGAAAAGTAAAATTCCCCCCAAAACCTTGCCCATTCATTTGACTGCCCTCCTCCAAAGATACTCACTATTCAATGGTTGCTTGTGTACCCTTTCCACGTTTTTACACACCTATATGCAAGTCCATCTTTTTTGTTTTAAACAGAAATTGCAGCATACTACATGAATGGTTGAGTTGTTTTTATTTTTTTTTTGTATTTTATTTTTAAACATCTCTATTGGAGTATAATTGCTCTACAATGGTGTGTTAGTTTCTGCTTTATAACAAAGTGAATCAGCTATACATATACATATATCCGCATATCTCCTCCCTCTTGCGTCTCCCTCCCACTTTCTCTATCCCACCCCTCTAGGTGGACACAAAGCACCAAGCTGATCTCCCTGTGCTGATCTCCCTGTGCTATGCGGCTGCTTCCCACTAGCTATCTATTTTACATTTGGTAGTATATATAAGTCCATGTCACACTCTCACTTTATCCCAGCTTACCCTTCCCCCACCCCATGTACTCAAGTCCATTCTCTACATCTGAGTCTTTATTCCTGTCCTGCCCCTAGGTTGTTCAAAACCCTTACTTTTAGATGCCATATATATGTGTTAACATACGGTATTTGTTTTTCTCTTTTAGACTTACTTCACTCTGTACGACAGACTCTAGGTTCATCCACCTCACTACAAATAACTCAATTTCGTTTCTTTTTATGACTGAGTAATGTCCCATTGTATACATGTGCCACACCTTCTTTATCCATTCATCTGTCAATGGACACTTAGGTTGCTTCCATGTCCTGGCTACTGTAAATAGAGCTGCAATGAACACTTTGGTACATGACTCTTTTTGAATTATGGTTTTCTCAGGGTATATGCCCAGTAGTGGGATTGCTGGGTCGTATGGTAGTTCTATTTTTAGTTTTTGAAGGAACCTCCATACTGTTCTCCATAGTGGTTCTATCAATTTACATTCCCACCAACAGTGCAAGAGGCTTCCCTTTTCTCCACACCCTCTCCAGCATTTATTTATTTTTTGATGATGGCTATTCTGACTGATGTGAGGTGATACCTCACTGTAGTTTTGATTTGCGTTTCTCTAATGATTAGTGACGTTGATCATCCTTTCATGTGTTTGTTGGCAATCTGTATTTCTTCTTTGGAGAAATGTCTATTTAGGTCTTCTGCCCATTTTTGGATTGGGTTGTTTGTTTTTTTGATATTGAGATGCATGAGCTGCTTGTAAATTTTGGAGATTAATCCTTTGTCAGTTGCTTCATTTGCAAATATTTTCTCCCATTCTGAGGGTTGTCTTTGGGTCTTGTTTATGGTTTCCTTTGCTGTGCAAAAGCTTTGAAGTTTCATTAGGTCCCATTTGTTTATTTTTGCTTTTATTTCCATTTCTCTAGGAGGTGGGTCTAAAAGGATCTTGCTGTGATTTATGTCATAGAATGTTCTGCCTATGTTTTCCTCTAAGAGTTTGAGAGTGTCTGGCCTTACATTTAGGTCTTTAATCCATTTCGAGTTTATTTTTGTGTATGGTATTAGGGAGTGTTCTAATTTCATTCTTTTACATGTAGCTGTCCAGTTTTCCAAGCACCACTTACTGAAGAGGCTGTCTTTTCTCCATTGCATATTCTTGCCTCCTTTATAAAAAATAAGGTGACCATATGTGCGTGGGTTTATCTCTGGGCTTTCTATCCTGTTCCATTGATCTATATTTCTGCTTTTGTGCCAGTACCATACTGTCTTGATTACTGTAGCTTTGTAGAAGAGAGTTGACTTGTTTTTACATGAAATTTGCTGGTCACCTCTTCTTGTCAGTATATAAAAATCTACTTTGTTTTTTCATGGTTGCATAGTATTCCATTGAGTACTACTTAGCCACTTCCCTTCTGATAGAAATTTAGCTTGATTCCAGGTTTTCAGTATTGCAAACCATACTACAATGAGCATCACTCACCGTAATGAACATCGCTGTGCACTAATATCAATATATCTATGGAATAAATTCCTAGAAATGACACAAAAAGATTGTGCCAACCATCAGGGGAGGCAGCATCCCATTCTCCCACCTCCTCAATCAATTCTGGGTAATGTCTACCCGTGTGCCAATGTGGTGGATGAAAATGGCATGTCATCTTTGTGTCTCTCTTAGTGAAGATAAATACATTTATAAATAATTTGCATTTCTTTCTGAAATGTGTTGTCCATTTTTCTACCAGGTTATTCATCTCTTTTTTTCCCCCGATTTTTAGGAATTATCTGCCAGCCTTTGGTCAAACAGGTGGTAAATATTTGCCCCAGTTAGTTGCTTAACTTGGTTCATCATGTTTTCAATCCTACAGAAACTTTTAGATTTTTTTAAATCAGGTAACTTATATCTCTCTCTTCCTTAACAATTCAAGTTCCAGGTCCCATTAGGGATTTGCCTGCTCTCTCCCAGGCAAAATTTTTGGAAAAATTTATGTGACTTCTAAATCATTACTGGAATGTTGTCAATAATATTTACAAACAAGCACCTTCAGCAATAGCTCCCACCCAATATATCATTAGTTAACAACAATAAGCCAACAACACTTCCTCCAAAACTTCCCATAAAACTGATGAACAGCTCTGTACCAATTAAATATTGCTTACAGCTGCTATATCAAAGGTTTAATTTTTTTTTCCTTTAAATTTCTTCTTCTTAAAATCTAGGAGTTGAAAAATAACTAAGCAAGTATGTTTAACTTCCGGGAAATCTCAATTCTCTGTCCCTCAATCCTTAAATAATCTTCAACATTGTAAGTGTAAAATAACCTTAAATAATCTTCAACATTGTAAGTGTAAAATAAAGTCCAACAACTAGATTGTCTGTATCGTATCTATAATTTAGTCATCTCTACAAAAGTCAAAGAATACTTCCTGTACAAACAAACTTGTAATTTTGCAATAGCAGAAAATTGCTTATGATGCTATCAACACAGTATTCTGTTCTTTTCCATTTCAGGTTATGAAGTGAAAGGGTTCTACCTCAAATCACAAAATTATAAAATAAGCTTCATGTTAGTTCCAATTCAAACCACCACTTAGAGCTAAATTAGATGGTTAATCTAGCCACTCTCTCTGTTCTTCTTTAAGAAAAAAAAATCTTGGTCATAAGTTTTCTATCTCACAGTGCCAGCTGCCAGGCATTTAACAGCCTTCCATCTCTAAGCTGACTGGCACAACAAGTAATACAACTTGGAAGTTAAGGAAATTGGCAGAACTCAGAAGGGAAAAAAGAATATTTTCCACAATTTGTACAGCACTTGTTTAGCACGTATGTTAAGCGTTTCCAAAGGGGTGGTCAACTCTTCAAACTATATAAGAAGCATCTACTTCACATCAACCACTGCCAGCTCCATTCAGTGGCCTCCTTCTCCTCCTGGGACTATTCAGAAAGTTACTATTTTCTTTTACAACTCACCCCGGCCTCTTCACCAATGAAAGCAGGCAAAGCCCACGCTGTGTGTCTGTCTCCTAGAGAAGATTGCATCTTTTATTTATCGTCCCTTGGCTTTATTTTCACAGTGAATTCCTGGCTTAAATGCAATCAGCCAAGAAACCCTCCCTATGTGCTCTCCTGTCATTCCTTATTGCTTGCAAGCAGAGTCAAGCACAGAAGGGGGAAAAAAAAAAACTCAGCATTGCCAGCCAAGCCATAAAAACTCACAAACTAGTTATACTGAGAAACCATGGATGTGCTTCAGTCCATTTCAACCAGGCAGGAAACAAGGCGGGGGGGTAATAACTTGAAAGGCTGTTCATTAGATTTTTTTTTTTTTAAAGAATGGATGGCCTCAGAAGTTAAAACCCCCTCTAGACATAAGGAAAGGGGTATCTAACCTAGAAAAGGCAACACTGGGGGCTGCCTTTACAAATAAATGACCATGCTGGAAATCACGTTTGCAGATTGCATCAGAATGCAAAGTAATGAGATAGGATTAAAACAAATCTTTAAGTCTCTCTTGGGTCCCCACCCAGCCCCCCACCCGACTCCCAAAGAGAAGGGATAAAAGGAACTGACTACGGAAAGAGAAGATTAAATTAAAAATCAGAGGCAGTGATGCTTCCCAACCTCTCCCCATTCATTAGGAACCGTGCTCACCACCACAGTTTAAATAGACAGCAATATGAGAAGGGGGGTAGAAAATACGTCGTTTTAAAATCAGGAGAAAAATACGGGGAAAGGGGAGTTTCACTATAGCATTGTTCTTTTCCGTGCAGCTCAAACATCCCCAGCGCTACAGCTGAAAAAAATATCTGACCAGAAAAACACACTGGAGGGTGGGGGGAGGGGGAGGACAGGGAAAGCTTTTAAAATTCGGTATTTGAGAAAACTCTCATGGTCTGTCAGAAAAAGAAGGGCTGTGCAGCTTTAAACCACAAGTCCTACTCTCGCCTTTGTCAAATACCTTCTACTTTACAAGCCCCGAAAAGAAATAAAAAGACTCTTTTGTTTGGTTTCCCCTTTTCGGAGGGTGACAGAAAACTGAAAGGGGCACAAATAAACCTGAAAATGAGAACAAAGTGCGGGGTCGTGCCCGGCTGCCAGGCGATCGCGCAGGGAGGGACGCGGGAGCGGCCGCGGAGCCCCTCCGCCTCACGCTCCTGCAGCCGCCGGCCGAGAGCGCCAAGCCCGTCACCGCTCCCCACGGATCGCACAGAGCACGACCCCCGGTCCCCCGGGCGCAAACCGAACTCCGGCGGCAGGAGCCCCGGGCACGCCGCGGCCCCAAAGAACGGGGAAGAGCCAGCCCCTCCCGGCCCGGCTCGCGCCCTTTAATTAGGGGGCGTTCTCGCGGGGAGAGGTCCCTCAGGAGATGGGTCCAGCCCGCCGCCCACCGTCCGCGCGGCCCTGAGACGGAGAGGCGCGGAGGAAAGGACATTTAAATCCCGGGGCGGCCGGCGGAGCTCGCCCGGGCCAGTCCAGACGCCGCAGAGACCCCCGAAGCTCCGCGGCCGCCAGCCCGTCGAAGCCAGGAGAAAAGAGGCAGCCGAGTGGCATTAAAATGTATTTCCCTCTCTCAAATGGAAGGGGCGGGGGGTGGGGAGTGGGAGGAAGAGGAGAAAGAAAGACGAGCGAGCGACAGACAAGGGGAGAGAGGAGGGAGAGCGCAGAACGCGGCCCGGCCGCCGTTTCGGCCCCGGCCGGCATTGTCTGTGCGGCCCGCGCTCCCTCCCCCGCCCCGCACGGCCCCGCCACAGACACCCTCCGCCGGAGCCCGGCCGTCAGCCCGCGCCTTTGTCCACATTCACCCCCCAAAACAGGCGAGCAGCCCTCCAGTACGTGCTCCCCGGAAGAAGGGCGGGGAACCGAACGGGCCGGGGGCACCCGACACCCACCCCGCGGACCCCGCGGAGGGGCGCGTCCTGCTGATTCATTTCCCCCTCGCGCTGGCCCGTCCGGGGAGACAGGGGGCGGGGAGGGCGGGGAGGAAATGGGCGCTCCGCTCGGGAGGACTATCCGGGACGGTGAGGGCACCGGGCGGGGTGCGGGCGCCCGCTGGGCTGAGGGACTGCCGGGAGGGGAGGGGGCGGGCGCCCCCCCCGAGGGACTGACGGACAGACTGACGGCCCCGAGACTGCCCCGTGACTCACCGACTTGCAGGACGTTGTCGACGCAGCCGCTCTCCAGCAGCGCGATGCCCCGGCGGAAGGGCAGCCGTGTCTCGTCTCCGCCGTCCGCCGACCCGGCAGCCCCCGCCGACGGGGCCCCGGCCCCAGCGGCGGCGGCGGCGGCGGCGGCGGCAGCGGCGGCGGCGGCCGAGGTGGCGGCCGGCGAGGACGAGGAGCCGCCGCCGCCTGCGCCGCCCGCGCCGCCGCCCGCGCCGCCGGGGCCGCCGCTGTCTTCGCCGGGGCCGCCCGCGGCGCCGCCGCCGGTGTTGAAGGACGAGTACATGCAGATCTCCCGCTCGCTGCGGGGGAAGGACCAGTAGACGATGCGGCGCTGCACCGGCTCCGGGATGCGCTCGAAGCGCTCCTCCACGCGCTGGAACGGCCACTTCTCAGCCACCTTGCGCGCCGCGATGTCCAGCAGCGACTCGGGGCTCTGGGTCTTGCCCGGCGGCAGCAGCCCCAGCGCTGCGCCGCCCCCGCACGCCGCCGCCGCCGCGCCGCCCGCCCGCGGGCCCGGCCGACAGGCAGAGCTGTAACCGCCACCCGCTCCTCCGCCGCCGCTGCTGGCCCCGCCGCCGCCGCCGCCTCCGCCGCCCGGCCGGCAGCAGAGCCGTTTCGCGGGAGGAGGCTGCTGTCCGCGCTCCGCCATGACCGCGCCGCTTCTAACCCGACAGCGGAAGTGCCAGGACCCTATAAACGGCACAAGGAAGCGCGACACGCACACGCCGCCGCGACGCCACGCTGCCATCTAGGGCCCGCCGCTCCTTGTAGGGGCACAAGAGGTGGGGCCTTCACTGTGACGTCGAGGCTGAGGCGGGGCCCCGATAGGGGAACCTAGGGCCAAGGGCGGGGCCTATGCAAATCGCTGGGCTGAAACATAAATAGAGCGCTCAGCGGACACGGGGGTAGCGGGGGCGCTGGGGTTGGGTGCCCGAAGGGTTGTGAGAATGTCAGACTGCTGTGACGCGGGGGGCGGGGCTCAGGCGGGGTTCCCGGGGGAGGGGGCGGGCCGCCCGGCCTGGCCTAATGTGGGTGGGTCTCTGCGCCCCCTGCCTACTCAACTTCCCCCTCCAATTCCCTGCCTCCCTTTGATATCCAGTAAGTGAGGACGCGCCTCGTGGGTCGCAGCGGGGAGGGAAGGGGAGATGGGAGGTGAGCACGGGGGAGGGGTCCGGGCTAAACGGGGGGCGGGGCCCGCGGGTCGATGCCCCACCCCCCCGTCACAGCCTGACCGCCGGGGGAAAAGCCTCTGGGCGGAGGAGGTGCTTTCAAAACAAAGAAATGCGGCGTGGAACCCGAGGGACTGGGGTGGTGAGGAAGGCGGAGGAGGTGCGGCTGAGGCCGTCCGGCCGCCCTCTTCCCCTCCAGTCAGCCCGGAGGCGCTCCCCCCACCGCCTGCCCGGGCTGCGGTGCCGGAGAAGAGGGAGGAGGCTGCGTTAGGCGGCTGTTTTCCAGTTCACTTTTGCAGACCAAGGCGGAGAAGAAGAGCACCAGCTCCGCTGCCCCTCTTGGCTGCTGCGCACTCAGCCCCGAGCCCCGCGTGCGCTCTGTCTCGGATACCGAGCCAGCCAAAGTGTCCGGAAACGCGCAGAGCGCTCAGAACCTGTCCCGCAGCTGTGCGACGCGCGTCTCGAGCTGGCCGCTGCCGCCCCGCCCTCGTGCTCCTTCAGCCCCGCGGGCGGAGAAGCCGGCCCGCCCGCCGGCGCAGAGCTGGGGAACTTGAACTGGCCCCAGCGGCCGCTCTGCCGAGATCCCGCTCCAAGCCCGGGGGTGCTCCGGCTCGGGGTAGAGGGCACACCCGGGAAGTGGATTTAGCAAACACACCTTTGTGAGTACACACGCCACGGGCGCGCGCGCACACACCCTACGGGCGCGCGCGCACAGCCCAGCCGTCTGCAGACAGCGCGCCCGGGCCGCTCGGCGGCGGACGGTGGCTGCTAGCGCGCTCGGTGCGCACTTAGATTTGCGGCTCGCGTCCTCCCTGGGCGCCGGGCTGCGGGGAGCCCTGGCGCTCGGGACACACGCCGCGCTCTCTGCCGCCCTGGCGGCGCCCGAACGGCCCATCCTCCCGGGACAAGGCAGCGTGGGGGGCGGTCGAGCGGAGAGCGCAGCTTGCTGGGGCTAGGGCTCCGGTGAAGGCGAAGTAGCGAGCCCCGGCTGAACCCGGAACGCCGCGGACATTGTTCTTCGCACTCTCCAGAGCTCGGTTGAATCTGGGTCCAAAACACAGACTTAATTACCACGTTAGAGACATCCTTACTCTTTGCCCTGCCTTCTGTTTTTACTGTAAACCCTGTCACTGATAACTGTCGCTATTGTAAAAGATAAACCGTATCTCCTTTGACACTTTCGCATCTTTTAAGGTTATTGGCTGATACCCACCTGCCCGCCTTGTTGCCTGGATTTAAAGGGATAAGGGTGCTCCCGAGTTTTAAAGAAAATCGCCCACTCAGGGCCGAGGCACCGAAGACCTCGAGCTCCAGGTCTTGGCTCTTCTCCTCTTCAGGCTTCACTGAGCCCCAGGCTGCAGGTCCCCAGGGGACCTGATGCTGGCAGACTTTCCATAGCTGCCTTACTAGTTAGGAAAATGTTGGTGACATTATGTTTTTGTATATCCATCTGGTATTTTTCTGGGCACCTCCTCAATGCTTAGGAAAAGGCCTGGGTAGAAAACTGGAAGACTATCTTTATGGGCAAAAGGGAGAGGGAAGATTTTTCCTCCAGTTCTATTTCGGGGTTTCTTAAAAAATAAAAGTTTTTAAATTTTTTAAAAATATAGGTGATAGGAGAAGAAAGTAAGTCAAAAAGTAAAATTTGGGTTCCATTCCGTCTTCAAACACAGTCATGATAGGACTTAGGCTTGTGTAATGTGTAGCTTACAAAGAATTTTCATACAGGTACAGACAGAATCGCTGAACTGGAAAGTTAAAGATGACAAAACTCATACCCCCAGACAGGGTAAGTGACTCATTCAGGGTCCTACGTGGTGTTAGTGGAAGAAGTTAATTCATACTGAACGGGAAAGTAGACAGCTTTGGAGGTGCCTAATGTTTAGAGATCTTGATTTTGTATGGAACCAAAGAGACTGGATTTAAGGCATCATCCTACATTGGAGGGATTTCATTAAACTCTCTGTTCAAAGATGAATCTAGAGCCTCCAGCTCAGCCTAACCCCATTTTCCCTCTCTGCAGTCTCTTACATTGAGACCACATCCTCCTTCTTGAACTGTCCTCTCTCTGGTTTCCCTGACACTCTCCTGTCCCTTCAGTGTCTCCAACTCATCTTTCCTTGACTTACTATGGGGTTTCTCTTCCTCCCAACTGTTGAAGGTACACCCTGCCCTATAGACTATGAGGGTCCTGTTCTCCATTTTTAGTGGCCCACCCCTTGGAGAGTTTCCACTGTTCCCAACTCCCAACCATGGTCTCTGCTCCAGCTCACTCATTTCTTCATGGTGGCCAGCTCCCTTTTCCATTGCCACCTCAAACCCAAAAAGTACCACGTTTTCCCTGGAAACCAGACTCTCTTCCTTCCCCTAGATTGTTATTACTGTTGCCACCTGTTCATAAGCCCCCAAGAGTTGTTCCTCTTTGCCTTTGCCTGCAACTCCCATATAGGTTTACTTGCTGCATTATCTATCCCAGCCCCTCTCGCTCAGTCAATTATTCCTCCTCTTCACTCTGCACAGCCTCCTCACTGGTGTGTATAACCTTTCCTCCTGCAAATCCTCCTCCACCCAGCTGCTGTGCTTCCTAAAGTATAATTCTGATGGTGTCACCCTCCTGCTCAAGTCCCTGTAAATGACTCCCTGCCACCTACTAGGAAAAGTCCAAATTCAGATACGATCTTGACCAAACCCAACTTTCCAGCCTAACCTTCCACTAAAATATAGCAGACCTTCCAGTTCCCCAACAGGAATTTTGTTAGGTCCCATCAGGACCTCTCCCAGCTCCCCAGATGTCATCCCAACTTTCCCACCCTGCACATTTACTCCAGATGTTCCTGTGGCCTGTAAGAGAGACACTGTCTCTTCCCTTGTAACTTGTCAAATTCCTACCCTTCCTTCCAGGACTGGCTCAAATGCCGCTTCCTCTGGGAAAAGCCACCTGGATGTGTGATCTCTCTCTCCTGGAGTCACTGTAACGCTTTGGATCTTTCTCGTGACGTTTATACCATTCTGCCGAGGGTCACAGCTATGTTAACACCTGCTCAAGCCATTCATCTTCTCTCTCTTCCCTGGTTAGAAATTCTCTGAGGGTTGAGATTATGCCTCAGCCATCTCTGTAGTGCCAGGTGCCCAGCACTGCACTGCAAGGCTTCTGTCTCCCCAGAGGTCAGCTACCCTCATGAGTCAAGAAGTAAGTGACAGTATGTCATCTTTGGCTGGTACTGTGCCACTCTCATTTCTGAGGTATTTACAGTGTTTTTTTTTTTTTTCTGGTGTTCATAGAAATCGTTACTAAATTACTTACAATTGCCCTTTTCAAACAAGCCCCTATTGTAGGGACCACATAAGGGCTAGAGGCCTCTGGTTATGCTTCAATGTTTACCATTAGGCAATGGTAGGAAATGAAAGTACAAAAAGTCTACAGCTTCCCAAATGCAGTGACTCATCATATCAAATCACACCACACCACATCGGCCAGTGTGGTCAGGAGCTAGGCTCTTAGGCAGACTTCATAAACAGGACTCTCAGTAGCTAAACTGATAGCCACAAAGAAGAGAGACACCCTCTCCCCAGCACCTTACCAATCACCTGGCCTGTTGCAGTTAGATGCATCAATAGATGGATAGCTAAGGAACTTATTTCAAAGGAGCAGTAGAGTCCTGTCTAGACATCTGTCATGGCGTCTCTACCTGTCTTTAAGAATGAAAATTTGAATTAAATTCAGTAGAGATGTATCAAATTCCTGGAGCAGTGGTTTTCAAAGAGAGATCCTTAGAGTGCCCCAGAGCACTGCACACAATTTTGGAGCTGGGAACCAGAAACTGACACTCACTCCCCATGTGAGTCTTCTTTACAGTCAAGTTTGAAAACTACCCTTTGGTGGCAAGAACTTCACACAGCCCTGGCACTTAGGAGGAGGCCTGCAGAAGAAAAAAAATGGCTTTGCCTGATCATTATTGCTAGTCATCTCAGCTAATTAAAAGAATAATTTTCCATTAATAGGAAGACTCCAAGATGTGAGAATTAGATTAGATCTAAGGAACTTTAAGTCGTTTGAAGATGGACACAAAGTTATTCCCACTTCCATGCTTTTCCTCATATTGGGGTATACTTTTTATATTATAACCAAAGCCAGTTATGTTCCCTGGGATATAATTAAATTATTTAGAGAGAAAGAAAAGCCTAAAATAGCACAGTTAGCCTATGAATCAGGCTTATTCTCCCCTTCAGTGGAATGACAGAGAATTCTATGTGCCAAAAAAAGAGTAAAGAATGAGATATTAGAGATGACACTTATCAGGACAAAATGTCCAATAACAAGGGAAAGTGCCAAAAGAATCTCCCTGGTCAGTCGTTTCCACCAAATAGATCCTTGGGCAAAATAAGAAGTGGGCATTAAAACCATTGCTCTATCTTTGAAGAGGGGAAAAATTTGATCCATTTCAACTTTGTTAAATTCCAGAAAATGAAACTACTGATATTTCACTATTATCATTGTTTAGAGAGTGGGTGCAGATGCAGTGCTAGGTCTTTTATAAACAGTAACTCATTTGGTCCCCAGTGCCCCTTAGCACCCCTCCCCACCCTGCCCTGGCACAAGAAATGAATGAAGGAACTGAGGCTCAGAGAAATTCATCAAAGGTTATTCAGCTCTGATCTGGCCTAGCAGGGATTCAAGTTCAGGCTGTCTGATGATAAAGCCAGAACTTTTCCCATTATCCAGTAGTTCCCAAACTTGCCCAGATTATAAGAATAGCCCTGTGTACTTGTTTAAAATTTAGATTTCCTTTACCTCTCCCCTGGAGAGGGCAGGGGTGGGACCTGGAATCTGTGTTTTTGTTGTTGTTTTAATGTATGCCCTGGATAATTCTTTAGAAAAGACAAGTTGGGAAACATCATAATTCATAATTCAGCGGCCACATTATCACTTACCCACAGGTTTTCTAGAATTTTCTATAAGTATAAAAAAGTGTATTCAACAACTGATCAACCAACCCATCTTTTCCATCCTATTTCTAAGAGCAGTGTATTCTGTTAAGACAAAAGTCTTTAAAGTTACAATCTGGGTTTTTGAAAAATAAATCATTATATCTCAACATATACAAAAAATCAGGTTGGCAATTTGCTTATAAATTAATTTGCTTCAAGTTTTGTAATTTGGACAATAATTCCCCCCTCTAGAGGTAAAAAAGTGTTTGCTTTTGTTAAATATTAGATAATCTACTCTTGTTAATTTTTAGCAAAAATATTTTAGTGTAAATATAGTCTATTCGTTCCAATCCAAAGTGCAGTGGTGAAGATCACATCAAATGAAACCATCTCAGAACCGGAATGTTTAACAAGCCTCCAACATGACTTAGAACCTAGTGATAGCCAAAAGAAATAGGAAATGCCACATTTAATTATAGCTTTTAGTCCTTCCCCTTTTAAAAAACTGTAACTTTTTAAAAAGTTTTTATTGGAGTACAGTTGATTTACAATTTTGTGTTAGTTTCAGGTGCACAGCAAAGTGAATCAGCTATACATATACATATAGATGTATCTACTCTTTTTTTTTTTTTTTTTTTTAGATTCTTTTCCCATATAGGCCATTACAGAGTATCCAGTAGAGTTCCCCGTGCTCTACAGCAGGTTCTTACTAGTTACCTATTTTATATATAGCAGTATGTATATTTCAATCCCAATCTCTCAGTTTATCCCTCCCCCCAACCCCTGGTAACCATAAATTTGTTTTCTACATCCATGACTCTACTTCTGTTTGGTAAATAAGTTCATTTGTACCCTTTTATTTTTAGATTCTGCATATAAGCAATATCATATGCTATTTGTCTTTCTCTGTCTGACTTACTTCACTTAATATGACAATCTCTAGGTCCATCCATGTTGCTGCAAATGGAATGATTTTGTTCTTTTTTAGGGCTGAGTAATATTCCATTGTATGTATGTACCACATCTTCTTTATCCATTCCTCTGTTGATGGACATTTAGGTTGCTTCCATGTCCTGGCTATTGTAAAATAGTGCTGCAGTGAACATTGGGGTGCATGTATCTTTTTGAATTATGGTTTTCTCCAGGTATATGCCCAGGAGTGGGACTGCTGGGTCATATGGTAGTTCTATTTTTAGTTTTTTAAGTAACCTCCATACTGTTCTCTATAGTGGCTGCACCAGTTTACATTCCCACCAACAGTGTAGGAGGGCTCCCTTTTCTCCCCACACTCTCCAGCATTTATTGTTTGTAGATTTTTTGATGATGGCCATTCTGACCGGTGTGAAGTGATACCTCATTGTAGTTTTGATTTTCGTTTCTCTAATAATTAGTGATGTTGAGCATCTTTGCATGTGCTTTTTGGCCATCTGTATGTCTTCTTTGGAGAAATGTCTATTTAGAGCTTCCGCCCATTTTTTGATTGGGTTATTTGTAACTGTAACTTTTTAGTAAGTATTTTGTTAAGCTTGTCACAAGATAGACACAAGAATACTATTTAATTGAATAATGTAAAAAATATTTACTTCCATATTTATTTACCTGTGTCAACTGGAAAAAGAACTCCCAGTTTTAAACACTGAAAAAGTAGCACTATAGAAAAATCTTAACTTAGAAAATTAATGATTTCCTCAAAATTGCATCAATCTACCAGTTCACTCTTTGCACATATCTCTGGTAGGTGAGATGGTAGGGGAAAAACACATTGAAGACATTAAATGCTACAGTATGAACATATTCTCTAGGGAGTCAAAACGTGCTCTGACATGTATGAAGGATGTATTTGCAGAAAATAATGTCATCCCCCAAATCATTTCATAAACATACAGCATGAGCATTTTCCAAAGTGATCAAACAGTATTTTATTCATTCTCATTCCCATCTGGAGGAAGTAAAGACATACAATTCAGACAACCAAGTAACTTTTGGGGGCACCTTATGCCTAGAAAAAGATTATTTGCTTTTAAGAGACAAGCATGAAAATTAAAGTTAAAAATGTGAAAGCCAAACTTTATAATGCATTTATTAAGGACATTTTTATCACCTACAATATTCTAAATATTCAAGAACTCATTCCTTGTCAAGAATATAGCATCATGACAATTCAGATGTGAAAAGCATCACTTCCAATGACTTCGTTCAAACCCAGAATTAAATATCTTGTGAAATGAAGCAGTCTCAGCAAAAGCTCGTATGTCAGATATTTTTTCAACCTGAAATCTATATTAACTAACATGTCCACAGAACTACACTACAATAAAACCATGGTTATAAGAACCTTTATAAGAACCATCTTGAATAGACATTTTCCCCAAAAAACTGAAGATTTATTTCTTAAGTACCAAAACTTTTAAAAAAAATCTTAACCCTGAAAGCTAGAAATCTTCTAACGTGATGCACTTCCCTGGCTTCTTAAGCATAGGGTCTCACTATAAACACAATGATGACCTCAAGAGCTACTAAGGCATGCAAGACAGTTTGTCTACAACTAAAAACTCTAGACTTCTTTCATTCTTTCTTTCCTTTCTTCCTTCCTTCCTTTCACTTTTTATTTAGTTTTTAGTTTTTATGTCTTTTTTCCCTCAGTTTTTTTGGTCTTCTCCTCTACAGTTGTGCTATCCCCTGTTATTTTTAATTATTGTCATATAACCCCATTCCTCCTCCCTTTCTGAATTGTTGCTTCCCATTTGCTGTGGCTTTGGAACCCAGAAAACCCACTTGTTAGAATTGTGTGTAAAATAAAAATCAACTAAGTTCTTAATGAGGACATCCCCTATGGTTAAAATATGCACAGTCTATGTCACATTTATTTCAGCTTCTTGCAGACTTCCTGGATTCCAGGTAGGTCGCAGATAAAGGGAAGGTTATTAGATGGTCAAACTCTGGCTTCTGAGGGGTTAATACATGATGATAATTGAAACTCACGGTGATGGCTCTGAGGTGCCTGTTGAATGATCGTACATAAAATAATATATCTTGAGTATGATATAGGTTTAAAGTCTTTATAAAATTATAATCCTTTGAAGCTTGGTGGTTCACATCTGGAATTTATGACAATATCCTAACGGATTTCAGATAAACCAGAAGTTGCCGTTCCCACATCACATACAAGAAGGGCCTGTCATGCCTTCCTGTTACAGCTTGAGTTCACCCTGGAATGAGGAGGGATAGAGAACAAAATCCTCAACAAGCCCGCCTGGCAAGACTCAAGGCTATGCATTAGGAATGAACTGGTTGGTGCTCACCTTTCCAGCTGGCCTTGTCCCAGGTTCATTCCCCTCACTCTCTGGGGTTCTGCCAACACAGACTGCTCCGGCCTGCTTTCGGTTCCTTGAACACTTGAGGCTCACTTCCCCCAGAGGGCCTTTGCCCCAGAGTTCCCACTGCCTGGAATGCTCTCTCTCCCCAGGCCCAGCAATCACTGCCTAGTTTCCTCCTACTCAGCGTAATCATACTTCCTTAGGAAGGCCTGGCCGCTCTGACAGGTCAGCTCTGCCTATTACACACTCTTGTAGTTCATGTACTTCCCCTAGAAGCCCTTCTAGAATTGTAATTTTTCATTTAGTTGTGTGTAGGACAGATTACCTAGAAAATAGTAGGTGCTCAATAAGTATTTGTTCATTCCATGGAAGGGAGGGAGCAAGGGCACTTCAGCCAGACTGGCTTTCTCACTGTGGTTAACATCATGACCTGCCCGGAGAGCAGCTGCCAACATTTTACCTTCACTTGATTGCTGTCAAGGTCCATGGGTCTCTCCTTCCCTTTCAAGAAAAGAGTAAAATCTACTCAATGAACATGCAGCAGCATGCCATTGAAGCTATTGCTACTACATTCTAGACATCGTGGCCTTACTCCAAGCAAAGAAATAAGAAGAAAATCTTTCCAAACAAATTTCAAAACGTTTGCCATGCTGTGATACATGCTCCCTTTAACATTTGTCTTCTGTTAATTCTATTTTTCTGGTTTTTGTCTCAAGTTTTGGCAATTTCAAGTGTTCTGGTTACCATGGAAAGAGGAAACAATGATCTTTTAGAGGTTAAGAGGGAAAAAATATTCGCTCCAAACTGTTACATTAAAGATTCATTATGCCCTCTCCTGGGGCTCTTGGGTTTATCCTTAAGACAAGTTCAAATTGCTGAACATGAACTATTAGCTCTAAGTGAGAACCTTTACCTTCTTTCCTCTAAGCATCTTCATAACACTTCAGACATTTTATAAGTTCTTCCTGACACATGGGAAACTTAGGTTACGAAGAACCGTACGATATACATTGTCAGTTTTATTTTTTCTTTCGTTATTTCAGAGGAAGATAAAAATTTCCTAACTTTCAGAGCAAGAAATAAACATTAGATGTTGCCTCTTTTTTGTTGTTCTGTATGTAGTCTTAATAGCTGTAGTCTGATTAGTTATAGTCTTAATAAGTCTTTCACAGAAAACTTGACCAGTAATAACTGAAAAATTTGAAAAATCTGGAAAAGGAAGAAGATAGTTTACTTGTCTGCTGAAGAGGCAAATATCCCTACAATTTTACATCCTGTAAGAATGGCTTCATTTCTTTTAGACTTTGAACTTAGAACCTATGTGTGTATATATGGCTGTATAAGACTTGGTTTTTAACACATTATAGAATATCCTGTGTTGTAATTTTCCACGTCTCATGTCACCAGAAAGTTTCCAGGTTCCCTGAAGGATAGGTATGGGTGATTCTAACACCACCTCCTGCCTCATTTCTGTGTGGAAGCTAGCCTGCTGCCCCTCCCTCTCCACCTAAGGTGTCATCCTCCTGTGAAGCATCCATCTGATGGGCTGCTTCCCACTGCACTTCCCCATCCCACCCCGACTACTTTTTCTTGCCTTAATTCTGGCTTTAGGAATATCCAGAGGAGGCTTCTATCTTAAAAGTGTGTTTGACAGCTCATGCGGCTCAATATTTAAAAAAAAAACAACGCAATCCAAAAATGGGCAGAAGACCTAAAGAGACATTTCTCCAAAGAAGACATACAGATGGCCAAGAAGCACATGAAAAGATGCTCAACATCACTAATTATTAGAGGAATGCAAATCAAAACTACAGTGAGGTATCACCTCACACCAGTTAGAATGGGCTTCATCAGAAAATCTACAAACAACAAATGCTGGAGAGGGTGCGGAGAAAAGGGAACCCTCTTGCACTGTTGGTGGGAATGTAAATTGATACAGCCACTATGGAGAACACTATGGAGGTCCCTTAAAAAACTAAAAATAGAACTACTATATGACCCAGCAATCGCACTCCTGGGCATATACCTGGAGAAAACCATAATTCAAAAAGACACATGCACCCCAATGTTCATTGCAGCACTATTTACAATAGCCAGGTCCTGGAAGCAACCTAAATGCCCATCGACAGACAAATGGATAAAGAAGATGTGGTACATATATACAATGGAATATTACTTAGCCATAAAAAGGAACAAAATTGGGTCATTTGTAGAGACATGGATGGATCGAGAGACTGTCATACAGAGTGAAGTAAGTCAGAAAGAGAAAAACAAATACCGTATGTTAACGCATGTATGTGGAACCTAGAAAAGTGGTAGATGAACCGGTTTGCAGGGCAGAAATAGAGACACAGACGTAGAGAACAAACGTATGGACACCAAGGGGGGAAAGTGGTGGCGGGGGCTGGTGGCGGTGGGATGAACTGGGAGATTGGGATTGACATATATACACTAATATGTATAAAGTAGATAACTAATAAGAACCTGCTGTATAAAAAATAAAATTCAAACAAAAAGTGTGTTTGAGCAAGGCCAAGTCTCTAAAGTTATTCCTCTCAATTTACAATTCAACCATTAGCGATTTAGTTCTTGAGCCCCCTTTGAAAAATATCGATATCCCCCTAAGGGCTAAGACTTGAAGCCATTATCAATGTTTAATCCCAACCCCTCTGCCACCTCTCATGGAAAATTAAATTGAGGACAGGCCCTATAGGGTGGTGCTAATAAGAAGGGGGTTGCTGAATGAACTTCACTAATTTCACAATGTTACCTTGGGTTTCACACTCTTCAATGTATGGCTCTCCTTGAAGTTTCCTTTTTCTTTATTTTTTTTCCCACCTTGTTCCACCTTTGTTCCTCTTGCCTAGGTTTATCCACGTGTGCCAATGTCTGTATATATCCCCAGGTCTGTCTTTGTCGTGACACCGACTTGTCTAGCAGGGTAACCATAAAAAAATTAATTCAGATTCCTTGTTGGATGATTTAGGTATTTTCAGCTTCATTAACAGCTAATCACCACACAGTGGATTACACAACCACAGTTTGAAATATGCCTTCAAGGTGGCTAGACTAACAGGAATGATCGTGTAAGGGGACTTCAGGAGGGCATCACACACACACAGCTATTATGTCTTTGTGGGAACGTGCATTTGCCTATGAATTGTCTGTGCATGTTCTTGCCAGGTCCCTTCTTATCCTATTCCCAGCCCCCAGCCCACCCCACCCAGCCTCTGCCAGGTCTGCCTACAGGTCCCTCAGTCTCAGAGCCTTCCAGAGAGAAGTGAGAGATCATTCAGGTCCAGCAGTGTCCTGAGGAGTGTCCCAGTGTGCCCGCAGCTGAGGCAGACAGGCCAACTGTACCCCAGCAGGGTTCAGAGTCAGGCTGGGAGGTAAAAATACATAGCCAGGAAGCTTGGAAAGGTGCCACTGGGGACACAGCCAGGTATTTTGCTCCTCTGGCCCTGCCCTGAGGGCCAAATTAGCATCAGAGCCGGAAGTGTGACCCAGGAGCCAAAGTTTTATGTGGGCTCTTTCTCCAACCACGGAAAAGACTCTGGTAGGTATGGGGGGTGGGTTGCTGTGTGGGTTAGGTTAGTATGAGAGATGATGAGACCCTCCCACACCCCACAGACGCCAGCTCCAGTGCTGGCTTTGACCAACTAATGTCAGCTTGGCCAGAGTGGCAGCAAATTGGGGTAGGGTGCTGGGTGCAAGCCTGTGCTCCCACATGCAGGTTCTGCTTTTGCAGGTCTGGCACAAACCACTAACTCCTCTGGCCACACAAAGTGCTCTGTGGGCAGGGCTAGCCCTGTTTGCCCTGGACGGGGACCGTTGTCAATGGCTGGTTGGATTTGTCAGGTTTGCTCTCAACATTGGTCAATGACCATTGTCAGGTGTTGCTAGGGTTGCAGGAGAAAGGTTACACTTGATTGGCTGAGCAACTGTATTCCGTAACCAATCCAAATGCTGTGCCTGTGGGAGGGGGACTCAACACGATAGAGCAGTATCAAGCACAGGCAGACACATTCCGGGTACAAACAAGGCGTCTGGAAAAATGTAATGATGGTGTGCAGGAGTCCCATGCCCCTCGACAGCTCCAGCCATGGTGTGGTTGCTCTTCAAAATGTTACAGCCTAAGTTAAAGTCATTCCCACTGATTGGAGGATATCAAGATTTCAAAACAGGGCAGTGGCAATTGTAAGGAGGAAGTAAAACTCCTTGCTCATTGTGTTTTACAGCCTTCCTTAGTAAAACTGCTGAATTGTAATTTAAAATATTCCACCCTTTCAAATAAATTAAGTGCAGCCCTTAAAAACAGGAAATGAGAAAGGCGCGCACGTATTGTCAACTAAACATTCACAGACCTAGTACCACAAAGCGAAGTTGAAAATCAGAGAACAGTCCTATGAATTCACTATAGAAGGATGACAACAGGGGTCACCACCAAGGGAGACGTTATGCCTCTGGCAGTGAACTCTTGGGCTGAAACCTGAATGCTAATTAGGAAACGAATGAAAGACAAACATCAGCTCGAAGGGAAATTTGGATCCTGCATGATTGTAGATATTCTGAGATTCAGATAAACCTTATGGTACTAAGGGAAGTTAGAGTGTACTTGATGGTAGCAGCAGCTGAACCCTCCCTTTAGAAAACATAACTGCCAGTCAGCCAGATGTTCCTGCAGAACTCTGGCAATACATCAAAAGCAAACAGAATTATCTTGCCTGAAAGATAAGTTAAGCTTCTGTATAGTACTGATTTTCCATTCAGTTATCAATATAATCACCAAATTTTAGCATTTTTAAAAATTTTATGGAACATTTTTAAAATATTTATTTATTTATTTTGGCTGCTCCGGGTCTTAGTTACGGCACACGGGATTTTTAGTTTTGGCATGCAGACTTCTTAGTTGCGGCATGCGGACTCTTAGTTGCGTTGCGGCATGCATGCGTGATCTAGTTCCCTGGCCAGGGATCGAACCTGGGCCCCCTGCATTGGGAGCACAGAGTCTTACCCACTGAACCACCAGGGAAGTCCCTGGACTTTAGCATTTTTATTGTCAGTTTCTATTCAGTCACAAGAAAAGTTTTTTTAGTCTTCTTCCATTCCATGCCATGCCTCTCCCTTTGCTCTCAGACCTGTTCCTTAGAAAGATGGAGCAGCCATGCAAGAATACTAAGGGAGGGAAGGAAGGAAGGAAGGGAGGAAAGAAAGAAGGAAGAGAATGAAAGAAGGTACATCAGTGTATGTTTCCCATGGGTCCCATCCCCTATTATTCATTTCCCCTTTCCAACTCAGACTCTTCTGCTCAAGAGGGACCCTACATTCAAGCCAAGGAGCTTGAGCTTAGTTTCAGACTGAAACAGTGTTTCAGGATTCTGCATTTTACTTTATATACATTTTGAAGTAACTCAAAACGAGAAAAAAGAATAAGCTTCCACAACTGAGTTTTGGACAATTTCACCTTCCACTTCCACTGGTGTAAAGAAGAATATTCCTGATTCACTTTGTTATAAAGCAGAAACTAACACACCATTGTGAAGCAATTATACTCAATAAAGTTGTAAAAAAAAAAAAGAGTATTCATGAGGATAAATATTCATGAAAATATTCATGAGGAGGATTGGCAACAGGACTGCCTTACAGAAAGTACACCTTCACAAGCCTTTCCACCAAGCTCCTCACTTAACTCTACCCACACAGACCAGTGGGACCCACCAAGCTCACTCTACCCAAGATCCTCCTGTGTCTTAATGGAGACACTATAATAGCAGTATCTAGCTTTTCCAAAGGGGAAGAAACTTAGTATTTTGGGTTCATTTTTGTTGTTGTTGTTGCATGTGAGGCTAAATGCAGATATTTGTGCTGTTGGCAACATCTTAGGAAGTGATTTAGCCCACCTGCATAGCCAGGCATAATTTATCATGTGGCCCTGTGACTTTAACTCTATTTCTTTCTCCCTTCCGATTATTTCAGTCATGTTTGTGTATTAATGACTTAGGGCATAGCTTTATTATTTCAGAGGCTCTGAAGTCCTACTTGACTTTTCTAATTCAGAACCTAGCTTTCTCTCATTCTGACCTTACCTGCTCTCTTCAGGAACAGATCCAGGAGACCAGAAAAACTTACCACCCACATCTACTCTTCATAATCAAGTCACTGGATGAAGACAGGCAGGTAAGCTGGGAAAGTTATCCTAGATCCTGTTCTGGCCTGGCAGGCACACCCCACACAGTCATCGGTGAATATTCTCCAGGGTTAGCACTGCCCAGGGCTTTGCAAATTGGTGTTCTCTCTCCACAGTTTATATTTCAAGACAACTTCCAGTGAGAATCATATAGTCAGAAACCAAAATGGTAGGTTATAAAAACCTACTGGATCAGTGAAAAACAAAAATTTGACTGCTAATTTCAACCTATAATCAAAGAGTAAAAGTCATCCATTTAACTTACATCCCTTTCTTTTTCTGAATCACCATCTCTAATAAAGGGGAAATTTTGTTTAATGATAAAAAGTAGAAGCAAAAGGCCTGGGATAACCCACAACTAAATAAGCAGTTGTAGAACATTAATGATCATTGGGAGAAGATGAAACCAAAAAGGGAGAGACAGGCAAGGGAGTTGACATGAAGTTTGAAAGACCACATTCAGCCTGCACCCTCAAGAAAATGTCTAAGAGAAAGTAGGCCAGAACAACAATGAAGGTAGGGTGAAAAAGATGTGACTTTAGTTTTCAAAATGTCATGTCCGTATTGAGTGTCCCTTTGGTCCAAACGAGAAACAAAGGGAGAAATCAAACAGCTTCAGTGACAAGCAGAACAGTTGGCAAAGAGTCAGGGGTAAAATCTTGGGGAAGTCTCAGTGTGCAGCCTAAGGACAGATGGGAAGAGTCCTTCCAGCTCCTCTGTTTCCCCAAGTCCTGCTTTTCTCATTGCCCACTATTCCCCCTTTCAGTCTGCTCTTAATTTTACCCCATGCCAACGCTCACACCTGGCTCTCTCTGTGGATTTCTTTTCTTTTTTTTTTTAAAGCCTTCTGGGGAAGACTCTTCATTCATTCATGCTGTACATTCAAACCATTTAAGATGTGATTTTTCAATAACATACGATTAATTTATTTAAAAAACCACTTATGGGGGCTTCCCTGGTGGCTCAGTGGTTGAGAGTTCGCCTGCCGATGCAGGGGACACGGGTTCGTGCCCTGGTCTGGGAAGATCCCACATGCCGCGGAGCAGCTGGGCCCGTGAGCCATGGCCGCGGAGCCTGCGTGTCCGGAGGCTGTGCTCCGCAATGGGAGAGGCCACAACAGTGAGAGGCCCGTGTACCACAAAAAAAAAAAAAGAAGAAAAAAAAAAGCCACTTATGATGCTCATAAGCAGAAGGGCTGACTTGATTCCATAACAAGGCCATGACCAGGTGGTTTTATTGGTTGTGACTCTTTCCAGCAGGCTTGGTATTATAAAAAGCACAGTGGAAAGGGAGATCTAGACTTTGCTTCATTCTCTGGGATGTTCTGGAGAGTGAGTGTTGACAGATCACCAGGTTTTCCTTAATTGTTCCCAATATGTACATAAGCGGATGTTTCTTTAGGCAAAAACAGCTATTACAATGAGCCCAGTGAAGCTTTGAATTTCCTTGAGCCTACAAGAGATTTTAGGAACACCATTTATTAAGATCAATGTGCTTTGTTTTGGTCACTGAAAGCCATAACCATAAAAGAAAAAAACTGATAAAATGGACTTCGTTGAAATTAAAAATTTCTCATCAAAAGAGACCATTAAGAAAATGAATAGGCAAGCCATGGACTGGAAGAAAATAATTGTGAAACATAAACTCGACAGAGGACTGATAGCCACAATATATAGAGAACTCCTACTCAGTAATAAAGACAAAAAAATTGCTTGAATGGATAGAGGATTTGAAAAGACATTTCACAAAAGATGTATGAATGGCAAATAAGCACATGGTAACGTGTTCAATGTTCTTAGTCATTAGGAAAATGGAAATTAAACCCACAATGAGATATCACCACGTACTCACCAGGATGACAACGCTAAATGCAAGCTAGGATGCGGAGCAACTGGAACTCTCATACATTGTTGGTGGGAATATTAAGTGGAACATCTGTTTTGAAAAAGGAATAGCAGTTTCTTTAAAAACTAAACATACACCAAAGACAAATATCATATGATATCGCTTATATGCGTAACCTAAAAAAAAATGATACAAATGAACATATTTACAAAAGAGAAACAGACTTAGAGAACAAACTTATGGTTACCAGGGGGGAAGGTGGAGGGGAGGGATAGACTGGGAGTTAGGGATTGACATGTACACACTGCTATATTTAAAATAGATAACCAACAAGGACCTACTGTATAGCACAGGGAACTCTGCTCAGTATTCTGTAATAACCTAAATGGGAAAAGAATTTGAAAAAGAATAGATACATGTATATGTATAACTGAATCACTTTGCTGTACACCTAAAACTAACACAAAATTGTTAATCAACTATACTCCAATATAAAATAAAAATTAAAAAAAACAAAACTAAACATACATCTACTCTGTGATTTAGCAATTATGCAAGTAGGTTTTTCCCAAGGGAAATGAAAGCATATGTCTATAAAAAGGCTTGTATAAGAATGTTCCCAACAGCTTTATTCACAATAGCCAAAAATGATACATCCCAGGTGTCCATGAACAGATGAATGACCATACAAACTGTGGTATAGTCACACAATGGAATACTACTCAACAATACAAAGGAATGAACTACTTTCACACAGAATAACGTGACTCAATCTCATAGACAGTATGCTGAGTGAAAAAGGTCTTACTCGAAAGAGTTTATTTTATTTGATTCCATTTTTATATGAAATTCTAGAATAGGCAAAACTAATCTATAGTGAAAAAAATTGAAACAGTGCTTGCCTCTGGGAAGGGGAGTAGGGGCGAGGATTGACAGGAAACTGGGAGGGAACTTTCTGGGGCAATGGTGATGTTCTATGTCTTAATAGGACTTTGGGTACACAAAACTCAGAAAGTATACACTTAAGGTTTTATATTTCATTATATATAAATTTTACATCAGAAGAAAAAAGTAAATATCAAACTGAAGTTTTTAGGTGGAATTTGGTTCATGCCTGCCATTTACTTTTTTTTGGCCATGCCCTGTGGCATGCAGGATCTTAGTTTCCCCATCAGGGATCGAAGCTGTGCCCCCTGCAGTGGAGGCACAGAGTCTTAACCACTGGACTGCCAGGGAAGTCCCTGCCATTTACTTTTTTTTTGGCTACATTGGGTCTTCGTTGCTGCGTGTGGGCTTTCTCTAGTTGCGGCGAGCAAGGGCTACTCCACGTTGCGGTGCGCGGGCTTCTCCTTGCGGTGGCCTCTCTTGCAGCGGAGCTCAGGCTCTAGGCGCGTGGGCTCAGTAGTTGTGGTGAACAGGCTTAGTTGCTCCGCGGCATGTGGGATCTTCCCGGACCAGGACTCAAACCTGTGTCCCCTGCATTGGCAAGCGGATTCCCAACCACTGTGCCACCAGGGAAGCCCCCATTTACTTTCAAAAGCATGAGAAAGATAAGAAGGATTAATGGAGGAGGGATGTATAGATATGCAATAAAGCAACGTAGTACAATGTTAATGGTAGACTCTACAATTAAATGGTGGGTATATGGGTATTCACTGTAAAATGCTGTGTAAAATCTTGTGTATATTTGGAAACACTCACAGTAAAGTGTTGGGGGAAGAAAATAAATGTGCTAGTCTTACCCATGGACCCTCTTCAGTTGTTTGTTAGATCTAAATACTCTATCTTTTAATATTCATATTAGATTATAAATATAGAAGATGAAGCCTTGGGTTTGTAAGAATCTCACATCTGACTTCTTTTTCTTTTTAAATCTAGTCTTTCATACCTTTTATTGTAGCAGACAAAAGAAGCCAGGAAACGGTTATTATGGGAGGAAGGGAGGGAGAGAGACCTGTGACCCTAAAAAAAAAACCACACACAAAAAAAACTCCTACTGTAAAATATTGAATATCAAGAGCCGGCAAGTGCTTCAGAGTTGTAGAATCAAGAAATTAATGAAAGCACCAAGACTGCATCCTCAGAACCGCTGGGGAATGATAATTACAGACAACAGTATTTCTGGAGCAGACACATAACCTTGATTCCCAGGATACCCCCTAAGGCACTCTAATAGTATGCTATTTGAGGAAGGTTTTTCTACCTTTAATAACAGGGAAATAATGTTAGAAGGAAAGAAATCCCTTATTTAGCCACTAGGGTGTCATTATTGAGCCCCAGTTGAAGGTCCCTTTAAAAGCATCCATATGGTAAAAGAATATGTTTCCCCACGAAATCAAAACTGAGTACATCTGAGACTTCTGAACATCCTTTTTCTTGGATCTTAAAATGGATTTGTGCATATTTGTGAAAAAAAATTTTATGATGTGCTATCTTCCAAAGTGAATGGTTATTTATAATTCATAAAAGACCTGAGCACAGGAAAATTCTTCCCTTTTATTAGCCCTGTAAAGTTAGACCAGCTGATCTTTTAGTACATATTACAGACACCAAATTCTCCGTATGGTTGAAGTTTCTCTCCTCAAACTAAATGCAAAGAGGCAGTGCTACTGAAGCTATTCTTCAAAAGCTGGTGGGGTCCGTGTCTCTTTTGATTAAATGTTAAATAAACAAAAAAATCATTCTCAGAGCCAGTCTCTAAAGACACAGAAGGGAGCATACTTGGAATGCTAAACATGCTTTCTAAATCTTGCACAGCCTTTGTAAAATACCACGGCATATTTTTAAATGGATTTTCTTTTCTGTTTCCAACATTTAACCATCGTCTTCGGACACAGTTGCCACATCATTTCTTTTCAGCTGCTGCTGGCTGCTTGTGGGTCATAGTACAGGTTCATGAGCAGAAGTGACTTGAGTCAAGGAGTATGGGCACCAGGGATTTGGACCCATTACAGGGAGTCCTGATGCCAAGGGCTTCCACCCAGCTGCACCTGCACATCCCCGACATGATATCATAGAAAGTTACTTCCTTCAAAGAATCCAGCTTTCTTAGCTCACCCTACCAGGGTCACATCCACCTCGATTAGTGGCGTGCCTCGGACCCACATAAGAGAGTTTCACAGAATTTTTAGAGATCTAAGTTCAATCTGAAAATAACACATGGTTTTGTTTTCTTTGAAGTTCCCTGCCCTCTAATATTCCAGACGAGCCTTTTAAGCTCTGGTATAGAACTTTCTGGAGATAGAAACTCTTTCTGTGTCCTGACTTTTAAATACCTTGACTTAAAATATAGGTTGCTAACTGCCAAACACAAAAAGCCAACTCACTTATAGGACAGGATCCTTGGTCAGAAAGGATTGCCTCACCTTGCAAGGACAAGGGATGAAGGATTCAAATGATTCTTGAGCAACTTTTTTACCACCTTATGCTGCCTGACTCAGAAGAGGAGGATGAGGAGATCTCAGCCTCTTGATGATACACCAGCTGCACTATGTAGTGCCAACAGTGGGAATGGAAAAGGCAATATTTATTCTGAGGGCCCTCACAGCATCATCATTAAGTCATTCGTCCACTCCTAAGTGGTTTGCATTTTCCAAGATCCAGAGAGGGAGGCCCATGAGCTGTAATTCTAGGCATTTTTTTCCCCTTTCTACCCACACTCTTATTCAACATGTCTAAGCACTGTTTGGAAAAACCAGATAGCTGACAAAACCAAATATGCAATATGCTATCATATGTTTTCGTTTAACACTTTCAGAATTTATTTCCCCATCACATAAATGAAATCTTTCAAGTTCTTCTTCCTCATCATCCACCACCCAAAACACTAAATCATTACATAACAGAACTGTTAATCAATTATCTACTGCGTCATATCCCTCCCTCCCTCCCTCCCTCCATCCAAGCATCCACGCTACAAGTATTCCTTAAGAATTTACTATGTGCCAGTCCCTATGGTGGAGATATAGACATGAGTAATTTATAACCTTGCCCTTCAGGAGCTTCCAGTCATACAGAAGATGCTCACCTCTATGTCTCCCAAGCCTTCAATGAACAGTTAACTTTCTGTTACTTCATCACAGCAAGAAAACAGGAGCTCTTACTCTGCCCAGATAATACTCCTAGGTTCATGAACTTTGTCCACCGCATTTTCTCTGATCACCACCCTATCCTCTGAAGCCTGGTACACAGTCAGTCATGAGAGAAACTAACTAAATTTACTACTGGAGCAAATTTCGGGACATAGCTTGGATAGGACACAGGATAATGTCAAATTCTCACTTTGCAATTTTAAAATTTAAATAGCCACTGCCAAATACAGTGTATTTAATTTTCTCTCTCCTTTCTAGGGCATTGACCCCCTCCTTCAGAACTAGACCTTTGGGGTTTCAATTCATCTGGCTAATTCACTCCAATCTACCCTTCAGTCCAATCATCTTTCTGGTTTCCAGAGATAAGTCATGGGATCTTTCCTTTTGGGAGGCCCTAAGTGTAGCTTCCTTACCCATCATGCACCGAGCTGTGTCCTTTGAAATACTGTTGTGCTTTTTTTTTGAGGGGGAGGGGAACCGAATTGGAATGAAACCTGGGTTGGGGAGAGGATGCCAAGAAGGCACCCAAGGCTTCCCTTTATGCTGCATCCAGCCAAGCCTCTGACCAACTCAAGGGTTTGTTTATGACATTTCATAAGCAGACCTGACAAGCTCCTTTGGCAATATTCTTTGAAGAAGTTTCCATCCCCCAGGACAAGGCCAGAGCTTCCCGGTCTGCCTGCCATAGCTCACCAAGACTGGGTTCCAGGTATGCAAATGCGTTACAGGTGCGTCAAGATGTGGACCCTCTCAGCCCAAGAGGCTGCCAGCCTGGGTCAGAGGCAGCCAGGGCAGCCACTCATGAAAGGTAGGGCTGGGCTGATAAGAGTTCTGGAGAGGTGACCAAACTCGGTGGCCCCTGTTTGCCTTGGGGCCAGAAATTGGGGTCTGCCATCAGTCCCGTGCTGGCACTTGGTGCAGAGGCCTGCTCCAGTCCTGGAGTTATATCCTTATCCTCAAAACCCCCCAACCTTCCAGGCTAGGTTCTCCGTCACCCTTCACTCCTCTTGGCCCTGAACCAAAGGTGACCACGTCTGGCTGCTCTTCTGCCTGGTGTTTATGATCATCCCTTTGGGAACCACTAGCCTGGGTTTTCCCAGCTTCTTCACCCTCAGTCCCCTTAGCCCAGCAGGTTCAACAGAATATAATGCCAGCCACTTATGTAATTTAAAATTTTCTACTAGCTACCTTTTTTAAAGTTTAAACAGGTAAAAAAAATTTTTGCATCCAAATTTGTTATTTAAAACAGCTTTATCGAGATAAAACTCACATACCATACAATTACACATTTAAAGTGTACAACTGAGTATATTCACAGAGCTGTACAACCAGTGCCATGATCAATTTTAGAACATTTTCATCACCCCTTAAAGAAATTCCATACCCATCGGCACTCACTTCCCATTTCCCTCCAAAACCCCCAGCCCTAAGCAACCAACCATCTACCTTCTGTCTCTGTTGCTTTGCCTCTTGACCATCTCATATAAGTGGAATCGTACAATGTGTGGCCTTTGTGTCTGACTTCTTTCACTTAGCATTGTGTTTCAAGCTTTGCTCATGTTGTAGCATTCACTTTAATCATTTACTTTATTTAGTTCAATCTATCCAAAATATCATTTCAACATGTAGTCCCTCTTAAAGATGATAAATGATGTACTCTGCATTCTTTTTTTCACACTAATTCTTTGAGCTCTGGTGCGTATTTTACACTCAGAGCACATCTCAGTCAGACCAGCCACACTGCAAGTGCTCAATACCCACATGTGGCTACCGGCCACTGTGCTGGAAAGCACAGCCCTAGCCAGAGTCCTTTCCATTACTCTTCAAAGGCAACAGCTTTCTCTGTTCACCACCATACTCCTGCATACCCTCTCTACCCCATCAGTACCTACACCGTGGTTCACAAGTGGCTTTAGGATTTTAAGGCCAGCACCATGCTTCTCTTCCCCAGTAGAGAGCCCCAAGCTTGTGCTTCCATCTGGGCAGTGGCCGCTCAGGTCAGAGCCTGCACACAGGTAACTGGAGTCCATGCTGCCTGGTCACTTTCCTTGCCCAGGTGCCAGAGCTGGATGATATATCTAGCTAAAGGGAAACTTTCTGCTTTGAAAAACTTAACAAAAGAAACTTTATTCTTACTTTTTAGAAGCAGGTCTGTCATTTCTTAATTTTCTCCCTAGTACATTTTCCAGCCATTGTTTTGCTAACAATTGCTCTAAGCACACAAATAAAGCTCACTGGTAGTGGTAGATGTGGGAAATTGCTACAAGCTTCCTCACAGCTTTATCCTGCTTCTGTCAGCCATTTCCCTAAGAAAATGGATGTTTAATCAATATGAGGCTGCATCTTATAAGTCTAGCTCATCAGCTATCACCTCCTTCTAGGCTCTCAGAAGAGACAGAAGCCTACAGCACTGCCACCAACTGCCCAGGATGCAGGGATTTCAACAGGAAACGGGACCTTTATGAATGAAGCACATTATTTATCTCAGTGTGGGTATATCTATATGGTCATATGTAAGTTACTTCTAAACACCTGTAATTCTTAAGATGGGCACATGGCAATGTTTGTGAAATTGCCTTTTTGAAGGAAAAGCTTTCAAAATTGGGGTTATTTAGTCCACAATATGGAAAATTGAGGGCAGGTTTAATATGTGCAAATTTAACAGAGACATAAGAAGAACAACAATATCAGCATCTTCCCTGTTTTTCCTCAGGGTAAGAAGAGAGAAAATGAGCCGCAGTTGCTGGAGAAGGGACTGAGGTTCATCTTCGATGTCAATAACATCGAAGCTCTGGAGAATCTTATGGAAGGAGCTTCAGGGTTTTGGTCAACATTCATTCTACCAACATTTACTGAGGACCTTCTGGGCATTTCTTGGTTTGTGTCTAATTCAGTCACAGAGCTAAATCGGGAAGATTTCACTAAAATGCTTCTCTGGAGTGTTTCCCTAACGTGAAGTATTGCTATCTCTTTTTTCCCAACTTTTCTTCTTATTTTCTGCCACCTATGAAGGTTCACAGGGCCCAGTCCTGGACCCTGCAAAAAAAAAAAAAAAAGCTTTACAAATCAAGAATTATTCTAAAAGAAAATCTGACCCACCGCACCAGTCAAGATTTCAGCCTCTTGATCAAACAGCCACTCATAAGGCAATGGCATGCTGAGAAAAGCAGGCAGTAATGGTAGCCAGTTCAGAGGTGTGAGGACTTGCTGTGAACTGGTTTATATTACCTACCTCCTTTTACTCAACAGAAACTTTCTTCTCTACAGAAAATGGCAATACCACTACCATTCTAGGATTCCTTGTATTAGCCTCACCCAGCAACTGCTTGGCTGTCTATCCAGAATAGTTAAAACAGCCAGTGCCCCAGGGAATGTCATAAAATTTCACTGTATTCAGTGACGCCCTACTCAATGAATTGCAGAGAACCTAGTCTTCTGCACACCTGGCTATGAATCACTGATTCAGTGATCTCCATTTGGGATCTGATTTCCTGAGGTAGTTAATTTAGCCTTCATGAGATGGAGGTACTGAACCTTTCTTAGGGATGCATGCCTAATTTCACATAACTGTGAAGTTACTTCGGTTGTTTACATGGCAATCTTGTGTGATCTAAGCAACTCTATTGCTGTCATTTTAAGACCGTTTGAAACATCTTAATGGTCCCATTTTTTTTTCTTTCCCTCTTGCTCATTTCCAAATGGAAGGAATTCTTATGAGGTAATAGGGTGGTGGGGAGAAACACAGTTTGCTTTAGCTCCTACTAATTATTCCATGTTATGCTTGAGTGGATTATTTGCATCCAATCTCTATTTGTTAACATCAATGGGCTATGTTTGCATAACTAGATCGAATTATAAAAAGACTTCCATTTTGAATGGTTAACTCTCACAAAAAGAAAGAAAAAGAAAGAAAAGAAAGGAAGGAAGGAAGGAAGAAAGAAGGAAAGAAGGGACCATATCCTAAGCTAGAGATAGCAGCCTTGGGAAACCTGTATTGGAGGAAAAAAAGAATCTCTTAAAGTTCATCACAAAGACTTTCTGGTTTCAATTTCCTCTCTTCTTTTGAAATAAGATCCAGTACCCCAGCCCTCCACCTAGAGTAAAGTAGCTGGGACTTGGCAGGAAGTGGTGTGGCAGACCACCCAAGAATTAGGGGTATCTGATGTGGAAGGGAAAAGTTAAATGAAAATCTGAAAATGATGTCAAGTAGATGAGAATGAATCATCAATACTGAGCTCCCATTTCTCTCCAGTGAAGATCCCTGTGCTAGATCATCCAGTTAATCATCCAGCTAGGAAGGGCTGGGCTAAGTCACTTTCCAAGCCATACCTCAGCCTCCAGGCAGTGTAATCCTAACCCTTTAGAAAGACCTCCAACTCAATCAAGTTCCTGAGAAACATTCCTGTTCTATAAACTCCTCAGGCTGTCTTCTGTCAACACATCTCTTTTCCTTTTACTCACACACATTTCCTTATCACCATCTGATGTGTTTTGTCCCTTCCAATAAACTGTAAAGTTCTTGAAGCCCAACAAGAGCTCTTGCGCCACCTGACTGTCCCCCCTCCACCTCCCAGCCAATACCTGGACAGAGGGGTAACTTACTTGGTCTATTATCACTCTGGATCAAAGTTCTCTTTTTTAGATTGCAAGATTCAGGAGAGCAGGACCTCAATTAGTGAAAAGTGCAAGTGACTTCCTGCCAGAGTCAGCTTCTACTGGTAGACATCTGAAGCAACCACACCTGGGGTGTGACTGGAAGGGTTTTAGAAACCTCCTTCCACCCTCACCTTCTGAAATTCCACCAATTGACACCTTTTCACTTAAGGTTTTGATTTTTGTTAAAATACAGATTCCCCCAGGAGCAGTACCTTGATAAGTTATCTGTGATTTAGAGTAGATAAAGGAACTTACTGAACCTGGAGAGAGGAGAGGGGATAGCAGTGGAGGGGAAGTTTGGGTGTCAGTTGGCCCCATTCACACCAAAATATTTCAATAATGTGTGATGGGGGTGTTGATATGAAGAATCATTCTCCTTCCAAAGGCCCAGCCCCCAACACCTTATGTATTGACTGAAGTATGAATAAGGATGGGGACATTTAGTGAATGCTTTCTATGTGCTAGACAGCGCTCTAAACACTTAAATAGTAACTTGTTACACCTCACAACTCCCCGAAGTTGGCCCTGTTATCATCCCAGCTTTACAGATGAGGCAACTGAGGAAGAGAGGGTCCCAAAGTCACACAGACAGAAGGTGGCAGACCCAGGAAATGAGTAAGAATGATGCACACTTTTAAATATCCAAGTTTGCCTTTCTCATCCCTTTCCCATGTTGACCGCCTCCCCTCCCCGATTTTCATTCTCCTCCCACCCTTGTCAGTAGATTTACCTGAGATAATCCAAATGAATCCTAAATGTGGGAAACAAACAGGCATCTAAGAAAATAGAAACAGCGATCCAGCTATGGATGAGTCCTTCCACAAAGAAGTGTTCAAAAAATGACAACCAATATGCTGTCATTGACGACACTTTAAAAAATGTACATTGTGATCCAGTGCTTTAAAAGTACCCAGGGAATTTTCTAAATTGCAATATGCCCATTTTGGGTGCTTTTTCCCCAACACTATGAGCAAAACAGAGATACTAACCATGGCAACCTCTATATCACTTGATACACGTAAAAGGAGCAAAGGCTTCCTGAGAGAGGGGGCCCTGCATCTGTGTGTGTATATGCTATTTCTAAGACGTGTATAAGCTGAAACACACACAGGACTCACCCAACAACTTCTTTTCCTTGAGGAGGATGAATTGAGAAAGTTCATCTTGTGCATCAGACTAGAGAAGATAGGCTCCTTATTCCAATCTTTAGATTGGAAAAATAAAATACGCATTGGCTCCCTGGAGCTGGAGGTGATAGCCCCAAAATTAGAAGGAGACCAAGCAAAAGGAAAAAAGCAGATAAATAGCAGAGTGGCGGTGGGATAGCACCATGTTTTGCTCCCGATAGGCGCTCATGTTTGCAGGGTTTCGTTCAGTGGAAGGGCATGGGATTGGAAAGTGCATTGCTTTGAGGATGCCCCTCACAGTACAGCTCACGGAGTAACATGACTGGGACACCTATGCCCCTGATGACCTCTGAGAAGGAACTCCAGGGACAACCCTGCCACCAATGGAAGACAGTTCTTCAGCAGGTGTGGCAAAGCTGAGATTTGCCTATGAGGGCAGCACTACTCCAAGGTGCTGCTGGGTTCTTCCTGGGAATTGCTCTTTCCCAGTCAGCATCAGAAATCAGCAGCAGAGTAATGATTAGAGAAATGCAAATCAAAACTACAATGAGGTATCACCTCACGCCAGTCAGAATGGCCATCATTAAAAAGTCTACAAACAATAAATGCTGGAGAGGGTGTGGAGAAAAGGGAACCCTCCTACACTGTTGGTGAGAATGTAAATTGGTACAACCACTATGGAGAACAGTATGGAGGTTCCTTAAAAAACTAAAACTAGAGCTACCATATGATCCAGCAATCCCACTCCTGGGTATATATCTGGAGAAAACCATAATTCAAAAAGATACATGTACCCCAATGTTCACTGCAGCCCTGTTTACAATTGCCAAGACATGGAAGCAACCTAAATGTCCATCAACAGAGGAATGGATAAAGAAGATGTGGTACATATATACAATGGAATATTACTCAGCCACAAAAAGGACAAAATAATGCCATTAGCAGCAACATGGATGGACCTAGAGATTATCATACTGAGTGAAGTAAGTCAGACAGAGAAAGACAAATATCATATGACATCACTTATATGTGGAATCTAAAAAAATGATACAAATGAACTTACTTACAAAACAGAAACAGACTCACAGACTTCAAAAACAAACTTCTGGTTACCAAAGCGAAAAGGTTGGTGGGGGGATAAATTATGAGTTTGGGATTAACATATACACACTACGATATATAAAATAGATAACCAACAAGGACCTACTGTAGAGTACAGGGAACTCTACCCAATAATCTGTAATAAACTATATGGGAAAAGAATCTGAAATAGAATAGATATATGTATATGTATAACTGAATCACTTTGCTGTACACCTGAAACTAACACAACATTGTAAATCAAGTATACTCCAATATAAAATAAAAATTAAATTAGAAAAAAAATCATCAGCAGAGGTTTTCACCCTAAGCTCCACAACCTTCCTTGTGAGCCTGAGGTGTTCTTACATGTTGTGTGACTTTAAAATTTTTAATGATCTTCACAAAGTTCATATTAAGGAAACAGCTCTGTGAAGCACACCTCTTAACCCTTCAAAACTTGTCTTTATAATTTGGGAGTTTGGACTGATTAATTTTTATGACAAACCATGTAAAGAATTTCCAAAATTTATTCTTTCCTTTCATTATTATCACTGGAGGCCACACTATATGTTCTTGTACATAGGTAGTGTATGGTCAACTTGTTGAGACTTTTGGAGGCTTATAATTACCAATAAAGCACTGGTAACTCCTGTGCTTTACTCTTGTACTAGTAAAAGACTAGTAGTACATTTTTTACTTTGAAAGAAATTTTACTTTCATAATGACCTTGGCTTGCTGGTATATCCAGTGCTACAAAAAGTATCAATAGCTGCCTAGGTTGTGTACCCTTTGCTTTCTACCATCCATGCTTAAAATTAGAGACACAGTAAGGATTCTACCAGCCCCAATATATCTATAGTTAACAGAAGTTAAAGGAGTTCTCTTTCATTCTGAAAGGAATGGGAGGTTTTTTTTTTGAGAATTACTGAACCCACATTTGGTAATAAGCCCATTATATAATGGGTTCAGATATCAACCGTCAGTTTTTCCTTATTAAAAAATGGGGGGGTGGGGCTTCCCTGGTGGCGCAGTAGCTGAGAATCCGCCTGCCAATGCAGGGGACACGGGGTCGAGCCCTGGTCCAGGAAGATCCCACATGCCGTGGAGCAATTAAGCCTGTGTGCCACAACTACTGAGCCTGCGCTCTAGAACCCACGAGCCACAACAACTGAGCCCACGAGCCACAACTACTGAAGCCCATGCGCCTGGAGCCCATGCTCCGCAACAAGAGAAGCCACCGCAATGAGAAGCCTGTGCACTGCAACGAAGAGTAGCCCCTGCTCGCCACATCTAGAGAAAGCCCACATGCAGCAACGAAGACCCAACACAGCCAAAAAGAAATAAATTAAATTAAATTAATTAAAAAAAAAACAGAGGCGGGGAACCCTTAACTAATGGGGCAAGGAAAATCTAGTTGTTCACACCTACTCTGGAGAACTTTTGAACATCCCATGGGGTCTTATTATTAAGTGTGTTTTGGAATGTCAGCTTCTTCCTTCAGGATCTTTAACTACTGATTCGTTTCTTTTTTAAAGTACTGTGTTTAGGTATTCAGTCCTTATCAACTTATTCCAGGGGGAGACTTTGCATCTCTAATATAGCTGTTTCTGAGTCACTTGCAGCTCTTCCTATCTCTAACCTGGGCACTCCAGTCACAACCACATTCTCCTGGTGAGATCAGCGTTCTCTCTCTGAGAGTACTGTGGCCAGGGCAGGGGCAATTTAAAAGCCCTATCTCATGGGAACAATTTTTTCTTGCTTGGAGTTTGATGTAACTGCTTCCTTCAGTGGGAGAGTTATGAAGAGGATCATTGACCAGCCTTTGTCTCTCATTTAAGGTATTGCTGTTTGAACACTTCACGTTCAATATCACCTTGAGTACACAAACACCCAAGGCCTTGAGGAAACTCTGACATACATCGAGGGGGTACTGATGAGATGGGTGGTCCAGCCATGTCATTTGGCTCTGGCCTCTGGCTGAAGGGGATCCCAGACTGTGGCTGCTATTCTGTAGCAAACTCATGCAGAAAAGCAGAGAGCATATCACCATCACGTGGATACTAAATTAAATCCATCAAACTCTTAGTTCTCACGATATCTGCAGGAGAAACGCCAGATGCAGGAGTGAGGGGCCTTAAAAATCTGTAAGCTTCTTTGTCCTTTTGGAGGCTGTCCGACAGCCCAAAGACCTGTTGATGCAGGAATATTTTGCCGATTCCTACAGCCAGGACTGGATAGAATTTTGTTATATCAGCAGTTGTCAGTCAACGAACCTCTCTCTTGTTGGTAAGGTACATCAAAGGCCAGGACAATACCAGGAATGACTCTTAAGTGTCCCAACAGGAAAAGGAGGCATCGTCACTCACATTGCCGGCCAACTGGTAAGAACCAGGGCATATGGAGAAGCAGTGCAGGCCGGAGTGAGGAGTGCAGACAGATGAGAGACAGCTGTTCCCTGGCAGGGCTCTGCATTACCTCGAGGGGAGAGCCAAGCTCTGGCTCTGGGAGGGACTGCTGTCTGCACTCGCACGCAGAGGCAGGGCACACAGGAGGGGCCCTGGGAGTGTGCTCAGGCAAACGTGAAACTCAAGCCCTGAAAGCTAAGCCCCAAATCCAAATACACTGTTACGCAAAGCATTCGCAGATTGGCTCGCATTTGATTATCGTATGAGGTTACTTGTTGGCATGTGCTGAGTAATTCCCTGGCATGCCCGCAGCTTGTCAGGGGCATTCCTTCCTGAGTCACAACTGGACCAACAGCCCGGCTCAGGGAGCAGGGGCCAGCGCTGTCTAAGAGGCTATCTTTTTGATGAAACCTACAGCCCTCGGTCCGGATTTGCTGATGTCACCATGCCTGCTTTTCCATCTTCAAAGATGAGCTGGTAGGCATTTCCAGTGAGTGTTTGACAGACTCAAGGAAACATTTTGGGGGTTGCACATAACTGTTGAAGTGAGGAATATTCGTCTGTCATCAGTTGGATGAGAAAAGTTAAAATTCCTGCCAGAACTTTGGAGGCCTAGGGAGATGGCATCTCTCACGGGAGCAACATGAGGCCAATTACAATGCTCAGCATTTTCCCAACACTCTGGGTTCAGAGCTCTTTGCGATCCGTTTGTTTCTTTAGCTGAGTTTCTTAAACACACACCACCCCTTGTGGAGCTCTCTGGGCCTCCACCCAAAAGCTGAAGGATACAAAGAGGAAGAAAAGACAGAGCAGCCGGCTCTACCCAAAGAGAGAAATCAAGCCAAATATTTCAACAATTCATTACTCTCCAAAAGCCTGTCAATACTTACAATGGGGGGAAACGGAGAACAGCCAAAATGTACAGCAGTGGAAGACTGGCCACATACAATATGGAAAAATAAGCAGTCATTAAAATCATGCTGTAGATTGTAGAAGAAACTTTAACGACATGGAAACCTATAAACAATATATGGTTAAGTGAAGCTAATTATAAGACATCATGGACAATATGATTACATTTTGTACATACATATATATATTTCTAGCTGATATCTACATATAGAAAAAAGACTGAAAGAATATAAATTAACATGTTAATAGCAATATTTCTAGGTTGGGGTGGATTATAAGAGATTTTTCTTTCTTTTTTTCTCCAAACTGTCTACAATGAACACGTTTTAATTTTGTTTACATTTTGTTATTATTATTATTTTGCTTATAAAATAAAACGTGCTCACAGTATAAGGTTCAAACAATATAGACATGTTTTGTTTTGCAGTACGTGGGCCTCTCACTGCTGTGGCCTCTCCCGTTGTGGAGCACAGGCTCCAGACGCGCAGGCTCAGCGGCCATGGCTCACGGGCCCAGCCGCTCCGCGGCATGTGGGATCCTCCCGGACGGGGGCACGAACCTGTGTCCCCTACGTCGGCAGGCGGATTCTCAACCACTGCGCCACCAGGGAAGCCCCTACAGACATGTTTAAAGTCTAAAGTAAAATTCCTCTTAATCCTGCCTAACAGATAATCCTTGCATGTACAAATCTGTATTTTAAAATTATTCTAGAATATTTATGCAATAGAATTACATATAGGTCTTCAATTCGCCTTTTTTCACTTAAGGTATCTGGCACATCTTCCCAGGTATGTGTGAGTACTTTTCTTTTTTTCTTTTTTAAGAAGTTGATCAGTGGGAGCCCTGGTAGGCCAGCAGGGAATGGGAGCTACAGCCACAAGTCCACCAGAGTGAGGGTCTCCCCCTTCCTGCTGCAGATGGGCAGGGGAATCAATGGGCACTGAAGTCCCAAGATGTAAGAGCTGAAAAGAACTTTAAAAAAGACTTAATTAAACCCATTCCTTAAATGAAGAGATGAAGATCCAGAGACCAGAATCCAAGTCTTCTAACTCTGTGTCCAATATTGCCTTTACCACACTGTGTAGTATAAAATAGATAATAAGAAGTACTTTTTAAAGAGCTCTTATCTTGCTAACCTTTTGTTTCAGCCTTAAAGTCCCTTAAGGGAACTGGGGGAGGTTATCTCTCCCATTGTACAGATGATAGTACTAGCTAACCTTTGCTAGGCACCATGGGCCAGGTTCTAAGCTAAGCTATTCGCCTGCATTACCTCATACAGTTCTCACAAGAGATCTCGGAGGTTGGTCCTATTATTTTACCCATCTTACAGATGAAAAAAATTAAGGCTCAGAGAGACTGAATGAACTTTTCAAAGGTCCCACAGCTAGAACATGATGGAGCCAAGACTTGAAACTATGTCTAGCCCCGGAGTCCTTACTTTTAAACATTACACTTTCTTTCTTGCAGGCTTAGCGCATAAAGTTTTCACAAAACACACTTTAATTACTCTCTCCCTTTCCCCTTTGTTGTTGTTATCCAGTCCTCAAACAAAGCAAAACAGGAATGACATTAGAGAATGCAATTTGGTGTCAGGCAGGGTTCAGGGGCCCCACTTGGTGTTCAGGACTCCATGCCAAACACTGGGGTAAAAACAAAACAAAACAAAATAAAACAAAACACCCAGTCCAACCACAGCTATTCTCACAGTTGGCAAAAGAGTTGCCTGGCACTTTTCCTCTAAGGATCCTGCATGTCCCATACAAGGTGGTAAACTGCTTGCTCCCCAGGTATTTTCATTTCTTATGTAATAGTGCACTCGTTTCAACTTGGCCAACACGTTAGCACTTGTAGGTAAAGCTGTTCTTTTTTTCAATCAGACACACAATACACACTGAGTCATGTGTAGAAGGCCTGTACAATGTTTTTATTGTGAGCAGAGCCCCAAGGGCTTCGTCTTACAGTCCTCACCTCCACAGAGAAAGAGCCTGCCTGATGTTGCTGCATGTGGCTGTCACACGGAGCTGCCAGAGGCTGGGCTGTGCCATGAGCTGTCATTTCACCCACTCAACTCTGGCCCCTCACAAGCTGGTGGTCAGGACTTTCCCGGACACTTATACTATAGCCTTCTCTATAATTTGTTCACCTTCTCCTCTTTCTTTCCACTTCTGGTGCCCTCCCTTCTCTCCCCTCCATGCTTCTGTTCAATCTCTCTGCCTTTTCTATTTTCTGATTCATTTCCTCTTCTTGTATCTTGAAAGGCTGCACCAGTTCCACTACTGTTCCATAAAGCACAGAGCTGGTCCCCTTTCTCTTTCCTCCATAATCCCCAGAGCCTACTCTGTAGTCTCCCCCCGCCCAAATGCCTTTTCACCTCCTTTCTCTGCTCACCAGCCTCCTTGTCACTATGATAGCCATTCTCAGCAAAGAGGTTGGAGGCGCTGTCCTGAACGTGGAGACTCTGCATTGAAAAGATTCAGTGCATTGGCTCAGGGGCCCCGGCTGCTTGGGTAAACTTCTTGGCACTGCTCTTTACTAACTAGGTGAGGTCAAGGAAGTCACCTAGGCTCTCTAAATCCCAGGTTCTCTCGAAGTCAGATGGTGATAATGAAAGTCCCTGGTTCTTAGAATTGTTGGGGGCCCTACATTAGGCTCCATAGCTCTGGGGTTTGGGTTCTAGACCTACTTGCTTTACTAGTTGGGTGATCTTGGCCAGGACACTGAGCCTCTCTTTGCCTCAGTGTCCTTGCTTATAACATGAGAGTGGTAATAACAGTATCTACTCTATTGGTGTACTGAGAAGATGTTAATAAACATAAAAACACCTGGAATAGTGCCTGGCACACAGGAGCCTTCCCCCAAAGTTGTCCATGGTGACATTTATTCATGGATGTAAGATGCCTGGAATAGCTGGAGACACTCAAGCGGTGGCAGTTACCCACTTGCTAGAGACCTTTGTTCCTCTTGCTCTCTGCTCTTTGGCTGCGCCTTTCCTGGGAAGCCTGATCATGACCATTCTGCCCAGAGTGTGTTTTCTTAAGAACTCTCTCTGCCCTTTGCACCAAGTGAAAACCAAGCCATGGAGAAGCCCAGCTTACAGACATACAGCTAAGGAAGCAAAATAGGAAGGGAGTAACGTGGCAGGTTTTCTACAGCAGATTTGCTTTTGTGCCGATTTCATAGGTGGAACAATGACATCTTCCTGCATAATTTTGCAAAATGACTTTTGCAAATCACATCACATTTAACTTCTCTCTTTAAATGAGAAACTGTATATAAAGAGCTTAGAGCAGGTGTTGGAGCCCCATAAATTATAACTCTTGTTTATTTTATTCTTGTAAGACTGATCTAGTCACATTATAGAAAGCTTAGAAGAGAAAGAAAAGGAAAAAAACACTGCTTCCTTAAGTTCACCATCTATGATCATTTTGTACTCTCACATCTTAATATACTGCAAGAACTCATACTTTAAAGGAATCCTATCGAGAATAATTTCAGAAAGTGAAGATTCCTTCTTATATTACTAATACTTATATTAATAATATAAGGAATACTACTATTTCTTATATTATTAATCTCTTCAAGATTGCAAGTAAAGATGTGCCTAGATTCTCTTTGGTAATGTGAGGAAGCCCAGAGTGTCATCTCCTCAAGTGATCTCCAGGTCAGGACATTCTCAGCATCCCTTCGAAGGTATTCTGAGAGTCAGTGTCCTTAGTGTCTGTATTTCCCAAGAGAGAAAGTGATAGGATTCATTTGTAATCAACCAACTTAGAGGATAGAATATAGCACCAGATCACCTCAGGAATACTTGAGTTCACTTTTGTCAGAGGTGAGCCATGGGTGTGGGGTGTTGAAAATATTATATCTATGAAGGTTAAGGCTCATGGATCCCTTTTTTGGAAAAATAACAAATCACTTTGGTTCGCCTTCTGTGGGCACTCACCTTTCCATGCCCTGGGTTCACTTTAAGTGGGGTGTTTTGGGATAGCTCTTTGATTAGTGGGGCCTTTATATTCTGTGCATTCACTGCCCCCTCTCCATCCACACTAAAATATTCTTCATATAAAGCCACTTACAGATTTTATTCCAAAAGACACAGACCTACTAGAGAATGGACTTAAGGATATGGGGAGGGGGAAGGGTAAGCTGTGACAAAGCGAGAGAGTGGCATGGACATATATACACTACCAAACGTAAAATAGATAGCTAGTGGGAAGCAGCCACATAGCACAGGGAGATCAGCTCGGTGCTTTGTGACCACCTAGAGGGGTGGGATAGGGAGGGTGGGAGGGAGGGAGACGCAAGAGGGAAGAGATATGGGAACATATGTATATGTATAGCTGATTCACTTTGTTATAAAGCAGAAACTAACACACCACTGTAAAGCAATTATACTCCAATAAAGATGTAAAAAAAAAAGCTAGTCTATATAAGAAAAAAAAAAGATTTTATTCCACTAATTATTAGAGGAATGCAAATCAAAACTACAATGAGGTACCACCTCATGCCAGTCAGAATGGCCATCATCAAAAAGTCCACAAATAACAAACGCTGGAGAGGGTGTGGAGAAAAGGGAACCCTCCTACATTGTTGGTGGGAATGTAAGTTGGTGCAGCCACTGTGGAGAACAGTCTGGAGGTTCCTCAGAAAACTAAAAAGAGAGTTACCATATGATCCAGCAACCCCACTCCTGGGCATATATCCGGACAAAACTATAATTCAAAAAGATAATGCACCCTTATGTTCACAGCAGTACTATTCACAATAGTCAAGACATGGAAACAACTTAAATGTCCATCAACAGATGAATGGATAAAGAAGATGTGGTATATATATACCATGGAATACTACTCTCCCGTAAAAAAAGAATGAAATAATGCCATTTGCAGCAACATGGATGCAACTAGAGATTGTCATACTAAGTGAAGTATGTCATAAGGAGAAAGACAAATACCATATGATATCACGTATATGTGCAATCTAAAATATGACACAAATGACCCTATCTATGAAACAGAAACAAAACCAGGGACATAGAGAATAGACTGGTGGTTGCCAAGGGGGAGGGGGGTGGGAGAGGGTAGGAGTGGAGTTTGGGATTGGCAGATGCAAATTGGTATATATAGGATGGATAAACAACAAGGTCCTACCATATAGCACAGGGAACTATATTCAATACACTGTGATGAACCATAATGGAAAAGGATATGAAAAAGAATGTATATATGTATAACTGAGTCACTTTGCTGTATAGCAGTAATTAACAGAACATTGTAATACAACTATACTTTAATAAAAATAAATTAACAAAAGATTTTATTCCATAGGAACAGAATATGAATATGACTATGACTAAGAAAAGCTTACCATTTGGAAAAATAATTGAAACTCCTTAAAGCCTAATGTCCTAAAGGGGAGGGGAACTCTACAACAGAAATAAAATTGTCAGCTTTTAATAATCAGCTGCATATTCACAGCACTTTGTCACGTGCAAAGCATTTTTTAACAGTCACTACGCATTTACTCATTCGTTTACTTATTCTTTCAATACCAGAATCACATTATGACTTTTGTGGGCCCCAGGTACTTTTGCCTTCTTGGGCCCCTTCCTCCATTAAAAAAAAAAATTAAAATTAAAATAACTTAGTAGATTTTTGTGGGTCCAAAAAACTTTTCTTTTTTTTCTGATATGAGAAAAAATTAAAACACCTTTTCTACTCTGACAACTTGGGTTTTTTTCTGATTTTAAGAATAACTGAAACATTTTCATGGGCCCTGGGCATGGTGCCTACTGTGCCTCCATAAATCAGCCTGCACCAAGAGTGGGTTGGGGGGTTAGAAATGCAGATGGGACTTCCCTGGTGGTGCAGTGGTTAAGAATCCGCCTGCCAATGCAGCATGAGACACGGGTTCGAGCCCTGGTCCAGGAAGATCCCACATGCCACGGAGCAACTAAGCCCGTGTGCCACAACTACTGAGCCCACGTGCGGCAACTACGGAAGCCCGTGTGCCTAGAGCCCGTGCTCTGCAACAAGAGAAGCCACCGCAATGAGAAGCCCACGCACCGCAACCAAGAGTAGTCCCCGCTCACTGCAACTAGAGAAAGCCCGCACACAGCAACGAACACCCAACGCAGGCAAAAAGTTAATAAATTAATAAATAAATAAATTTATTTAAAAAAAAAAAAGAAATGCAGATGAACACACGTGGCTCCCGCCCCCTCAGGAGCTCAACAGCCTCAGGGAAGCAGACCAGCACACATGCCATGATGCTGCTGCTGCTCTGTAGTCCCAGTGCAACTGAGGGCTGGCAGCTGTCCCACAAGAGCATACAGGGGCCAGCATCTAACTCGTAGGACAGCAGGAAGATGGGTTTCTGGAGGAGGCATTGTTTGAATGACTCTTTAACCAGCATTTTTCAGCAATTTGTGTTTGAGGCCCAGGTTCAAATTTTAGAATTTCTGGCAGGCCACTTGAAAAATTGAGAAGTGAACATTAGGCCAAAGAAGCAAGTTTCAGGGAACTGAAGAAACCTGCTATTAATCTCAGTATATGGAGCTATACACAATTTTATATTCTGATCAATACATAAGATTTATCTTTGCTGCAAGCATGGGGACATACATCTACCTCTGTGTCAGAAGACAGTGTCAAGCTGACTAGCTGCTGTGGCACTGGATGAAGGGGACACATCGGGCTGGGAGGAGGGGTGGGAGGCTCAGGGTATCTAGCTGGTTCCACAGGGAGACCACAGTTCAATGGGGCATGAAAAACCTTTCCCTCCTGATCCTATAAAAGACCACAGTGGAGGCAGAAAATATTTCTTCTCGGTGCTGAAGAACAACCAAATGATAACATTTAGCCTCATCTATGGGAAAAAAATATTTTAGACATTGATCAAAATTTGGCAACATAGTTAGTTGCAAGGCATTCAAGATACACCAGCTGCCAAGCTCCAGTAGTTAAATCTGCCAATCTCAGGATGATAAGAGCAAACACTTAGGATGTCCCAAGAACCACTGTGAGAGCTTTATATTTGCTTTTAATCTTCATAACAAATCTACTATGTGAGTATTATTATTATCCCCATTTTAAAAATGAGGAAAGTAAGACATGGAAACTTCAGGTGACCTGCCTTCATGAGGGGCAGAGCTGAGATTCGAACACAGGCTCTGAGGCTTGTTCTCTCCGTCACTGCGCTTCACCATCTGGGGATGCCGCTGGCACACCATCCACTGTCTCGTGTCTGAACACTGCTGCTTCTGCTCAGCCTCACATAGGACCAGCTTGACTGCCCCTCGCCGTAGGCCTCTGACCTGGCACCGCAGAGTGTAGTGGGGACCCACTCAGCCCCACGGGAGCAACACAGAAGGGCTTCGAGGACTTACCACTCTGACCAGTGGCCGACGGGGAATAACAATGGCTCAATCCCAAGACAGATTTCACACGACTTCGCAGTCCCACAGGGTCCAGCAACTGGTAGCAGAGTCAGGGTTGCCAGAGACAACATAGAATGCCCAGTTCGCTTTGAATTTCAGATCAACGACAAAGAATTTTTTCCTAGAAGTTATGTCCCAAATATTGCATGGTACATACTTCTAGTAAAAAAAATTCTTTATTTATTGGAAATTCGAAGTTCACTCTGTGTTTTATTATTTTATTTTTTTGCAAAAAAGTGACACCCCTAAGCAGTAGCCACGCTGGTGACGCATGCTCTTACAGGCCTGCTTCCTTCCCTGCCTGGCTCCCCCGTCTCTCACCCAGCTCCCTGGGGTCACAGGCACAAAAAAGAACTTGCATGGGAGCTTTTGTCACAGCCCCAGCTTTCTGGAAAACCAGACTATGACCCAACTGGGCAAGGATTTTGCCAGACAGTGAGGTAGCCATAATGCTCACAGCCATCCTGTGAGACAGGCATTGCTATCATCACACTCAAATTACAAATAAGGAAACTGAGGCTCAGGGAGATCCATCCGTTGGCCAGGACCCCCTCAGCTGCTCTAGCTCCACCAGTTTCTTACTAGAAAGTGCATTCCAGGCCATTCTTGAGAGACATTGAAGCATTACTGGAATGAGCATTAATTGGTTCAGATAATCATTGATTCACTTAATAATTACCCCTATTTGTTGAAAGAAACACTCTTGTCCTCGCATAAAGGAATATAGTGACATATGCACTGAGAGAATTAGTCTCTTAGCAGCTGTAACAGCAAGAGGCCCAATTTCTCCTGTTTCACTCTAGTTGGAATGATCACAGTTAAAGCATGAAGTTTTCAACCTCAGTTCTTCACAAATAAAACCAGCAGCACATTATTTTTTCTATATATAACTAAATATAATGTATTCATTCTAAAAGTTATGACTGATTACAAAGAGACAAATTCAGAGGGACTTCCCTGGTGGTGCAGTGGATCAGACTCCGCACTCCCAGTGCAGGGCCCAGGTTCAATCCCTGGTCAGGGAACTAGATCCCACATGCATGCTGCAACTAAGGGTTTGCGTGCCACAACTAAGGAGCCCACCTGCCACAACTAAGATCCAGTGCAACCAAATAAATAAATAAATGAGACAAATTCAGAAAGCCTCGAAATTATACTTGCCTTTGACCTGCACTGGAAAGTTGGTTTCCTTCCCGTAAATTATCTGTTGGGACAATTAGAGAAAAAAAGGCAAACACTAAAGAAAACCTGGGCCAAAGCACTTGTGCCCAGTGGGTTTACACAGGAGTGAAACCACCTTGCAAACTTTCAAAAAACAAAACCAAACCTTGGCAGCATATAAGCCTAAAATGAGAAAGAAGGTGCTCTTTTCTACATAAACCTTATGAAATGAAACCTTTTGTTCCTCTTTGTCTGCTGGATCTTCATTACGAAGGAAGGAAACTTGTAGATGCGAGAAAACCTTCCTCCAAGGTGCTGCTGGAGGGGCTCATGGAATCAGCCGCCTCTGCAGCTCCATCCAGTGAGGCTTTTTCTCACGGCAGCCAGGGAAGCAGATGGAGCGCATGGCTGGCTCTGGTTACCTATGGCTGCCAGCCTAGTCCCCTGGGCATTCCAAGGCCCCACCTTCCACCTGGCCCATGACCTCTGACCTTGGCCCTGTGGCCAACACAGGAATGGGGGAGGCAGGGGGGTGTAGGTCTCAGGCTGTCTGGGCCCAGGCCACAGATGAAAGAGTCAGTTGTTTCCACTCTTCATGCTCACTTGTGAGGTCCTGGGAGCTGCAGAACTGGTATTTCTCCATATCCCAGCTGCTCACACGGCCGTGTAGACAAGCTGTAACTCTAGCTGAACGTGTGCATGTGTGTCGCACGGGAGGTGGCATCCTGGCTTCCAGTCCCAGCTCTGCCGCTGACTTGCTCTGGGGCTTCAGTGAGCCCCTCCGCCTCTCAGGAGCCTCAGTTTTCTCATCTGTGAAACAGGACAGTTGGAGCCCTGCAGGTGCTGGGGCAGGGGGCTGCTGAGGAGGCAGATCGAGGCCATCTCCTGTAATCCTCCTCGCCACGTCCACAGAATCAATGAAAAATATTCCACTTTTATCTGTCTTCCATTGTGTACTTTCATTGAAGATTTTCTTTGAAAAAAGGTTTCTGTTGCTTCTAAAAACCAGTAGAGTAGGCGGTCTCTAAGTGACCTTCCAAACTTATGATTCTATAATTCCATGATCCCAAAACAGAAGTTCGGACTTGGCCTTTTTAAAGGGTTGCATGGTACTTGGGAGAGTGAGAAAATTATGAGATACGTGATGATATGTTTCTGATCCTGAAGATCCTCTTATGCAGCCTCCCCCTGGGGACATATAAAGTTTCCAGGGCCCAAGCCCCCTCCTTTGTTACACCGGATAAAGGCTCACATGTTAATTATTTAGCCACTGGTGCCAACTGGAACACAGTCTTATAATGAAACTGCCTTGAAAATACTTCCGTGTGTGACATAAGGCTCTGGCAATTTGAACATATCTTTTCTTCTTTCATATCAGCAGTTGTTTTATGGACTGGGCTTAGACGGCTTAGACAAAGGGCACTGGACTGGTGAATTATTCATATAATCTGCATTTCCTGGCCGCTATGGATAATTGACAGGTGTCACATCACCTTTTGCAAATGTCCCACAATTAGAGACTGTATATCAGTGTTTGACTTCCATGTAATCCTCCCTTTCTAAGCTAGTTTCATATTTTATTTACAGCTTGGTGGCGTTTTTGACTTGGCTGCCTATTTCTCTCACTTTCGATTTCAAGCCTTTTGCTCCACTTAATATAACCAGGAACATTTAAATAATGACTCCCTCTCAGGTTGCTAAAGGCAGTCACTCATTGTGGCTGTGTTTTATTCATTCAGCCATTACGTTAGTCAATTTCTTGATGTAGGATGAAATGCAGCTGTAAGGAAAGCATGATATAAATCTGTTTTTATGACTTGTTTGGTTCACAGGGAAAAAAACTAAAAGCAAATCTTCCCAGGGCCTGACACAAGTTGTAAACTGTGGAGGAAGTTAGCTGGTTAAAGAATGTGACTTACTTAATAGGAGCAATGGAACATTTCAGATCTCCACCGGAGTGGGAAGGTTTCTGGCATTAGGAATAAAGCCAGGGTGAGTTCTCTTTGGGCCCAGTGAGAAAAGTTAGGTAAGAAAATAAACCTGGAATTGATAGCCCTGAAGACTAATGTGAGAACATAGCCATAAATTAAACACTTTGAGCAAATAGAACCTTTGGAATCCTGCAGTCCTACTTTTCCACTTGACCCAACTGGAAACTGAGGCCTAAGGCACGCAAGGGCTCGCCCACCATCCCAGCACCAGTTAGTGGAAAAGCTAAAAGCTGGGTCAGCTGATTCCTGCTCCGGCACTTTTACTGCTCTGCAATGCAACAGATCATTCTTGTTACCCCTCCAGTATCCACTCACCTCTTCTACGGCCATTGCTTGCTGTTCCTTGGGAGAATTCACCCTTCCTCATGCTTAGTTGTGTGCACTGTGTGAAATTATTTCATGCTGACTCTCAGCAGGAGCATGAGTGACTAAGCCCATCAGTGAATCCATTTTCCCAAATGGGTACTTCAGGAATGGCCATGTGACCTAAATCAGACAGTGATTGCCAGCACTTGTGTAGGTGCTGCTGGAAGAGGTTTTCTGTCCCAGTAGAGGGGGTTGGATTAGGCTGTGAGGGCTGCAGCTGCTGCAGATATTTTGCTATCCACATGGAAGAGACTGGAGCCACAGGGAGTAGGTGGGGGAAAATGTATCATGTGATACCTGAGGGTGAAATCTGTGATACAAAAACACCGAGCAGAGAGATCAAACCTTGGTTAAGTAAACCTATCATTTATCTTCTAAACTAGGACAACTTTGAGAATGAAACAGGACAAGAAAAATGCTGAACCGGACCGGATGCATAAACAGGACTAGCCTGGGCAAAGAGGGACACATGGTCATCTGCTCTATGATGGCATCATCTGAGCCACTGGATTAAGCTAGCTGAATTAAGCTGGCACTCTCTTTAGGCCTTTTTAGTCTAGGTGACAGTGAACTCTCGTCACTGTTGAGGCCAGTTTGAGTTAAGTGTTTTGTAACTTGCATGTAATAGTTTTAACTGAAATAAATATGTTGCTGCTTGTGCTTTCTAAAATCTTGTCCTATTTCATATCTTAAGCTTGTAGTTAAACGTGCTCATTATATGCTGTACTTTTAATAAATGTTAAAACTTTATATTTAACCTTTTACTTCAAATAATTAAAACGATCACTTATAGAACGTTTACATTTACAGAGAACTTCTAAGTTAATTGTCTTACAATACCCCTGTGAAATAGGTATCGCCCAAGGTTTGGAGAAGTTAAAAAATTTACCCAGGTCCACAGGGCTGATGTGGCAGATATGCAGTGGTAACTTTCTGTGGTGGCGGGAAAAATCCTACAATCCTACACTGAATTTTATTGTTTTCCAGTTTCTGTAGTGTAAGTATTCCAGTGATGGCCAATTTCCAGGCATCAACCTGACCTCACTGAGCTTGGAGCTGGGAAGAGCTGCACTGGCTCTCAGGGGCCAGATCCAGTGCCCCACTGCATGGAACGTGCATCCAAGACTTCCGACTCCATTTCCAAATTCATCCTTTTTCTGTTCTAGATGTTTGGTGTGAGGTAGTCAGCTCTGAATTGTGCTCCTTTTTTTTTTTTTGTGGTACGCGGACCTCTCACTTCTGCGGCCTCTCCCGCGGCAGAGCACAGGCTCCGGACACGCAGGCTCAGCGGCCATGGCTCACGGGCCCAGCCACTCCGCGGCATGTGGGATCTTCCCGGACCGGGGCACGAACCTGTGTCCCCCGCATCGGCAGGCAGACTCTCAACCACTGCGCCACCAAGGAAGCCCTGAATTGTGCTCCTTTAACAATGGCAGATGGGCCCCAGGGCTTCAAGCCTTCAAAAGATATTTCCCCAGAGCAGAACTGCAACGAGCAACTCAGTTCAGACCTTGTGTTTCCCGAGCCTGTCTCCACTGACACCCTCAGCAGGAACCACCTCTGGGTCTTCAGCATTTTCTCTGCTCCTCACTTGAATGAAGCTACTTCCCCGCCCCTCCCTTCGCCCCTCCCTTCCCCTGCTCTGCTTCTGCTCCTCCTACAGCTGGTGTAAGAGACTCGTCTGGGCCCTCTGCTCTGGCTCCTGGGCCACTGTGTTGAATCGTAGCAGTAATATAGAAAGGTACTGTTTCCCTTCTCCCCAGAGTGAGAAGCCAAGGCCTTGGCCTAGGATCCTGTGGGCTGGGTTAGCAACAGCAACTGCCTATGCTACTCCGGTCACTGCTGTCAGTCCTAAGCCCTCACAGCGAAGGGGACACTCACAGACCCCATTCACATTCATGACCTCATTTGAAGGTAGTGACTGGATCGTGTGCTAACTGCTTTGCTTCAGCAGAGAGGAGAGAGCTTGGAGAAGAGCTGAGTCATGTGAAAACCCTGGTGGCAGCCACCTAATTTCCAGTCCTGGGGCTTAAGTGAAACTAGCCAGGCTTTACAGGGCTTGCCTTACAAGCTCAAACCTATTGGTCACAAACAAATGCCACAGTAACCTTAATTGTCAAAAATCCCGGAGTCATTGAACTGCATGGTAGAAGTAATTTTGCATGACATCCACAGTATGTAAAAACTGAGAAGAGGAAGGTCTTCTGGTAACATTTCAACCCAAATATTTATGGATCACTTTTTCATTGTGACTGCTATTTCCTCCCTGTGAGTTAGGTAGGGGGGCAGCCATGATGACACCATGCCATTAACAATGGCTAATTCTACCATGGTCAGTGCTCAATTGTCCACTCTCAGAAGGATAATTTAAAAAATCATTTAGGGTTGATTTTGGGATGGATTTTTGTACTTATGCTTGAACATGGGCATGTCAGAGCATCTGAGCATTCCCTTAGAACAACTTAATGAAGCAAGTTTATGAAGAATGGGGAAGCTGCCCTCTCTCACCAGGCTGCCCTCCTGCAATGGCACCTCCTGGGGGAACAAAGGGTCCTTTTCCAGAATGATTCAAATACAGAAGGAGGTTTGCACCTCCTTTAGCTTTTCCTACAGAAGAAGGAATGGTGACTGTGCTTCATATTGCTTTTCCACATGTGAAGCGAATAGCGATGAAGTGAATCAACCAAAACATATTTGTGTGTGTCAGGGTGAATGTGCTCATGCAAGATGTGTGGAGCATAAAGTCATAGTAAAGGCCATGGTCCCTGTTTCATTTCAAAGCTCGTGCTTTTTGACCTGCTAAATAGCAGGAAGCAATCCACTGCAGATTATAATAAAGAGTTACGTTGGAATCGATGGCTAAGGTTGTAAAAGTTCAGAAGAACTGGAGAGATCAGAGAAGAATTTGGAAAGGAGAGGAAACTGAAGCTGGGCCTTGAGAGCTGAACAGGAAGAGGAGGACATTCCAGCTGAGCAGAATGAGTGTTATGTGAAACACATGGAGGCATGAATGTCTGGCCAGAGGGGCGTTTCTATGCATGATTACCATTAAGCAGCTAGGGTTCTCCCATAGCAAGCGAGTTATTTACAAAGCAAGCTTCTTGATAGAAGAGGCATTAACAGTTCATAAAGTGAAGAATAAGCAGACCCTGCCATGAAACATAATATGGCAAATCCAGTCACCATTAAGTGGGAATCAACCATAGACAACATGTATCAGACAATGATGACTCAGAATGATACTTCTTAGAACATCCAGCATCCATGCATATTCAGACTGAAAAGTCCTTCTGGTATTTTCAGCTGATGACCAGATTGGATTAGGCACACTGACTTGATTTGCTATATAGTCAATGCTGTCATTAAGATGACCCCCCAAGAAACTAGACATTGATAAATTCATCAATTATTTAAAGTTACAAACTCTATGTGGTAGATATTCTAGGCCCAAAGAACGTAAAAGTAATGAAAATGAATAGCATTACATACTTCTAGGGGCTTAAATGTCTGCATACTTCTGAAAGCTTGACTTGACTCTGATAAATAAAGGACGATATTGAGCTTGGTGAATCTGTTGTAGCAGATCCCCCATGGGAATTGACATTTCCACCATGCTGATCACTAGTCTTCCCTTGTAGGTGGTGGAATGACCAAAAGTTCTGGATCTCTCTATAGCACAGTATGTCAGTTTGACAATGTTTAAAATTTAAGAAGTTTCAGCTTCCTCACATATGGAAACAGGCTGATATGCCCCTCCCATACCGATAAATAGGCCCCTCATAGGGAACTGAACCTTAGAAAAGGAAGCAACTCACCCAAGAAACACACTGAGTGGAGCCTGGGGGCATGTCTCAGGGAGAAGTAGAGTCAAAAAGTCAGATATTCTATCCAAACTAACTGGAAAAAGAGGAGAAAACCCCAGTATACGCAAATATCAGATAGTGGGGCCTCGTGACAGATGAGTTCTACTATCTGTGAGAAAATTAAGCAAGCTATCAGAGGAAGTTTGGGAATCTCCTTCCATAAATATTTAGGAATTTTTAACACAGTATTTATTTGGAGACAAGAAAATGGGATGAGTCCTTTCTGTTTGGTTTCTATTAAACTTCTGCTCCCAAATATCTTTCCATGAGACAACAATTTTTAAATCTTATTGGAAAAATCCCAAAGTGGTCAAGTAAAAACTTTATAATTGAGAGAAAACAGGAAGAAAAGAAAATGCCTTGACACATGCTGAAAATCTTGGGTGCATACAACAAAGTGTCTATCGTGTTTCCTTGGAAAAAATGGGAGGTTTACCAGGAAAATGTGTCTGGACAGGAAGTAGATGTGGGAGCCTCCAGGAGGAGGAGCATCTCTGTCTGCTGGGCCACGCTGACTTGCCCTCTTCTCTCTCCTGACCAGTTTGACTTCATTGGAGCTTCTGCTCCTTCATAACTAGCTTGCACATGGCTTCATGGCCTCCCAGGCCCCTCTCTAAACAAGACCCTTCAGTTCCATCTTCCTCATACTAACTAGCACATTCGTGCTGCACTTTAAATTCTTGAGAGACTGAATCTGATTGGCCCAGTTCACCTGTTGGTGCCAGGGATAAAGGTTACATTATAGGCCATTGTCTGGCCAGTGCAATGGTTGCCCTTAGGTCAGATTCCCGCCACTGGTCCAATTCCTTGGAGCAAACGAGGGGAGGTGGGTAAAAGGATGCGGTCAGGGCATTTCTCAACAGAAAGGGCTGGTCATGAGCATGCTCTGATTGCTGTCTCTGTTAAAATGTAGTGGTAACTGGCTCTTCTTCAAGACTAGCGAAAGTGCTCTTAAACTGCAGCTTGAGGGCATGTTTTATTATTTTATCTATTCAGTCATTTATTCATTCCAATCTATCTCCTATCATAAAAGGTTTGAGGTGACTTACAAAATCTATATACAAGTATCAAATGGTTGAGAAATGTAGGCAAATTCTTATTTTCCTAAGAATAAGACAATTAAAAGCCGGGGCAAAATTATCACCGCAGAGTACATAACGTTCAAAGTTAGGAAATTGCTAAAGATGGGCCTTGAGGACTTCCCTGGTGGCGCAGTGGTTGAGAATCCGCCTGCCAATGCAGGAGACACAGGTTCGAGCCCTGGTCCGGGAAGATCCCACATGTCACGGAGCAACTAAGCCTGTGCTCCACAACTACTGAGCCTGTGCTCTAGACCCCCACGAGCCACAACTACTGAGCCCATGTGCCACAACTACTGAGGTCCGCACACTCTAGGGCCCGCAACAAGAGAAGCCACCACAACGAGAAGCTTGCACACCGCAACGAAGAGCAGCCCTCCCTCGCCGCAACTAGAGAAAGCCCGCGCGCAGCAAGAAAGACCCAATGCAGCCAAAAATAAATAAATAAATTTATTTAAAAAAAAAAAAAAGATGAGCCTTGAATTTGTTTCGAAACCTGAGACCTGCCAAACTTAACAGCAAGTGGCTAAATACAAGGGAAAACTCCCGGCAGAAAGTGTCATTTGTGTTCTAACAGGTTACTAGCCAAGCCGCCTGTGGAAGCCTGTCCCTCCAAAGAGACATTCTCTTCTTTTTTTGATAACTTATGGGTCACCTCAATGGGGAAGGAGACTGCTACATTATGTCTCAAGGCTTCTTCTGGTCCTCAATTCATAACAATGGTTGTGATTTCACTGAGCAAGCAAGAAAACAAATAATTAAGAAGGAAAGATTTTATGTAGATAAAAACCAACCTCCAACACAACTTCATTCCACTAAAGCCTTAGGCCCCAGCCCCCAGCAAAATTGGAGACATAGTTTGAAAGCTGAAAAGGCAGATCATAAAATCCTTATTTCTTTTTTATTGTGCATTGTAAGGCAAGAAATACACAGGAAGCCTGGCTCAGTGATTTTTCTGCTCTCCGCTTTTTTTGCCTGTAGCATTTCTGACATCCTCAGATCTTCGGAGGCTCTTTATTTACTTTATTTTTCTTCTTTTGATTATAGAATAGCAAAAAGTCCTAGAAAGCTTGGTCCTGGTGCATGACGATGGAAGAGCTCTTTCCTGGAGTACCAGGTCTGCCATGCTGGTTGAGACGCACTGTGGGAGCTCTGGAAAGCAAAATGGGATGTTCCCTCTCAGACAGGAACTGGGAATCATTCTATTTAAAAGGACAGCTGTCATTTAATATTCATTGAGCAGCCACCATATTCTAAGTGCCATATGAAGCATATATGTACCTGAAGTTTGAAAAGAGGAGACTAATTTTTTATGGAAACCAGTTACAACTGATACTTGATTTTGGAAAGGGGTAGAAGGAATTCTTGGTGCTTCAATTTTTGCTGAGAAAAATGTCACATGGATTGCCAAGATGGTGATCCTGAAAAACCATTTGCAATATTCAATTAACAATAATTAAGGCACTCAGTGGGAAGCTCCTTAGTGACTTGCTTAATAGCAAAAATTGGTACTTGGAATTCCCGGTGGATGAGCGAAAAGATAATAAGTACCCCAAATATAAAGACAATCGAAATGAAACCCATAATGACCAAATTATATTACGCAAATAGACACACAAGTTGAATTAGGAATATTTAAGTTTTTGACGAGAAATATTAAAAAGTGATATAACATTTTAGCCATTAATTGATCATCTAATCTAGTTTAGTTCTGTGAAGGGAGCTGGTTTATAAAGCTTCAAGTTTTACATATGTTGATAAGGGACCACAGTCTATTATAACAACCTCATATTTCTAGGAGCTGGTAAAGTCTAATTTTCTGTTAATACAGTTAATAATGAACTATAATTGATTCTATTACCAATAGTCTTAAAAAGACAGCTAGTCATTTAGTCCATCTTTTCATGATCACATACTCACAAAATATTAAAGCTAATTTATTTACTATATTCAACTTTAATAATTTTAAACTATTCTCCACCAAATAATTTTCTATGGTATTAAACAGATTCTTCGTTTCTTCTCCTTTATAGTTTTTTCTCACATACTCTCTTACTATAACTCACTTCTCCATCAATTTCCCCTCTTTCATATATTTGAAATTGTACAATCAATTTCAATAATCCTCCAATATCCAATTAAGGTGTAAGTCAAGGGCTGCCTGTATATGCTTGAATGCAGTAAATCCAAAGCATGGGAGACTTGTTAGGTTTCACTAATCCAATCTCCCCATTCATATGTGTATATTTAAGTCTAAAAACCTAACCCGGTCTGATCTCTGGCAAGGAAAAAACAATCAGTGCATTCACCATTAATCATGTCAGCACTGGAAAAGTTCTCTTCCAAAGCCTCTGCACTACTCCTTTGTATGTCCAAACCTCTGTTAAGCTCAGTAAAATCTTTGCTTTTTAAAACTTTATGTTTGAACAAAACCCGCATATTTATTATCAGAGAGCTAAGTCAGTCAATCCTTTCATATAAAAACAACTCTAGGGCTTCCCTGGTGGCGCAGTGGTTGAGTCCGCCTGCCGATGCAGGGGACACGGGTTCGTGCCCCGGTCTGGGAAGATCCCACATGCTGTGGAGCGGCTGGGCCCGTGAGCCATGGCCGCTGAGCCTGCGCGTCCGGAGCCTGTGCTCTGCAACGGGAGAGGCCACAGCAGTGAGAGGCCCGCGTACCGCAAAAAAAAAAAAAAAAAAAACAACTCTAAGGAAGTCATAAATCATGTCTATCATGCAGATGTAAACATATATATTTGTGTATACATATAGAAACATATGTGTATATATATAAAATGTTTTTTAAAAGCTTGATCATACTTTTCTTCATACGTTGTAAATATCTGTTTATTCCAATTAATAGATATAAATTTAACAGTTTAATGACTGCCTAATAGTATGGATATATTTTACTTCATTTGATTATTCCTCTATTGTTCAACATTTAGGATCTTCTGGTTTACTTGTACATACATCCTTATATACTTATTTCATTGTTTTCTTGGGATGAATTTCTTCAGGTCAAATGTTTAAGCCTTCAAATATATATTGACAATTTGTCCTCCAGAAAGGTAGTTTCATTTTGCATTGCCATGGACAGTGTATGAACATGTCAAATCACCAACGTCCTGGACAACTCTGATTTTTCCTTATCTGATAGATGAAAAGAGATATCTGGCTGCCATTTTTATTCTGTGGTTACTAGTAAGGAAGAAAATGCTTTCGTATGCTAAATAGTCATTTCTTCTTTTGTAAATTCCCAAATCATGTTCTTTGTCCACTTCTACATAGTAAGAATACTGCCCCATTGTTAGTAACATCTACAGTCTTGCAAATGCTTTTCCCAGTCTGTATTTGTCTTTTAAATTTGTTCACAGTATTTTTTTCTATTTTTGCATGCTTGTTTTAAAAAAATAAATACTCTTAGAAGCAGTTTTTAACAACAACAAAAAAATAAATCCATTTGGGAGACACAGAAATGTTGTCAACTTTTAAAAAGTTTTCAAATGGCTGTAATTCTCAGTATGGACCTTGGAATTTGGAAGCTCTCTTGCAGTTCTTTCATTCATTGAGTGTCTCTGTGTGAAAAGCACTAAGCTAGCCATTGCGGGGGGTGGGGTACTAGGATGTTTACACCTGATCCCTGTCCTCAGATCTAGACAAAGGAACAAACAAAACAACAACTACACATGGTTGAAAATGAGTGAACATAAGAGGATAGGATATACAGTAGCTTTGGAATGCAGCATTTGAAAAAAATGGTTGTTCAGTGGAACTTGTGGGAAGATGTGTGGTTGTTGGTGAGCCAGTTGGTTTGCTTCAGTGGCACGACTGGTTTAACTTGGGGAATTAGACAAATGTGCCACCCTCAATTACATCCTGTGTCGCCTTTAGGGTATATATCTATTCTGATCCAGTAATGAACTCTCATTTGAAGCAGAGTACAGACTTGATCCTACTAATCCTGGCCATCAGGATATTTTCTGTACTCAAATAAAAGCAAGGACCTGATCTAACACACTCTACTAGGAAGAATGTCTGCTGACCTCTAAGACTTCCATCAAAATCATAGTTTGCCAAGGTGTAAGCTGACCGCATCCTTTAGAGGCATGTGGATCAGCCAGCTGGCAAGCCTTGGACACCACTCTCCCCAGGCAATCAGCCAACAACCCAGCACTCCCAGCAAGATTCATTCCCACTGCAACATTTGTTTAATTTTATTTTTTGAGGCATTCTGTTAATTGGGACCTTTTGCAAAGTCTTTCAGGCGCTTTGAAGTGCCCATTCTCCCATCAATTTCTGGTGAAAATTGATAGTCCTGTCACACGTGTCTTCAGCAAGAAATCTGTACAAAGACTGAAGTTGATTCTTTTTTCTTTACCTAACTCAGTGCAGCAGAAATGAGGCAGAGGAACTGTCAGTCATTTCTAAGGATGACAATTTTCACTGCTTAACAATCTTAAATATAAAATTCCAGCTATTTGATGATATGCCTGTGTACGGCCCATCCCCCAGATCCAATGATAAGTGTCGAACAGCAGGTTTAGGGCCCTTTGCTTAGGCATGATAATTTAGGGAAATAGTTAGCTCATCAAAATTGGCTGGGTGCCCTGTTTTCATATTATCCAGACAGAAGTCACTGAACCACAACTTTGCTGCTTAGAAATAGGCACCAAAAGAGAGGGAGTGCGGGAACTATGAAGAGTTAGCCAGTTACCGTATTCAGTCATGAAGTGTACTTTACACTCAAGGATAAACTGATACATGTTAAATTACGCTTGAAGAAATGTCTGGAAGAGCACTCAGGAGAGCTGCTGGCTGAACTCTGGTCTTCCCCAGCCAGGTGACCTTTAGCAAGACCCAAGACTCTTTGAACCAGAGGTTCTTCACATGTGAAAGAGAGTCCAAATAGATGACTTCGAAGTTCCAGAGCTTCACGTTTTGAGAACTTGATTGAAAAGCCACATTAATCATTTCTATGTTCAGGTACACCCTACTTTTATAAAGTCACTTTTTAAAACTGTAAACTCATAATTCATTAAGTAATTACTCTCTTAAGTCTACATAGGTGATTCAGCAGAGTGTACCCTCTGACTCATCTTAAGAAGTTCGCGTGCTCAAAATGGGTACCTGAAGTCAGAGTAGAAATCCCCCCCAGATAAGATCACAGAGGCCCAGAGTACTATGGGGATTGGAAACCCAGACGTGATCCTTTCCAGCTCTTCTGTTTTGAGACTGACTCTATGATATTTGTTTGGAGATTGCAAGCTGGGTTTCATGGAACAATTGGCATTTAATGAGAACCTTGAATGAATAGTGAGATTTCCAAAGAGAAGGATGAAATGGAGGAAATTCTAGGCAGAGAGAACAGAATAAACACAGATGCAGACCCAAGAAATTGTGGACAATATTTAAAGAATTCCTGAACTCAAACACCTAGAGACAACAAATCCAATTTGTCTGCAATCCAGGTTAAGGTATTAATTTATCTTTTCCACAAATATTGATTGAACATCCATGCCTGGTGTGGTAGGACAGCTAAAGATGTCTCTGGAAGTTCAAATATAGGGTTAAACTAGGTTTCTAAATAATAAAAGAAATATATGCATATTTTGCACAAAATATGGAAGACAGAGGAGGAAAAAGAGCTAAAGTAAAAATCACCCACCTTATTTAAATTTATAGACTTTGAAGGTAATATCTCACCTAGTACACAGAATCAAACATATAAATTTGGATGAATACAGAAGCAATCACTGATTAGCTCAAAGCAACATTTAAATTGATCTTTTCAGTGAAAAGGCGTTAGAAAAAGCAATCTAAAGAACACCTGTTTAGACGCACAAGAATCAACAATTACGTTCTTCAGGGAATGAGGAGTTTTCAGCTGCCTTCACTCCAAGGAGAGGCAATAGAGCTTAGCATTTTTATTACCATAATCCAGAACATTTAAGGGGGCCAGAGGAAAATATTCACACCCACCTCTTTTTTTTTTTTTTTTTTTTTTTTTTTTGCAGTACACGGGCCTCTCACTGTTGTGGCCTCTCCCGTTGTGGAGCACAGGCTCCGGACGCGCAGGCTCAGCGGCCTTGGCCCATGGGCCCAGCCGCTCCGCGGCATGTGGGATCTTCCCAGACCGGGGCACGAACCTGTGTCCGCTGCATCGGCAGGCGGACTCTCAACCACTGCACCACCAGGGAAGCCCCACACGCCCACCTCTTAATCTTGAACAGGAGGCAAGTTCCTTAAGGTACTCACTTAATTAGCATGGGCTGGGGCTGAGGGAGGGGACACCCTAGGATTCTTCACTTGACAATTTCCCTTTAAGAAATATGGGCTCTAGACTTTAGAGTAAAAGAAAAACTAACTTCAGTCTCAACCATGTGACCTGAGAAGACCTAGACAGTGAATCTGATTGGTGCAGAGGGGGAAGAGGGAGAGTTGATGCCTCCACATGGCCTCTAGTCTAGAATGGCTGGCGCTTCCGCCGGGTGTCAGTTTGAAGCCACTAAAGCTGGCACCGCACAACTCCAGGGAATGGGAACGTCATTCACAGAGCCTGTGATGGGAATGTCAAGTGGGAAAGCTTGGTTTCACTCCTGCTGCCCCCTCCTCAGATGGCTTCCTAATAATATTCAATAGGAATAACAATAATAGCTAGCATCCACTGAGTGCTTACTATGTGCCAGATGCCATGCATTTGATGTGCAAAATCCCATTGATTCCCATGAGCAGGTAATATTAATATCCCAATTTTGTAGATAGTAGAGTGAGCAAACAGTAAATTTATTATCCCACCTGGGGCACTTTTGAGAGAGAAAAGAGGTGCTATTACTAACGACACTGGGACAATAGGTGTAAACCAAGACTGACTCAAGTGAACCAGAGAAGTGGTCCCCCTATAGATAAGGGGGCTTAGGTGCAGAATCAGGATCAAGGGTACTTTGTAATGTCAGTCTCAAAATGTTTCTACGGAACAGCTTTCATCTTTGTGCCAGGCCTTCCTGAGCTTTAAATATTTTTATCTATCAAATGGACTTAATGAAACAATTTCATACAGTTATATAAGGATGTAATCAGAGCAAAGCACCTACAAGGTGTGTAGGAGCTCAAAGTGCTAGTCACTTAATCAACCTCAGTTACCTTCTCCAAACTCCCTCTAGAATCCAGGCCTCTTTGGGACCTCAGGCAAGCCCCTTTACTTCTCTGGCGCTCAGTTGCCTCATTCATACAAGAATGGGGCTGGAGGGCTTCCCTGGTGGTGCAGTGGTTGAGAGTCCACCTGCCGATGCAGGGGACACGGGTTCGTGCCCCAGTCCGCGAAGATCCCACATGCCGCGGAGCGACTGCGCCCGTGAGCCATGGCCGCTGAGCCTGCGCGTCCGGAGCCTGTGCTCCGCAACGGGAGAGGCCATAACAGTGAGAGGCCTGCAAAAAAAAAAAAAAAAAAAAAAGAATGGGGGTGGATTAAAGGCAAAACATTCCTTTTAACTTTGACCTTCTTTCTCCTCTGGTTCCTCTGGAGTTCATCTTTGTTCAGTCACAGCAGCAGGAGGAATGCCCCTCTCCTCTGCTTTTAGTTCAGAGAAGGGGTTCCTTTGGTTTATGCCTACTTTCATTCTCTAGTGCTTTCTGTAGGAGGTTTAAAATGGTGGCTGAGGGAAGACTTTCTCTCCCGCATTCTCTTCTTTCCATAGATTGCCCCTCAATTTGGTACAGAAATGCCAGGGAGCAGCTGATGAGCTGGACAAGGAATCCCATTTGGATCTGGTCAGGTGGAAGTTTTTCCTCTGCAATGTATCACCTTGTCCTTTCTTGTGACCACCAAATGTCTGTACTAGGAAAGATATGTCACAAATTGCATTCAGAGGTCACACAGTTATGCTAATGCAAGGGCCATTTTTCCTAAGAATAAATGTTGGAATTGAACTGAGAATTAAACACCTTAATGAATCAAAGGCAGTGGGAGGTGAGAAAAGTACACAGGGCTTGTGGTAGGAGATGGTTCCTTGTGCAAATCCTCAAGACAATGCGGCCTCCAGCACAGGCAAGGCCACCCGGGTGTGCCTTCTTCTTTCCTCCCTCCCTCTCCCTCCCTCCCTCCTTCCTTATTTCAAAGATGTCAGTTGAGCACCTCCATGTTATACTCAGGAACCATGCTAGGCTCGAGGGTTGGAATAAATGGAAATCAGACATGGTCTCTGCCTTCATAGAGCTTCCACTGTAGCAGTGAGAGAGATGTAATCTAATAACCACACGAAAACGTGTCAGATTAGGCCTCTGAGAAGTACCATGGAGGAGAAATACAGGGTTCCATGGAGAGGTTTGACCTAGTTAGAGAGGCTGGGCAAGGTCTCCCTGAGGAAGTGATGGGGCTCCAGCCGAGACGGGAAGGATGAGTTGGCATTCCGGGCAGAGGAAGTAGCTTGTGTAAAAGCCCTGAGGTGAGAGGAAGCTCAGAGGGTTTGAAGAACCGAAAGAAGGTCAGAGTGTCTGGAGCCCTGAGAACCAGGGGAGAGGGTGCAGGATGGGACTGGAGAAGGAGATGGGGACCAGACCACGCCCGGCCCCAGAAGCCCCTGTAAGCATTCAGGCTTTTCCTCAAAGCCACAGAGAACTTGTGCAAGTGTTCTCAGCAGGAAGGTGAAGGATCAAAGTTTATTTGAAAATGATTACTCCAGGAAAATGAATTCAAAGGTGGCAAGAAAGGAAGTGAGGAAATAATAAGGAGTAATGGGAGTTAATGTTTATGGAAACATGAAACCATGGGCCAAGTATTGTTCTAGGAACTTATTCACATTATCTCTTCTAATCCTCATACAGACCTAGAGGCTATCATCCCCTCTTTTCACAGAAGAGGAGGTTGAGACACAGAGCAACTGGACCAACGTTGGCTGGCAAGTGCTGAAACCAGGCCGTGACCCAGGTGGTCCATCTGTTGAGTCCACTGTTTGATCACTACAGCACAGAGGCTCCTTCCTGCCCGTAGGCCAGGTGGAAGACGGAGTAGGGGTTGCACCAGGCTGGTGTCTGTGGACAGACCCTGGAGCTATTAAGTGGTAAGAATTGACAAGATTCAGACCAGAATTTGGGGGGGGTGCTGGAGGGAGTTCTCAGTTCTGTGTGGGTAAGAAGGTGAGAGGGGATGCAGCTCCGGGTCTAGAGATCCTGCGAGGTGCCAGGCTGGAGATGGAGAGCATGATTTGGTTGAGGGTACTTCTTTACAGCTCTGGATCTAAGGAAAAGAAAACAGCTTTGATACTTCACTGTGAGCATTCATTATGTTTTCTTGCTTTCTCTTCCTCTTACTGGGAATTCCATGAGATTTGCTAAGAACTAACGACTTTAGGTCTCTTCTTTTAAAAACTAGGCAGATGCCATTTCTCTTCCTGCTTTATTTATTTATTCGACTTGATGTTTAATTCTTTTAGTTTCTAAAAATTTTGCTTTCACTCCGACTGCACTCCTAGAAATTCTGTCTGAAGATTACTTGGATTCACATGCTTATTGATTTTATCCCCCGCTTCTCAGAATTAGAGAAAAATAGACATGTTTTCTAGCTTCCATACATTTTCTTCTGCCAACAACTGACATTCTTAATTCTGACACTGGTCAGCCCTGAGCCTTGGAGTGTATACATAGCTTTATTTCAACAATGCACTTCAGGTATCTACATGTTACAATTTCTTAGACAATACAAACCGTACTTGTCTATAGCTGCCACTAAAGTACATTTTATTTTAATTAATTAATTTATTTATTTTTGGCCACGTTGGGTCTTTGTTGCTGCAGATGGGCTTTCTCTAGTTGCGGTGAGCAGGGGCTACTCTTTGTTGCCATGCACAGGCTTCTCATTGCGGTGGCTTCTCTTGTTGCAGAGCAAGGGCTCTAGGTGCACGGGCTTCAGTACTTGTGGCACACGGGCTCAGTAGTTGTGGCTCGCGGGCTCTAGAGCACAGGCTCAGTAGTTGTGGCACATGGGCTTAGTGGCTCCGCAGCATGAGGGATCTTCCCGGGCCAGGGCTCGGACCGGTGTCCCCTGCATTGGCAGGCGGATTCTTAACCACTGCACAACCAGGGAAGTCCCTAAAGTACATTTTAAAATACACAGTCGGGGCTTCCCTGGTGGCGCAGTGGTTGAGAGTCCACCTGCCGATGCAGGGGACGCGGGTCTGTGCTCCGGTCCAGGAGGATCCCACATGCCGCAGAGCGGCTGGGCCCGTGAGCCATGGCCGCTGAGCCTGCGCGTCCAGAGCCTGTGCTCCGCAACGGGAAAGGCCACAGCAGTGAGAGGCCCGCGTACCACACACACACAAAAATAATAATAAATAAATAAATAAATAAAATAAAATACACAGTTACTGGGCTTCTCTGGTGGCCCAGTGGTTGACAGTCCGCCTGCCAATGCAGGGGACACAGGTTCGTGCCCCGGTCCGGGAAGATCCCACATGCCGCAGAGCGGCTAGGCCCATGAGCCACGGCCGCTGAGCCTGCGCGTCCGGAGCCTATGCTCCGCAAAGGGAGAGGCCACAACAGTGAGAGGCCCGCGTATTGCAAAAAAAAAAAAAAAAAAAAAAAAAAAAAAAACACAGTTACTTTAGTCTTGCCTCCAGGATAATTTTTGGACAATTTCCTAAAGAACAATCTTTTCACAGATTTCTGGTTCAAACCACTAGACTACAAAGGCCAATTTGGCAAAGTTGTTCTCTTTCTCTCTCTCTCTCTCTCTCTCTCTCTCTCTCACACACACACACACACACACACAGTTTTAAAAAGGAAGATGAAGTCATGTACTATTGCAAAATTTCTATAAATTCTAAAATATATCACCAGAGGGACAGTTCTAACAAATTAGTCAGAATTGTAATTTTAACTCTGTAGGGTACTTCTGGCTAAGCTGTTTGCCCCTAAGGATTCCACAAAAGCAGCCAGACTCCATTTACGCTTCTTTGTTAAAATGCATTGTGAGATGAGCGTTGATGGTGCCTTCATTAATTCCTGCAATGATCATTTGGCACGTACTATGTGCCAAAGGCTGTGGCAGGGGGCAGAGTTCTAGGAGGGCATAAACTCCATCTTAAATTTCAATCTTGGGCTTCTCTGGTGGCGCAGTGGTTAAGAATCCGCCTGCCAATGCAGGGCACACGGATTCGAGCCCTGGTACAGGAAGATCCCACATGCTGCGGAGCAACTAAGCCCATGCGCCACAACTACTGAGCCTGCACTCTAGAGCCCGCGAGCCACAACTGCTGAAGCCCGCGCACCTAGAGCCCATGCTCCGCAACAAGAGAAGCCACCACAATGAGAAGACCGCACAAAGAAGAGTAGCCCCCGCTCACTGCAACTAGAGAAAGCAAAGACCCAACGCAGCCAAAAAAAAAATTAAAATAAAATAAGGGGCTTCCCTGGTGGCGCAGTGGTTGAGAGTCCGCCTGCCGATGCAGGGGACACGGGTTCGTGCCCCGATCCCGGAAGATCCCACATGCCGCGGAGCGGCTGGGCCCGCGAGCCATGGCCGCGGAGCCTGTGTGTCCGGAGCCTGTGCTCCGCAACGGGAGAGGCCACAGCAGTGAGAGGCCCGCGTACAGCAAAAAAAAATAAAAATAAAAAATAAAATAAAATAAGTTTATAAAAAAAAATTTCAATCTTGTGGAGGAATCAGTACTAAATAAACAATTACATTACAGAGTTTCTAAGCTGAGACCTGAAGGATGAGTAGAAGTTATCAAGGAGACAAGAAGAAAAGAGACCTCCAGTTAGAGGGAGCCACATATTCAAAAGACTCAGAGTGAGCAAGAACAGGGTATGCAAAAACTGCAAGAAGTTCAGTAGGGCTGGATCTGAGAATGCAGGGGGGTGGTTGGTGGATGAGGCGTAGTGAATGGTCATGAAAAGTCTTGTAACCATGTCAAGGAATTTGGAATTTATCCTGAGGGTAGGGGTTGCCCATTAAAAGGGTTATAGCAGGGAGTGTGGAGAATTGATTGAGGTGAAGCTGTTGTAATGATACAGAGAAAACGACGGCCTGAACTAGGACAGTAGCAGAGGGGGCAGGTTCATAGGGTAACTGGAAGGTTGGCTATGGGAAATCAGGGCAGGGGGAAGGTGACAGACAGGATGACTCTCAGGTTTTGGGTTTGGCCAACCAGATGGATGACAGAGCTGTCCACTGAGAGAGAGAACACTGGAGGGGAGACAGGTCTCAGCATGCTGAGGTTGAGGTACCTGTGGGACACCCAAAGTAGATGACCAGTATATAGTTAGTTCTTTAGTTAGTTAGTTAATTAGTTGAGGGGTCTAGACTAGAGATATAGACATGGTAACTGAAGCTAGCTGAACGAATAGATGTGTGTGCTCAAGAAGAGCTGTAGGTGCCCAAGAAGAGATGTCCAGTGATTTTAGCAACATGGTGGTCATGTGATTTTGAAGGGGCAAGTTCGCGGGGGGCACGGGGTGGGGTGGTTGGTGGTGAAGGCAGAAGCCAGGTTGCAGAGTGAGCACGGGGAAAGGAACAGTGTAGACAACTCTCTCAAGAAGTTTAACCATAGAAGGGAAAAGAGAAGCAGGGGTGACTGCTTGGCAGTGGTTTAAGATTTAGGGGACTCTGGTGAATTTAAACATCAATGATAAAAACTTGGGAGGGAGAGAGGGGCTGAGCGTTCAGCAAAAAGACGCTTGGTCTTGGGGAAGGCTGGGGAGGACATCCAGGGACTGGGAAAGGAATAGAAAATGTGAAGGAGTTTGAAGATGTTCTCACTGAGGTTTTTATTTCTGTTACTGGAGGGCAAGATAATCGGTTAAGCATGAGAGGGAAGTTTGCAGGATTAAAAGGGTAGAAGAGAATGGAGGTTTTCTTTAAAAAAAATAAAAATGAGTATTCTTTAAATTAAAAAAGAAACACATGCCATGGTTTTGAAAAATCCAAGAGTATACAGTGAAATGTAAGTCTGTGCTGTACCCCAGCAGCCCAGCCCTCCAGCCCTTCTTTCTGGAGGCAACCCCAGGGACCTGTCTCTTGAACCTCCTTTCAGAGATATTCCATGCCCTGTTCTGAGCCACATTTTTTCACTTAACATTTTATCTTGAAGATGGTTCCACATCAGCACAAAAAAATCCACCCCATTATGAAATATACTTTCTTTAACCAGTTCTTGTACATACTTCTTAGCTCACAGTGGGAAGCGTGTGTAGGGACAGAATTGCCCTCTAAAGATTTACGGGTCAACCTGAGTGGCCATGAGGTGCCCAGATGAAACATCATTTCTGGCTATCTCTGAGCATATTTCCAGATGAGGTGAGCATTTGAATCTGTGGACTCAGTAAAGTAGATCTTGGTCCCCAATGCAGGTGGGCTTTACCTAATCCACTGAAGGCCAGAATAGAACAGGAGAAAGGAAGAATTCATCCATTTTTTCTTGCCTTATTGCCTGACTTGAGATATCTCATCTCATATTCTTCTGCTCTGGGACTGAGATTTATACCATCAGCTCCCTTGGTTTTCAGGCCTTCAGATTCGTACTCAATTACACCACTGGCTTTCCTGGGCCTCCAGCTTGCACACAGCAGATCATGGAACTGCTCAGTCTCCATAATCACATGAGCCAATCCCTCAGGATAAATCTCTTTCTATATATCTGTGTACATCCCGTTGGTTCTGTTTCTCTGGAGAATCTTAATACAATATCCTTGCCTATTTTCCTATTGGGTTGTTGGTCTTTTTCCTACCAATTTTTAAGAATGGTGAAGGTTTGCAGTAGTCTCCATGGAAGAGAAGAAAGGGCCAAAGAGGGCTGGTATCGGGGCAGCCACCAAGCTCCTCCCTCTCTGCAGTGGAGCTAAGTACAGAGCTCTGCAGGCACTCCTTGAATTGAATAGGTTTTCACTGAACTGCCCGTTTGCAGCCCTGGCCTGTGATTTCTTTCTCCAGAAGGATTACAATTCCCTGAGGCTATTGCTGACCAACAGGCCTGCGGTCGGAGAAGGAAGGAAGGAAGGCCCCCATTCTGTGAGTTCCATTGTCCGCCTGTGAGCGGGTGGAGGAGAAGTTGCTCAAATCCCTGAGTCGGCCTGGGAAGGGACTTGGGGCCCTCCTTGCTGGGCTTGGTGTTTACCCTGGGCCCCAGTTTCCCGTACTTGATCCAAAGGGTGTGTCCTTCCAGGCCTGCAGTGAGCCAACCATGCCGGCCCCGGTAGATGCCAGTCTCCCGCACGCAGCTCTTGATGCCCCCACCCCCAGCTGGCTGCCCGCACACACAGACTGTCACCTCGGCTGCCAGCCACCCTCCTTGACCACACACAGTCCTAGGCCCAAGAGTCTGAGGGCAGGGGGCTGAGAAGGCTGAGGATGAAGGGTGAGGCTGATGCTTCCCTGTCCTCTGCAGGTAGCCAGCTCCCTCCGCCCTTTTGCATTTCCCAGAGCCCCACAGACAGGTTCAAGGCCTGAAAGGTGTGAGAGGCCACTCTAACTCCTAAACTCCTCAATGCGAAGCCAAGAAAGCACCGTTTCCCAGAGCAGAACTTACAGCTTCCTGCTACCCATGAAAACTCCAAGTGGTGTGAATTGTTTTGTAAACTCTCTTATCACACATACAAATCATACAGTTAAAATGACCTGAGTAATGAAAGGATAGAAACACATTTTAATCCTTCGTTAGCATATGTGATGTGCCTGGTGCTGTGCTAAAAGGCTTTACATACATTTGGCCCTTACAACAACCCTATAAGGCAGTGAGCATCGTTATCCCCATTTTACAGATGACAAAAGTGAGGCTTAGGGCAGTTAAGTAACTTTCCCTAAATCACAGGATTGGTAAATGGCAAGGCAGGCATTTGAACTTAGCTCTAAATGTGGGAAATGTGTAAACACGGCCTTAGACTGCGGTGTGTACCCCTGTTCATCCCCCATCAACACAGCTGTAGCCAGGGAGGCCCTTACTGACTGGTATTTCATGTCTCTCAATGCTCTGTAGATTCCGCTTCTCCTAAAAAAGAGGACTGCCTAGGAATTCTGCCCCAGGATACTTAAACCCATCACAGGTTTTCAAAAACAGACGACCTTATTAAACAGGAACTTTATACCAGAGTCTAGTTGGGCCTCTCTGTCTAGTGACCAGATGAAGGTCTTGCCGGGGGTGGATGATTGCTTAAACTACTGAAATAGTTATGAAAAGGGGCATTCATATTACAACTCCCAATATTCAAATGCATTGGGCAGTCTAGCATTTTTCATCTTTCATAACCATTGCTTTTAGACTCTACTTCTTTAATTAAAAAGAATTTCTTGGAAACCATAAACAAATTGAAAAGACAACCTATGGACTGGGGGAAAATATTGGCAAATGATGCAACCGACAAGGGCTTAATTTCCAAAAGATACAAACAGCTCATACAATTCAATATAAGAGAAACCAAACAACCCAATCAAAAAATGGGCAGAAGGCCTAAACAGACATTTCTCCAAAGAAGACATACAGATGGCCAAGAAGTACATGAAAAGGTATTCATCATTGCTAATTATTAGACAAATGAAAGTCAGAACTACAATGAGATACCCCCTCACACCAGTCAGAATGACCATCATTACAAAGTCTACAAATAATAAATGCTGGAGAGGGTGTGGAAAAAAGGGAACCCTCTTACACTGTTGGTGGGAATGTAAATTAGCCTAACCACTATGGAAAACAGTATGGAAGTTCCTCAAAAAACTAAAAATAGATTTGCCATATGATCCAGCAATCCCACTCCTGGGCATATACCTAGACAAAACTATAATTTGAAAAGATACATGCACCTCTATGTTCATAGCAGCACTATTTACAATAGCCAAGACATGTAAGCAAACTAAATGTCCATCGACAGGTGAATGAATAAAGAAGATGTGGTGTGTATATATATATATATATATATATATATATATATATATATATATACACACAATGGAATATTAGTCATAAAAAGAATGAAATAATGCCATTTGCAGCAACATAGATGGACCTAGAGATTATCATACTAAGTGAGTCAGAAAGGGAAAGACAAATACCATATGATATCACTTACATGTGGAATATAAAATATGACACAAGTGAATCTATCTATGAAACAGAAACAGACTCACAGACATAGAGAACAGACTTGTGGTTGCCAAGGGAGAAGGAAGAGGGAAGGATTGGGAGTTTCAGATTAGCAAATGCAAATTATTATATATAGGATGGATAAACAACAGTGTCCTACTGTATAACATAGGGAACTATATTCAATATCCTGTGATACACTGAAATGGAAAAGAACATGAAAAAGAATATATATGTATAACTGAATCACTTCACTGTACAGCAGAAATTAACACAACATTGTAAATCAACTATACTTCAATAAAATTAAAAAAAAAATAACTTCTTGTCTTCGCTTCCTATCCGACCCCTTCTCTTGTGAGTGGAGGTTTAAGCTCAGAATCCTAGCATTGGTGGAGCTTTGACTTTGAGTTAACAGGGACTGGGATACAGACCCATAACTAGAATCCTGAGAGGTAGTTTGTTTTCTTTTTCAACCCTCGTGATGGCCAAAGGTGCTAAACATGTAGCTGTATAACAGCTGAAAAGGAAATCGAACACAAAGAAGAAAATGACACAGCCCTAACCCACAATTTAAAAGGCAAACATTCAAAACACGTGGGCTGAGGAAGTCTTTTTTTTTTTTTTTTTTTTTTAACCTTTTACTTCATAAAAATTTCTAATGAAAGACCTCATGGAAAATTTTTTAAAGTTTTAACTTTTACTGTTTAGGTCGATGCTGATCAGAAAGTACTACCTTTCCTTACAACACACAATATTACCAGGGACGCTGATGGAGAACCACACAGCAATGAGTACATGTTCCTCTGGGTAAAAACTACTGCAGTCCATTAAAGGTCTGCAATTTTGTAAAGTGGTTCCAATATCTGTTTCCCCTTTGTCTCTAGAACCCAAACTTCAGAGAATTCTTTCAAAATTTCTCAAGCTGCAACTAGTGCATGGCGTCTCAAATGCGAAAAATGCCAAAAGAGTACTTTGATTTTCAGTGCTCTCTAACCAGTGAGTTCCTGGTTCGTTATTGTATCTTCAGGGTAGGAAGAAATGAAGCTTTTTTCCACTGGCAGGGGAGGGGACCCAATCATAATTTTTAGTTCCTAATAAAGAAAAGTGCAGCCAATTTAAATGGCCCCAAATAAATTATTGTTGAAACTAGCCTTTTAAAACATTGGTATGTTTGGAATCTAAAGGATTGGTACTAATTTATGAAGAGCAAGTCAGAGAGGAAGCTGAAATAGGCCTGACTTTCCGGGTTGGCCTTGAGGGGCACAGCATGGCCACTCCTGTCGGCTCCTCTGAGCAAGACAACAGAGATGGCCCACAGAAGGTTTCTACGTTTTGAGGAATATACTTCCTAAAGTCCTGGATTCTTTTTATGTTCTGTTTTTTCTCTTAAGAGGGGTAGGTGTATAGGGGCAAACTAGGAAACGGATGGGGAGAAAGGAAAGTGCATTTCCAAGTTAGAGAAAATTGGTGGCACAATATCCCGATGGATGTGAACTGAATTTCATTGGCAACTGCATCCACAGTCAGAGCAACTAAACAAGGTGACTTCAAGAGGAAAGTTCCAATTTCTGCAGTGCTGAGATTAGAGATCAGTGGCAACTCCCTTGGAGGCCTGGGAGCTGCTTTGCTCCCTCTGTTCTCTTTCCTCCTCCACCCTCCCCACCCCAATTCCTTCCCACTCTTAGGCTATCCAGTACTGTGATGTTAAGAAAACCACGTCTAAAGAACATATTCTCCCTAAGAAGGGCATTACATTGTTAGACAGGAGCCAACAGGGTCTTTGGAGACAGGCCCAGGTACGAATCCTGGCTCTCCCCCATACCGGCTGTGTGTTACAGTCAGGCTACTTAACCTCTCTGAGCTTTAGGGTGCTCATCTGTGAAATAAGGACAACAGAACCTACCGTGTTTTTTTTTGTTTGTTTTGTTTTTGTTTTTGCGGTACGCGGGCCTCTCACTGTTGTGGCCTCTCCCGTTGCGGAGCGCAGGCTCCGGATGCGCAGGCTCAGCAGCCATGGCTCCACGGCATGCGGGATCCTCCCGGACCGGGGCACGAACCCGCGTCCCCTGCATCGGCAGGTGGACTCTCAACCACTGCGCCACCAGGGAAGCCCCAACCGTGTGTATTTTTGAAAGGACTGTGAAGAAGTACGTAAATGAAAGCCTTTGGAGTCAAACTGCCCAGATTCTCATGTTTCCCTGACTACTTTCCAGCTGTGTGACCTCTTGTAAGTAACTAACTTATATATGCCTTAAATATGAGTTTCCTCATTGTAAAAACAGTAACACCCACCTTGTAAGTTCTTTTAAAGTTTCAATGAGATTGTTGGTACACCCTTTGCAAATATCTGGCACATAGTAAATGCTGGATAAATGCTAGCTGTTATTAAATAACATGTGTAGAGTGCCTAGGACTTGGCTGAGAAGGTATGTTCTATAAGCAGTTGCATCTACTAGTTTGAAAACTGTAACTGGTTATATTTTGATAAATCTTCAACTACTCAAGCTAAATGCACACGGTCATATATCTATAATTTTTCAGAGTTTTACTGAAGTATAACCTGTGTAGAGTGCAGACATCTTAAGTATAAATTTAATTATATTTAACCCTGTTTTAGGTGATTTAAAAAGTGAGAAGCTTTCTCTGCTGAATCTGACAAGTAGAAGAAAAGAGATTAATTTGTCTGATTAAAAGACAGGTTTATTCTGAGAGAGAAAAAAATGCAGTATTCAATACACACAATTTTTTACCAGCAAATAGAGTACATTTTATTCATATAATTACCCAGTCTTCACTCATATCCCAAAGATTTCTTGGATTCACTAGAACATTTGCAGTTGTTGCTAAGCAGAGGCAATATTTTCATAAAAGTGCCTGTGAGTTTGACCTCTGTAGCACCCCTGATTTAGAATCTTAAATTTTTTTCTTTAATTGATTACATCTTGCAGGAAGTGCAACAGATTCTCTTGAAAGAGCTTGACAGACAGATGTTTTGCATCTGAGTGAAGCGTAAACACCAACATCGTTTAGCTTTGAAAATTCTTTATTCTGAAAGATTTGGCTGAATTCACCCATTACAAGCAAATGATAATTCCTCTTAGCAACTCCTCTACCTGGCAGTTGACATGTTTATTTTGACAATGATTGTAAAGCTCATTCTGATTTCCAAAACATTCAAATGTGAAAAAGCATGTGTCTTAGAACTCTTGAAGCAGTATTTTAATACTTTGCAACATACATTTCACCAAAAATTGTACAGGACACTGTGATTATGACTCTTTATTTGGCTTCATATTTTGGGAGCTAAGTTGTAATAGAAGCCAGAGATTCAAAGTGAGGAGTCTTGAGTGTCTTCTTCAATACAAATATCACTTCAAGACAACTTATGTTTCATATTAATAATCATCATCACTTTGGAGTATCTGCTCTGTGCTAGGCACTGTGCTATGTACATTATCTCCCCTAGTCTTTATTAAAAGTCCTATACAATCGGGGCTTCCTTGGTGGTGCAGTGGTTAAGAATCCACCTGCCAATGCAGGGGACACGGGTTCGAGCCCTGGTCTGGGAAGATCCCACATGCTGTGGAGCAGCTAAGCCCGTGCACCACAACTACTGAGCCTGCGCTCTACAGCCCGCAAGCCACAACTACTGAGCCCGCGTGCCACAATTACTGAAACCTGCACACCTGGAGCCCGTGCTCTGCAACAAGAGAAGCCACCGTAATGAGAAGCCTGCATACCACAACAAAGAGTAGCCCCCTACTTGCTGCCAATTAGAGAAAGCCCGAGCACAGCAACGAAGACCCAATGCAGCCAAAAAATAAATAAATTTTAAAAATTAAAAAAAAAAGTCCTATACAACCGGTATTATTATCAATTTTTACAGACAGAGAAACTGGGGTTCAGAGAGATCACTGTTTAGGCTAACTCACCTATGAGGAAGATCCTGACTTTGAACCCAAGCCTGTCAGACTCCAACACCTAGACTCTTTCAAGTACACCCAATAGCTTTCAAGGTTGTGCAATGTTAAATACATTTAGTGTACTCAGAATACCAGAAATGACTCCAAAGATCTGTTGGGGTAGAGGGAGTAGAAAGAGAGATAAATGTTTATATCCATATGTGTGTGTATATATATGTATGTCACACACACACACACACACACACACACACACATCAGTTTGTTAGGGAATTTCCTTTCGTTGAAGCTGTGTAAAGAGAAAAACCTCACTGGTGTAAACTATTGGAGAGAAGGTCAGACTAAATTAGTGGAAAGTATGAATTTTAAATTCATTTTAAATAAAATAGATTTTCCGAATGCCTTATGGATTTCAAAATGGATTCCCACTCATTCTCTTATTTCATGCTCATAACAACCCCTCAAACTAGGCAGAGTTGGTATTATCAACTTAATTTTACAGGTAAGAAAAGTAAGGGATGAAAAAGCTAAATGTCTTGCCTATGGTCATAGAGCTATTTAGTGATACACTCACACCTCCCTACTGCAGGGTGACCTAATAAATTCCTTCTGAATTATCAGATAATTATCGGATAAGAATGATATGTATTCTTATATTAATTATTCATATATAAGAGATTGCCTGAAGTGCTCCAAGATTTATTTCAAACATTTCCTTTGTAATCTCATTTACATCATTCTTCTGCACTACTTAGCAAGACAGGGTTTGCTAAATGCAGGAAAATTTCTGCCCAGATCCCAATCAAGTTATTATAAATTCCAAATGAATAGGGTCTAAATAAATAAGGGCTTATTATGGGGCTAAAAGCTGATAATGTTATTTGTTTCTGATATCTTTTTTCATTTGCTTCAGCCCCAGTTTGTGCATTTTATCTACTGCATTTTTTTTTGGTTTCCTCATTAGAGAAACAGGACAAGAGAGGCATACAAGGAAAGAATTACTTGCATATGAATAAAATTAATAACCTGAAGTTATGGAAGGGGGTAGAGAGGTATCTTTTTGGTATTTTATCATAATGTTTAGTAACAGCAATTTGCAGTAATGAAATAACGAATCTTTACTTCTCCTGGGTATGTGCTGTGTTTATCGCTTTATGCTTTACTTACAATTTTTTTTATTACTCCATTTGTTAAATTATTTAAACTTACAAAGCAACCTCTAACTTATTAATGGTAAGGCAGCCTTCTGAAATGGGAGTCATGCAAATAATTATTTCATTTTTTATCCGTATTTTTAAGGGGGTCAAGATATTTTTGTCATTTACCCTGGGATTTATAGGGACTAAAATGCTCGTGATAATTCACCACCGGGGACAGGTAACCCAGCTTGAACTCTAAGTACCATGAGGACTTAGCTCCCTAAAATAAACTTTATATAAAAGTCATCTGGATGGAAATGTGCTTTTCCTCATGCTGGGTTTCCTTATGCTTTTAAAAGAGTCCTAAGGGATTAAGATGAGTGAGAGACAGGCCAATAGCATGAAAGGCCCAGTGCTCTTAGAGATATTTCTTCTATGATTAAAAAAGAATGAATTTTTGTGTTTGCCAGGTGTGAAGAATAAACACTCCTGGATTCCCTCTGTTCTGTGGTTTTCCCTCTAATCTACAAACACGCCACAAAGGCTTCTCTGTTTCTTCCCTCAATCACATTTCTCATTCAGACGTCCTTCCTGTTTGGGGTTCTATTTCTTACTTCCATTTGGTTCTTTCCTTTCCTGTATGGGCTTCTAAGTTTGTTTATTTTCAGGTTTCTCACATTTTTCTATTTTTGAATCGTTTCTTTCTGCAGGACAATCTCCGTGTCTTGCTCCTTTTTCGTTTTGCTCCCTGTCCGTGCTGTACCTGGTATTATTCATCATCTTCGTTTCTATTTATTTCTTTCCTCCTAGCTCTTATTTCTTTATCTCTGGCCCCTTATTTCCTCTCCTTGATTCTCCTGTTCCCATCTCGATGCCCTTTGACCAAACATCCTCTCTCTACCCCCTGCTTAAGGCAGTTGAAGAAACATTCCCAACTAGAATGGAATAGAAAGAATAGAGTAGAAAGAGAATAGAAAGGTGGCTGGCTGAACCTAGGAAGGGCGTGTCTAGTCGTGTTAATGACTTCCCCATCCTCCGTTGGTCCCTGGCCGGTCTCCACCACTGTCTGCCTGTGTCCCAGCCAGGATGGGAAGGAAGCAGGAGAAAAGGTGAAGGCTTGGGGCCATGGAGACTGCGAAGCCGTTCTTTAAATACCAGACCGCCTGGTCAGCATTCGTCACAGAAACTCTACAAAACGGGATTATATGCAAAGCACAGAACCACTCAGATCAGCTTCCCAGCAAGCCAGAGTCTATGCTTCTGCATCTAAAACTGAAGTAAGTATAACCAGAATGTTTTCACTTGACCCTGAATTACTTTAAAACTACCTGTGGGAGGGTGCTAATGCCCACTTCCAAAATAAACATCTCATTTCTCATGACTTGGCTCTGACCCAGCTCCACCCTTGGCATTTTTTATTTTAAAAATATTTCCAGATATGTTTATAAATAAATCACGCCTCTTAACACTGCCTTACTGCCACCCAATTGTACAGCGGAGGAAAAATCCATGACAGTTAACACTGTGGAAAGTTTGCTTCTCTCTCATCCCTCAGGAAAAAAAAAAAAAAAAAAAAAAAGGAGAAGCATAATGAGTATTTAAAAGCCAAATGAACAAGAAGCTCTCAGAAAAACAATTTTACCAGCCCAGCAGCAGTAAGACAACCAACTGCACAAACAACGTGACCTTTCTTCCTTCCCCTCCTGCCACCTGGGGTGACGACCAAAGGGCATTGTGTGCAGTCTGGGACGGCAGGGACCTTGGGAGCCCTGCTGAGGACGGATGGTGACAGAGCTGACTCCATTTCTCCTTGTTCAGGCAGGTGTCAGTTTGTTGATTCTGAAACTGAGTCCCAGGGTAAACACCTCGCTCTTCAAATTCTTCAAAACAACAACAAACCTGCACTTTTCACATGTTTTCTATTTGGACAAAAGAAGTCTCTCTTTCTTAGGCTCAGGTACATTGGGGAAAATACCCTAAGTTTATGACATTGTTTGCTAGAATCCCCTCTGAGGTCAGTTCTGGCATGCCTCCTGCCCTGGCCTACTCTTGAGACAAAAGAGAGAAGAGCTGGGTCTTAGGACAAATGAAAACAAAGTTTCAGGGCTGAGGGCTTTGTCTAACTCTGCACTGATTGACGTTGGGTCTGAGCAGAGGGGCGCGTCCCCAGGCAGCCAGGAGTCCTTCCTGTAAGACAGCTTCAGGCGCGGGGGGTGGGGGTGGGGGGAGGGGGGGTTCTGTCCACTCAGGGCTGCCATCATGTGGGGACGTCTTGAATCAGGGGCCTCTCTTTAATAACATCTAAGGATTTTTTTTTTCCTGGTTTCAAAAAGATCACAAAAAGGATGTGCCGAGAACTGAATCAAATAATAGAATCACAAGCACACACCCCCCCAAAGTTAGAAATAAATTACATTCGGACAAATATACATACAAAAATTATGCACAAGCGTTCCAATTTTAATGCTCATTTCCCTCCTCTAAGGAAGTGTTAAAATAAAATAAAAAGAAACAAGTAACAAAAATAAAACAAGAACACAAAAAAATCCTCGGCCGGATAGAGTCCAGTTCCTGATATCCTTGAGATTTGCAGGTTCTGTTTTGTTTGTGGCCCCTCGTGCCCCCGATTCCAGTCTCTGTGGTTGGCATTAGAAGCATCACTGCCTGGTCTCAAGGCTTTCATCCCCTTTGGGGAGCCCTGTCACCATCTTGTCTCCATTTGCTAAAAGGGTGGGCTTTAAGCAGCTGTGTGCACAGTGTTAGCTGCTGCACAGAGGCAAGCAGTGGCCAGAGTTGGAACGGTGTGTTCCCTGCCAGCCTGGCCTGCACGCTGGACAGCTTCTCCCTGCCCCACCACAGAGGGAGGGGTTTCCTTGCTCTGCATCCCACAGGAAGAGAACTACCTCCAGGCCAAGTGTTCCCAGAAAAACCCACCACCAGAATAGAGAAGCCGTGAGCTCCTCTTACTCATTTTGTCACACAAACATCCCATGCTGGAATACGCTGAGGTTTCACTCTTACTCCATTTTCTGACCACTGTTAAGGACATGTGACTAATGCTAGATGTATTAGTTTCTTAGGGCAGCCATAACAAAGTATCAAAAACTGGGTGGGTATCTCTTTAATAAGTAGAAACTTTTTGTCTCACAGTTCTGAAGGCCAGAAGCCCAAAGTGAACCTGTTGGCAGTTTCAGGCTCCCTCTGAAGGTGCTAGGGAAGGGTCTGTTTCATGCCTCTCCTAGCTTCTTGGTAGCCTCAGGTGTTCCTTGGCTTATAGATGAGCACTCCAGTCTTCTGTCCTCTCACAGTGTTCTCCATGCGTCTGCATCTTCTTCCCTCTGTGTGTGTCTGTTTCTGCATCCAAATTTCCCCATTTTATAAGGACACAGTCATATTGGATTAGGGCCCACCCCCATGGCCTCATTTTTAACTTGGTTAAATCTACAAAGAACCTATTTGCAAGTCAGGTCACTTTCTGAGGTCTGGGGGTTAGGACTTCAGCATATTTATTTGGGGGGACACAGTTTGGCCAATATCAGTAGGTTGCCTTGTTGTTTAAACGTTTTCCCAACTTACAAGAAAGACTACTCTCTCTTATTTTGTGGGTCAGCCTATGGAATGTTCTGTAACTACAGTAATAACTAGATTCAAACAAATGGCAAAGAGCTGCTGGGTAGGTTCAATAGAGGCCCTGGCTTTAGACACTTCTGCTTGGCCACTTCCCCTTGTGTGGGCCTGTTCCCTCTCCTCTTCTGGTTTCCCTGAATGAAGTGGGAATCTGATTTGTACTTTCAACTGAGGTTTCTCTTTTCTAAGCTCTTCTCCAACACTGGGACACATCTGAGCTGCTTCTCCTCACTGTAACAGCAGCTCTCACAGTAACAAAAAACGTATCCTCATTAGTGATGGAGGGGTGGGAGGTGCTGGAAGATGTGTCAGCACAGGTATCACTGGTTGCCCCATAGCGATTCACACCCATTTGTACAGTTGTGATATAAGGCTGAAAGTGACATTTAAGTGTTTGGAAATTCTGAGATGAAAAGTAATTGAAAAAATCAATTGTTAGGATTGGATTGTGAAAGCATCTTCTTAAAAAACAGAGCATATTTGGGTTAATGAACATCTTGGGTTCTCCTAATTTTCTAGGCAATAATCATAACAAACCCATGATACAAGTCTTAGCCTCCAGGGCTTACACATCAATGTGGTTAATCACCTTTGATTTCCATAGCACTCCTGCCCCACCAGATTCTCATACCAACCCCCCAATGTAGGGCAACAGAGAGGATGAGTGGGTGAAAAAAACAATGAGGTTCAAATTGCGGGGCAATGCCCCCAGGTGGTCTCTGGGGGCACCTGAGCTGGCTACTAGCTGCTCGCACAAACTGGTGGTTCACTAAACATGCTGATTTTATTTACAGGTTGGGCTAGTTTTCAGCATCTTGTTTGAATGTTGTTTTTGATTTTTATTTTCCAGTTTTTCTAGTTGGGTAAGGCTTGGGAAGATAAGTTGGATCAGAGGAGAGATTTCTAACCTACTACAAAGGCTTCCCTAGCAGGTGGGATTTAAAAGGGAAATAGATGAGAGTAAGCTTAGAACATCCAGGTGAGGGACATAGCCAAACCCTCGTTTTTACACAGAGCAGACAGGAGCCCTTCATGCAAGAGGGAGGGGGACGAATGGATATCCTCTCTTTTTTTTACTTTTTCCCCCCTGGTTGGAAAAAGTTATATTTTTCTTTTACCAGCACTATACAAAATGAAGCAGTACAGAGAAAGAGAAGGTTTCTGCAATCTCACCACTTCTCCACTCTGCTAGGAGCCACAATGATGACAGTTCAGGTTATTTCCTTCCAGACTTTCTAACACAAATACTGTACAGGTCTACATCTGTATCTGTAAGTAAAATCATTAACAGAGTCATCCCATTCTGATCATTCTGTACCTGCTCTTTTTTCTCTTATATTGCCTATATTTTTCCATGTCAAACCATGAAGATACAACTTATTCTTTTTTTAAAAAAATCATATTTCATGTTGTAAAATAAAGCAATTCTTGCACTGATTCAAACCATTCAGAAAGCTATAAAGTGAAAAGTAAAAGTCTTCCATCCTTTACACCTAGTCCTTTTCTTCAAAGGTAGTCACGATAACTGCTATCACAGTTTCCCATATATCCTTCCAGAAACTATAATTACTACTATTTCCATATATGTACATACAGAAAACTTTTATTTTGTCTGCATCTTGCTTTCTTTATGTAATATATCTTGAGATTCTAAAGAATTTTGAGGTATATATAGATATACCTCATTCTTTTTAACGGATGTGTAGCATTCCATTGTATGACTGTACTATTATTTAATTACTCAGTTCTCTATTAATGGACATTAAAAAAACTATTTTTACTGGAGTATAGATGATTTACAATGTTGTGTTAGTTTCAGGTGTAGAGCAAAGTAAATCAGTTATACATATACATATATCCACTCTTTTTTTAGATTCTTTTCCCATATAGGCCATTACACAGTACTGAGTAGAGTTCCCTGTGCTATACAGTAGTTCTTATTAGTTAGCTTTTTTTTTTTTTGGGGGGGTACGCGGGCCTCTCACTGTTGTGGCCACTCCCGTTGCGGAGCACAGGCTCCGGACGCGCAGACTCAGCGGCCATGGCTCATGGGCCCAGCCGCTCTGCGGCATGTGGGATCTTCCCGGACTGGAGCATGAACCCGTGTCTCCTGCATCGGCAGGCAGACTCTCAACCACTGCGCCACCAGGGAAGCCCAGTTATCTATTTTATATATAGTTGTGTGTATATGTCAATCCCAATCTCCCAATTTATCCCTCCCCCATCTTATCCCCTGGTAACCATAAGTTTGTTTTCTACATCTGTGTTAATGGACATTTAAGTTGTTTTAAAATTTTGTACTAAAAAAGAGCGCTAGAATAAACATCCTCATACACACATCTCTCATACAGAATAAAACATTAGTCCTCATTTCTCTGCACTGTCATCAACCCTGGGCATTAGCATTTTATTTATTTATTTATTTGGCGTACTTTATTTATTGATTTATATTTTTACAAAAACTGTTGCTGATTTGATTAGTGATATCTTGCTTTAACTTTTATGTCTTTGATTATTATGGAACCTAACCCTATTTTATATGCTTCACTGCCCTGAATTGCCTGTTCCTGACTTTTGCCTGGGTGTTTGTCGGAATATTTCTTTTTTTCTTATTGATTTACAACAGGAGGATTGTCATATGAAAACATGCCTATAGAACTCCAGTGATGGAGCTAAGGCTTTAAAAGGCAATTATGCTTTACATATTCATAATTCTCTAATGAACTCAGCAGAGACCAAGTTGATACTTACATCTGTTAAAGTAAATTTTTTTCTAATAGAGTGTAAACTGTGTAAAAAATAAATAAGTAAATAAAAGACACAGGAAGAAAGAACAGCTTGTCTTCCAGTATCTCTTGCCATCTGAGAAGCACTTTTAGGGAGATAGTGAACATGCTAAGGAAATCATCCTTATCTATCTATTTATTTTTTATAATCAAATGAACACATTTATTTATTTTTATTTTTTAACATCTTTATTGGAGTATAATTGCTTTACAATGGTGTGTTAGTTTCTGCTTTATAACAAAGTGAATCGGCTCTACATGTTCATATATCCCCATATCCCCTCCCTCTTGCGTCTCCCTCCCACCCTCCCTATCCCACCCCTCTAGGTGGACACAAAGCACTGAGCTGATCTACCTGTGCTATGCGGCTGCTTCCCACTAGCTATCTATTTTACATTTGGTAGTGTGTATATGTCCATGCCACTCTCTCACTTCGTCCCAGCTTACCCTTCCTTCTCCCCGTGTCCTCAAGTCCATTCTCTACGTTGGCATCTTTATTCCTGTCCTGCTCCTAGGTTCTTCAGACCTTTTTTTTTTTAGATTCCATATATATATGTGTTAGCATACAGTATTTGTTTTTCTCTTTCTGACTTACTTCACTCTGTATGACAGACTCTAGGTTCATCCACCTCACTACAATTAACTCAATTTCGTTTCTTTTTATGGCTGAGTAATATTCCATATATGTGCCACATCTTCTTTATCCAATCATCTGTCAATGGACACTTAGGTTGCTTCCATGTCCTGGCTATTGTAAACAGAGCTGCAATGAACATTGTGGCACATGACTTTTTTTGAATTATGGTTTTCTTAGGGTATATGCCCAGTAGTTGGATGGCTGGGTCGTATGGTAGTTCTATTTTTAGTTTTTTAAGGAAACTCCATAATGTTCTCCATAGTGGTTGTATCAATTTACATTCCCACCAGCAGTGAAAGAGGGTTCCCCTTTCTCCACACCCTCTCCAGCATTTATTGTTTGTAGATTTTTTGATGATGGCCATTCTGACCAGTGTGAGGTGATACCTCACTGTAGTTTTGATTTGCATTTCTCTAACGATTAGTGACGTTGAGGATCCTTTCATGTATTTGTTGGCAATCTGTATATCTTCTTTGGAGAAACGTCTATTTAGGTCTTCTGCCCATTTTTGGATTGGGTTGTTTGTTTGTTTGATTTTGAGCTGCATGAGCTGCTTGTAAATTTTGGAGATTAATCCTTTGTCAGTTGCTTCATTTCTTATCTATTTAACACTCATTCCTCATAAGCAACTCTTTGCTGTCTTAAGGTACACATAAATAAAAGTAATAAAACAATCTAAGCCGTAGACTTGCACTCATTCTGACTGATTCCCCCCCTCAGTCCAAATTACTGAAGTTTTCTTAATAATACTTAAAAACAAGCCCATTTACAAAGCCAGTGACATCATAACGATCAGAACTGCACTCATTCTCACTCCCTCACACATTTTCCTACTGGATGAGTGGCTTCCTTGTTTAAGTATGGAATTCACTGATCATAAAGTGGATTTCATCAGATACAAAATATGAAAAAATGAACTCATGGGAAATGACCGTTGAAATGCACACCACCCTCAAGGCTTGAAAGGATTCTCTATTTCATCAACTTTAGATGAGCCATAGTAATAAAACATAAAATATTATACAAGGATTAGAAAATTAAGAGGCACATACCTCATATTTCCTCCCCAGTCTTGTTTTCTTAGCCTAACTCACTCTCAGCATTTACAGCCAGTCCACTTGGCCTTCCCCCAGGAATTGCACCCCTTGGTTGAGTTAAGGGTTTCTTCTCTGTGCTTCCAGAACACTCTGCATGGCTCTCTCCTATCACTCACTGTACAATTTTGAAATGACAGGGGATGTGGCTCCTCCCAAATTTGATTGCCAGCCCTGCAGGTCAAGGACCGCGTAGTGTTCATCTTTGTGCACCTATCAGCTCTCACAGTCCCTGGCACTTGGTGGGTTCTAAGTAATTACTTGTTTTGCTGTGTTATTGGTAATATGTTGAATGATATGGAGAACAGTTTGCTCCCTATTTCACAACCGGTTGCCTACCTAACAGCCATCACTGCCTCTTCCCCCTTTATCCTTGCTGGAGAAACCCTGATTTTGTTTGAAGTTTCACTCTCCACAAAGCTATGTGCTTAGGAAATGACTCCTCTTTTCTAGTTCGAGGGAGAGCATGCATGGTGACTGGTCCGGTCAATCTTTGCAGCCCCACTCCCCTGGCCTGTGGCCCAATTCCAGTCAATGAGGTCTGAGAGTAAGTCATCTGGGGAGCTTCGGGAAAAGGCTTTTCTTATAATATAGAGAGACTCATGGGAGGAGACCGCCTCTTTCTACTGGTCATTGGTGTATTGCATGAGATATCTGGAACTGTTGCAGACATCTTATAATACAAGGGGGACATCCCCAACCTGCTAAAGACTGCAGAGGCATCCTCCATGTTGTGGTTGGGCTGGTGTCCCCTGCCTGCAGACTTTCACTGAGACATAATTAACCCCTGAAGGCAACCTAACAGTACATCACCACACTGAATAAAAACAGGGAGAAACCAAAGGGGCGTTAGGAGTCCTGTACTGGGGGAAATAGAGTCAAAATGGAAAGTTAAAAGGAATCAGGTTTGGGCTTCCCTGGTGGCGCAGTGGTTGAGAGTCCTCCTGCCGATGCAGGGGACAAGGGTTCGTGTCCCGGTCCGGGAAGATCCCACATGCCGCGGAGCGGCTGGGCCCGTGAGCCATGGCCGCTGAGCCTGTGCGTCGGGAGCCTGTGCTCCGCAACGGGAGAGGCCAGAACAGTGAGAGGCCCGCGTACTGCAAAAAAAAAAAAAAAAAAAAGGAATCAGGTTTTATCTTATGGTAGAGAAGCCCATGGATAAACCCAGTTGTTTTCAAGTTCATGGAGGGTTTTATGGATGGGATATCAAACAGTTATTCCCCATAACTTCTGAAGACCTAACTGAAAGAGGAAACTGAATTAAAGCAGGAAAGATTCTGGATGGGTTTAAGGGAGAATTTGCCTAAGGAGTGATAAAACCCTGACAAAGTCCACTGAAGATGAGAGTCTGTGCCTTTAGAAAAAGACAAGAATGGAAAACACGAGTCTTTGAGCAGTTTATTATTCACCTACCTAAGGCAGTGGGGATAACCAAATGACTACTTTGAAGTTTGTAATTTTATGTTAATCCAGAGAAGAGAAGCTACTCAAATTTAAGCAGATGAGGAATCAGCTACATATCTCCAAAAGTATCCATTAGGGTATAAGTTTGATTCGACAAAGCTGGAAATACCTGTTTCAGCACTATCAGGCCAAAATGTCAGCGTGACATCCAGTTTATAAGTTACGTAGAACACACACTACTTATCAGAGCTTTGTGATTAGTCACATGCCCTGAACGAGGACATTGCATGAGAAATGTAGCCTTGGGGAAGGTGGCTGATTATATTTCCGGGGTGTTTATTAGTAAGGCTGATCCTAATCTGAATCCACTTTTCCATGGAAGAATGTAAAAATGAGTATTGGATTTGGTCACTTCCTATGACCATGCCAACACGCTGAAGAACACACAGTATGCAAGTCACCAGGCTCGGCTCAGGGCCACTCATTCCTGAGTCCAAGGCTTAGGTTAAGGGAACTACTCAAACAAACGATATTGCAAATTGATTTACTGACTGTGAAATTACAGCACGGATCACAATTAACCTGGGACAATAACTACTTCTCCCCTTACAACCAATTTTACATAAAACTATTATCTCTCAGATTAACCCCAGAAGCTAATGTAAATACAATAAAGGCGTAGTAAAATCGGTTTTGAAAGGTTTATTCTTGTTGATTTGGTTATGTGCACGTCACCACCTCATTTTACTGAGACTGCTGGTGGGGCGTTTCTTTTCCTCCTAAATTTGGTTGGACAAGTCTTAAAATGCAGATTCTGTGTATTGAAACTCACTCTTTCACAAATCAACAACTGCTCTTTCTGTCATACAGGCCTGGTTCTACTGAGACTTTTATGGAAACAGCATGAGCTGACAGACACCGAGGGGAATGAGGGTCCCCTCCCAGCCCCGCTTCTCCTCTTCCCTTGTATGACTCTCTGACTCCTCTCTTCTCCTTTCATCTCACTTTTGAGAATCCCTTCATGCCCTGACTAATTCCCTGCTGCACTGGGCACATGCTCCCTGACGGCCAGGGAGCCCTGGAAACAGCCTCTGGGTTTTGAAAGAAATTCCGGACTTCAGATAAGGCACCCCGACAGCCCGCCAGGGTGCTGAGAGGAGCTGTGCGGGAAGTGCTGTCCTGTCCCCTTCCCTTTACACCTTTCCTCCCCGCATCCGCCCTGCCATTGGCAGTGGATGGAGGGAAGCCTGCAAGTTTAGCTGCTGCCAATTAGATTGTGTTGTTTTCAGTCCTCAGTCTTTCCCTTCCACGCACGGGGTCAAACAACCCCTTACACAGGATGCTGACACAGCCTTATGTCTTGGCTTTGAAGTCACCCAGACCTGGGTACAAACCCTACTCTGCCATCGAATACCAGTGTGTCTTCCAGCAATGTATTTAATCTCTAAGAACTCGGTTTCCTATAAAACGGGGGATACTAATACCTACTTCTAATGTTGTCAGGATTAAGGAAGGGCCATTTAAAAAGCACTTATTATTCAGTGTCATTATAGGGAAGCAAAACCCCTTTTTATACAGAAATAAGAGACTTCTAAATACCTGTGCCCAAAATATAGGTAGTATTTGCTGCTTGTACTCCAGCCACTTCCTTTCAAAGGAAACCCCAGTCTTGGGCCCACGACCGCAGCAAATTAGCTGCAGAGCCGAAGGACCAAATCGTGGGCACAGAGGACTATCTTCCTGAGACCTGCGGAGGCTACAGCAACCCTGCATGTAGCACATGCCTTGCTGGGACACGGGGAAGGTTAATGAGATAACATCTAGGTGGAAAGTGCTGAGCGTGCTAAATATTACCATGTTGCAATTACCCTGCTACTGGGGCGGGCGTGCCTTTGTCCGGATTATTCAAGAGCAGGGGGCCCTGAGAGAGAAGGTGGCGGGTGAGATGCAATTTAGGCAAGTCAAACATACGCTATCCCAGACACGCTTTCAGTGATGCTGGGAGCCACAAACAGGGAAAGGACTTCAGCCTCCGCAGTGCTGCAGTTTCAACGGTTTAACTTTCTGGGTTTAGAATGATTTCCTGCCACGTTTCTGCAGAGCTTCCGAGAGACGACTGACAACACAGCCACGGTGGACCTGCTCATCAGCTCTGTGACCTGGGGCAACACCTCTCTGAGCTTCGGTTTCCCCGCTTGGAAAATGGAGAAAATAATCCCATCTATTTCACACGGTCTAAGACTACAAAGCCAAAGTGCTTGGAAAATTATAAAGGGATGCATGGTGATGTGAATTGCTAGATGTCACTTTCTATTCTCTCATTTCTTCTCTGACCATAACCAATCTTAAGGAGTAAAGGTCTCTGACTCTACTTGCTGTTACCAACCATCATACATCACAAAGTCTAGCTGAATTTCCACAAGGCTGAATTATGCATTAGGAGCACTGAGAAAAGATGGTACCATTGGTTCTATTTTTAAGGACCAGCTTATCATGACGTAGTGCTTCTAGTTTGTGGATCCACTAAGCCATGCTATTATATAGAAATAGTATTAGTTTTTATTATGTAGCACCTGGAATTTTTAAAAACACTTCCACGTATGGTGTTGTTTAGTGCTTGTTTGTAGGTCTCTGTCTCTCCCAGATAAATCTCTTGGGATATCTGTTTTTCTCCTTACTGTTTTTCAGCACTTTGCCTCTGGAAGAGGCAGAAGCCTGGGGCCTCAAGGATTCAGGGCATGACCCCGGGAGTCTTACTGGACGTGGCCTCGGTGGAATCAGTTGTTAAGGAAATGAAGACAGCTCCAAGCTGCCCAGCCTGTCTCATGACCGGGACACAGACAGTCCTGCTCACAGGGAGACAAGCATCCCTCCATGACCTGCGGTCACCCCAACAGTTTCAGGAAAGTCTCCCATGTACCCAGAGTCTCGGGTGCTGCTTACTGACAAACCAGCCCCTCAATAATCTTATTGTATGTTTTCAAAATAATTCTCTGTAATGCCCCAAGAATGTCTGAACTTCTGTATGAACTCTCTAGTTTGCATATTTTTCAGCTTATTAGTGGGAACTCCGATAGACAAGGCCCATGACCTTGTCTTTCCATGGACGTCTCTGGCGGGGTGCAAGGGCACTCTCTCCTGCTGGTGAACTCACAGTGCCCTTCTGATTGCCCCTCACACCCACTGCAGCCTCTTTCTTCCCTCACCTTCTTCACAATCAATATTAAGAAAAAAATAACTTTGCTTAAATTACAGGTTACTCATTAAAAACTGCTACAAGATTCTGGTTCTGAATTTTCGTGAAGCAAGATTCTGAAAAAAGAGAGAGCACGGATGATGTTGCCTTTGATGACCTGTTGACCCTGACCCCATGCCACTGGGAAGGGAGCATTCAGGTTTCAGGATGAGTGCACAGGATCTCAGCTCTAATATAGCCTGTCGTTCATAAATCCCTGAGACATCCAGGCCCAGCCAGATGTGATGTGCCCTGGCTGAATCCTTCTGTGGAGATGCCAGGGAGAGTGGGAGTTAAGTGCTAATTGGAAATGAGATCTTATATTGGAAAATTAAGGTTTTAAAAATGCTTTGAATGGGTCTATTTGGGAGTATATTCAAGTGCATGGATACATAAATTCAGGAGATACTGTTATCTTATTTTGCTAGATGCAGCTAGAATCATAAAGAAGATAAATACCAAATTTCATAGCTATTGGACAAGCATGTCCCAATACCTCCGCCTAGGATTTTGCTACATGTAGCATGATATATTTTGATCCACGTATGCAATTCTTCTCTATTTCCAGTTAGAAGGATCTGTCCCACAAATGAAATGACCTCAGATTTAGGGACCTACAACAAGAGCAAAGGACCACAAGTAATCCCCAAATTTTTGCTTAAGTCATTCATTCGCTTATATATTTATTCATTTTTGTTTCAAGAAACCTTTACTTATAACTAATTTTGTGTACAGTACATTGTATGTATGCGCTATTCAATGAGAGGATGTAGAGAGTCATTCTGGCCATCAAACAACTAAAAACCATGGTAGGGCAGTGAGAAATGTCCCTCTCAATTTAAACATCATTGCAAGAAATTTCATCGCAAGTGTATTATTAAAAACCAAGTGACTCCTATAGAAAATGAGGCCTGGGAACTGAGAAAAACTAGCCTGAGTAGTCAGGCAAAGATCAGAGCTGAGCAGAGCCTTGAAGGATGCAGAGTGAAGAATTTCAACTATGTTTCCACCTTTTATTCCCAACAGAAGGCAGAAGGAACTGTGCTCTTCTTTCATGACTCCTGACTATCCCTAGTGGGAGGTCCAAGGTGCAGTAAAACGGCCGAAAGACTGAGACCCAGAGGGAGAAATAGGAGATTCGAGGATGCACAGATAGAGTATCATCACACCCCAAAAAGTTAGAACTGACTCTAGCTTGGAAAGATGAGCCCTTTCAACTATTGGCACCTGCTACAGAAAAGGCCTTCAGGAATTATTAGTTGAACGAATGAATGAATGACCAAGATGATCCCCAGAACTTCCTCAGCCCCCACTTTTGCTGTCTCTTCCCAGGTGCCCTTGCAGCCTCCAGAGGTGAACAAGGCAGAACTTGTCTCCCAGGGCTTCGTAAATGACTAGATTCTTGTTAAGTGCTCCTTCCTTGCAGAACGGGATTATGCAGTGATTTGCAAAAATACGTAACCATTAAGTTGTTTTTACTCCTTTGCTAGTACAAGCAAGTGCGATGATGAACATCCTTGTGTGCATTTTCTTGGGTACCTGAATGAGAATGTTTCTAGAGTAGGCACCTAGATACATGCTCAGCCTTTCTAGACACTGCCAAATTGTTTTCCAAAGCGCTTGTACCAATTTACAACCCCATAAGCAATGTAGAATACTTCCTGTTTGTCTACATCCTTGCCAGAACTTGGTATCATGAATTTTACCAAGATAAGAAGGGTAGAATGACATCTCATTGTTGTTTCCCTTTGCAGTTCCCTGTTTACTATTGAAGTTGAGTCTGTTCTCTGAAACTCCTATTCAATCCATGTAAGGTCTTACCTACTCTGTAAGCCTCTTGGCTTCCTTTTCATCTCTTTGTCTCCTTTTTTTTTGGCTACTCGTGCGGCATACAGGATCTTAGTCCCCTGACCAGGGATTGTACCTGCGCCCCCTGCAGTGGAAGCGTGGAGTCATAACCACTGGACTGCCAGGGAAGTCCTTCTTTGTCTCCCTTTTCTATCTTATGAACAATTTCTTCTAGTTCGCTTGTTTTTTCAAATGTGCCTACTTTTCCATTTAACCAATCCATTGGCGTTTTAAATTTCAATTATAATATTTTTTATTTTTAAAAATTTTTTGTTTTGCAAATTTGCAAGATCATTACTTTTAATCCCCTCTATTATTATTTTTTGCCAATTAGATAGACATGCACTTATTTTATTATGACTGATAATGACAATATCTAATGTCATTTGAGGTCTGATTCTTCCATTTTGTTTTCTGGACATCCCCCATGGTGTCTTGATTGCTTGTGTGTTTTGTGAGTTATGATGGTTCGGCCAGATTCTCTTCTGTTTAATCGTGGGAATTTTTTGAGGCCTGATTTAAAGGCAGGTTCTTCCAGACTATATTGCTTTTATTTCTGTCATGTGCCTGGAATCAATTAAAACCTGAAACCACTTTAAAATAAAATTTTCAACTTGAGGTTTTTTGGTCCTCATAGATAATGTAAATTTTGGACCACAAACCCCTGTGTAGGTTTGCTTGTGGTTATGAATTTTTGGGAGAGTGTTCCCCTCTCCACCCAGCACAATAGTCAAGATAAGCAAGTTTCCTTGTTATCTCCATCTGTGGGTGGGTTTGTATCTATTGATAGTTCACCCTTGCACTGAAGGTGTTGCTCACTGGGATTCAAGCTTTACACGTGGGATCTCCTGTTAGAATGCACCTTGGCTGGGCCTTGGGCTTGGTCACCTGCCAACTTTACCCCTTGCCACCATTAACACCTTAGGTTAAGGCCAGCAGGGCTCAACTGATGCCTCTATGGAGAAGGCCAAATTCAGAGCGCTCTTAACTTTCAGGATTCCTGCTTTCACCTTATTTGCCTCTGAATATTTCTTACTCTCTTACTAGCTCAGGGATGCACTTAAAAATAATTATTTAAAAAAAAATTTTGGCCATGCCGTGCAGCATGTGGGATCCTAGTTCCCCGACCAGGGATTGAACCCACATCCCCTGCATTGGAAGCACAGAGACCGCCAGGGAAGTCCCTAAGAATAATTTTTAATTCTGAAATTTTATTTCACATTTTTAGTTGTTTTTAGTGGAGGGATGTTCAATTTGCCCTACAGAAGCAAACAAGAGTCCTATTACATAATTTATTATAATTTCCTGTGTGTTTGTAGTATTTTATATTTAAAAGAATAACAACTCTGATAAAAACTCTTGGAAGGAAAGAGACCAAAAAAGTGTTAGGTAAGGATGGTGAGATTATTGGTGAGTATTCCCTCTCCCTATAGTTCAAGTTCAAGGACTGGACTGGGTGTCAGAAGACCTGGGTTTACTTCCAGCATTCAGTAATTCAGTGCTATTCAAGGTAGCATTGATAATACCACCTCAATATTCTCCTGAATATTTGTGAACTGGCAAAATTGATGGTACCCAAACCTATTAACACACCAAGGAAAAACCACCCAGTGAGGAAGTGTTTCAGGTATCTGTCCATGTCACCTCTGACCTCCTCATTACCCTACACTCACCAACAGGAGGTTATCAAATTCTCAAATTGTTGCCTACATGGTAGGTGAAAATGGTATCTCATTGTGGTTCTTTTGCCCCCTTTGACAGCAGCATAATAGCTCATTGCATGAGAGTAAAATAATCGGGTTTTATTTAAATGACTTCGCCATTGATAACGTTTTAGATTACTTCCAATTTTTTGTTATTATAAACAGTGCTGCAATCAACTTTTTGGGTACATACATCTTTACACAATTGTTGTTTTACATTCTTAGGATAAAGTATTCAGTATTTTGCTACTTGTTGCCAGACTGCCTTACTTTGGGGTAGGCACAAGTTCTTGCTGTAGATAAAAGTTCTAAAAAATGTCTAAATTCCTAGATTAAATTTCTAAAGCTAAAAATATTTTCATTTATGTTTTAAAATTTTACATTTTGTTACTTGCAAATTAAAGTCTTCCTGCCTACCATTATCTACAGATGTATCTGGCTTTTAGAAAAAAATGTAAATACAATAGTCCAAACTTACAAAACAAATAAGTTAGGGAGTGACTATTATTTGTTTTACAAAATGGTACCAATTTAAACTGAAAGCACTCTGAGAACTTTTGAAATATGACCAAATTTATAAAAACTCAATTTACACATAATATATCAAGAATATATCAAGCACACAAAGTGAGGTATACTTATTTGAACATCATTTTATGAATCTGAGGAGGGTGATTAAATATGCTGCTGCTTTTTTTGAGAGGCAAATTGTGTACAGTGTAAGAAATCCATGAAGGATTAACAAAACTGTAATTACGTGATTTTTTTCTCTAAAACTCTTGGGTTTGTTTTCTTTTCCTTTTTCTTTCTTTCTTTTTTTTTTTTTTAAGATTGTGCTTCAAGAGCAGAAAGAATATCCATTTCCCTCCCTTGCTTTTCAGGCTTCCCACTACATGCCAGCCAACAGAGTGGCATACGGCACATAACATGCATAGTCAACCTCCTACTAGCATATTTGCAGAAGAACCTACAGTACATATTGAACTAAACCACACCTCACGTAAAAGACCTTTAATCATCCTTTATTCCTTGGTGCAGGAGAATGGTGGTAGTTGGGGTGGGGGAGGGAGAGTTAGTTGTTGGCAAGATAGCTGAGGGGAATGGAAATATCATTACCATGGGGGTGGGTGGCCTTCTTACTCATTGGCTCTAATTCCCTCGCCAGACAAATGAAATGACAATGCTGTAGGGCTTAGAAAAATTGGGGCAACTCTGGGGCAGTGGGTGGCCGAGAATGTATTAATGACAGCCTGTCTGGGCCTTTGAGTGGCAGATAAAACACACAGATACACACTCTGCACACTTAACCAGCTCCGGTCCTAACAGACTTTCCCAATCACTCATCTTTTTAAGCCAGATTCAGAAAAATGCACGTACCATGTAAAACACTTTTGTTTTTGTAAGAAAACTCTAACATAGAAGTTTGAGGGGGGAGTTTGGCATTTTTCCAGCACATTCGGGAATCCCCGCCTACACTCTGACCATAATTAGCGTGTGGCCTTCAGAATGCAGGCCCAGGAGGAAGGAGGTAGGCGTAGGCCAGGCCCCCTTTGCTCTTCCTTTTTTCCCTTCCTCACTTATGCCCCTCTCCTCCCATTAGGCAGTCTGGCTATAGGCCATGCTTACCTGGTGCCCACTGGTCACCCCTAGAAGGCCACACAAGGTGTTGCACCCAGGGGCTTGCTTGGCACTTTCAGAGTTTCTGGCCTCTGGAGTAGAAGAGGATTGACCTATTTTATTTTATGAGGTCGGTGGGAAACTAAAGTGGAAAACTAGCAGGAAAAGAACTGGACTGGGTGTCAGAAGACCTGGGTTTACTTCCAGCTGGGCCTCTACTTAGCCATGTGACCTTGAGCAAGACACTTAATCCCTGCAGACCCAAGTTTTTTCAGCTGAAAAGTGAGGTTTGAATGAAATGATCTGGGGAGTAAAATTGAGCCAAGTGATCGATTTTGTGTGTATGAGGGTGGCTGTGCCTACGTGGTGTGTGTATACGTGTAAAGTACGAAAAGATCACCCCAAGGAGAAATGGATTAATGCAACCACAGCGCAAACGCTCAGAAGTGATAGTGGGCAGCTGAAATGGTGAGGAGGTGTGTCAAAGGGGAGACAGTGCTTTCCCGTGGGCACTGTAAAACAAATTACCCTAAAACTTAGTGGTGTAAACCAAAAACCAACTTGTTTAAAATGGTCTTTTTTAACGATTTTGTGGGTTACGAGTTCAGGAAGGTCTTGGCTGCCTTGCTGTCACACAGCTTTTGGGGACACCCAAGCTGGCCTGTCCACATAGCTGGCAGTGGATGCTGGCTGTTGCTGGAAGCTCAGTGGGGCTGTGACCAGAAGGCCTTTCCAGCATGGCTTTCTTAGAGGAGGTAGCCTCCACATGGTGGCCAGCTTCCTGCTGAGCAAGTGTCCCAAGAGAAGAAAGCAGAAGCGGCATGGCCTTCTCAGACTCAGCCTGAGAAGTCACATTGTGATATTTCTACCATACTTAATTTGTCAAAGCAGTCACCAGCCCATCCTGGTTCAGAGGAGGGTATGGGGGACGCTTTCTCTTGATGAGAGGATACAAAAGAATGTTGGGGTCAAGTTGTAAAATTGCCACAGGCACCTGACAAGAGTGCTCTGATTTTTCTCAGTATCTTTGAAATAAATGTCTTGCTAATTTATATAAGTTAATCAGCTTTCTGAGATAAGAGGCTTCTTGACTAATGTGGCTTGCTGAGTACTTATGAAGTGAATGTACTTAAAGAATCACTGCACTTTGCAAATAAATTATATAGCTCCAATCTGGGATAACTTTAACTTCCACAGCTGTTTGACGCAAATAAAGTCAGCTCTGTAACTCCTCAGTGTGGGGAAAAGGCAAAGAGCTGTGAAATATCAAATAACCAGACTTATTATTTCTAGACTGATTTGGATGGTTCAGAAATGGGCCTCTGCTTCTGGGAATCTGACAGCTCACTATGAATATGGGACAATAATGCTACACAACACCCAGGAAAGAGACCAACTCGCTATGAGTGCCTAGGAGCAGGCTATGACCGAGGGAAAACACCCTAGAATTCATCTCAGGAAAAATGTATGCTACCTGGACTTGAGCTCTTCTGAGGATGGTGGCTGAGAGCAAACACACTTTATGCACTCTTCCTTGGTCTAATTTCAATGATTATTCCTTCCCATCTTGTGCAGCTGCCATCAGACTGATTTTAGTTCCTGGGGACTAAACAGTTTCTGAAGGTTGTGATCACTCCCCTTCAGTGGAGCATATCTTCAAACACCTTCCTGGATAATTACCATGGCCCAGTGACTGGGCAATCACGAGAGTGATTTTAAACACACACACACACACACACACACACACACACACGCACATTCTCCAGCGTGTTCCGTTTGTTTTGTTTTTGCATTTTCAAAGCCCAGCGGTTTGTGAGAGGCAGAGAAGGACAAAATAAAAAGACATATGGTAGTGCTTAAATTATTCCCCAAAAGGGAAAGTGTCCAATATGAAATTATTCAGTCTTTCTACTATTCTGGGGTGGGGAGGGAGGCATTTCAACCAAGAAAATCATAGAATACCCACAATACCCAGAGGAGAACTGAATTATATTATCAACTTCCAAATACAGTCAGCAATATTTCACCAGAAAAGCTGTTTTGCAAAAATTAAACCTCTAATATTTACACCGGGAAATACCTCCAGTCCTTCTCTGCTGTCTCCCCCAGCCCCCTGCACATGCGTGCACACACACACACACACACACACAATCTTTTCCTTCCCAGGATCCTCTTTGTTTGGTTCGCTTCTTTTATCCCAACGTGTACATAGGTGATTCTGTAGTGAGGTGCCCAAAAGTCTCCAGAAGGAAAGATTACACAAAGTAGAATTTTGTCTCTTATTTTTCTAAATGTTCTAAGGACCTACAGATTCATCTGATATAAGCCATGGAAAATGGCAGCCAGAAGAAAATCAGTGAGACAATTCCGCGAGATCTTTTTTCATCCAAGTTGATAAGTAGAGAAGGAGGTGGAGGTTGGGTTTCAGCTTCCTGTTCTTTTACTCAGTTTATGCAACTTCAATCCATTCAACCCAGGCTTAGGCCTGCTACATAAATGTTTTATGAAACGAGATAAACTTTGAGAAATATTTTTAAACTTAAATTTGAAAAACAGGTGATGCATTCACGGTTCAACATGAAAGCACTGTAAAATGTATATGCTGAGAGGTCCGCCCCAGCTACTCCAGTCCCTCCCCACTCCCACCCACTCCTTATAAGTAAGCATCTTGTTAATTTCTTGTATATATGCCCAGTGTTTATGCTAATACAAACACAAACATATCCATACTTTACTTCTTTTTCCATTGTTTTTGAGAAGGAATTTAAGAGAGATAGAACTGGCCTTGTTTGCTCTAGTGGTGAGAATACAGAAGTAGAGAAAGCATAATGGGATAGCAGAAGCTTATAAGAATGAAGTGATTTCTGTTATTTAGATTCTCTGAATCACTTTCTTTGACATTTGTTCTTTTTTTCTTCCTAGTTTTATTTTATTTTTATTTTAGGCCATGCCATGTGGCTTGCGGGATCTTAGTTCCCCGACCAGGGATCGAACCTGTTCTCCCTGCGGTGGAAGCACGAAGTCCTAACCACTGGACTGCCAGGGAATTCCCGACATTGGTTTTTTGATTAAATCTATTCTTTGGGCCTCTTAATTCTTTAAACTTACAAAATCTTTATTGTTTGCACAAGCAAAATTTTAGATAATTTATATAGCTCATCTCTTGCTTAACAACTAAAACATGTATATGGCACATCCTTAAGAAAAGAACAAGAAGTACAGTAGCAAGTGCAGTGCAGGGTCCCCTTACTGGGAGGTTGACCATGGCCTGAGGGAAGAACATTCATTCTGACCTGAAAGCTTTTCTTTGTCTTACATGTACACATGCAAGGAGAAAACAAAGGCCTTAGACCACACTCTTCTGATACCTGGCAGTCTAAAGTAGAACTATTTGGTAGATTTTAGAAATAGCCACAGGAATGTGTATGTAACCAGATAATTGATGCTGGGCATTGTGTGGGACTGTGCCAGACTCCAAAAACAATTAAATCATTTTAAACTCATATTTTGGAAATGAACAGACAACAATGACAACAACCCATCATTTGAACAAGTTGAAACACAATAACGATGTAATTTGTTGTCATTTTTTGGTGTGTAGTATTGTATTATATGCCAGATGAATAAAAGACAAACTAAATTGTGAATGATATATAGAATAAATGATTGCATGGGTCATACTGTAATAATTGCTTTACATGGTCGATGCTTTCCTAAAGAGTTATATGACAGACGAGTTTTGGAAAATCAAAAAATGTTTAAAGAAATCCTTAAAATGACTCATTTATTTTGATTTTTTTATTTAAAATGAAACATATATGAACATTCTAAGATATCTTACCAGGACAAAAAGGGTGCAATAAAACAAATCTCCCTCCTACTCCATCCCAATTTGCCAGGCCTATTCCTCAGACACAACCAACATACCACTTTCTTATGTTTCCCACGGAAATATTCTGCATATTGTAATACGTAAGTATCTCTCTTTTTAAAACACAAACAAGAGCGTGCTGCAAACCTATTCTTCACATGGCTCAGTTTCTTATCAGCACACGCACACCTATGCAGCTGAATGTCCCACTGGAAGGAAGGACCTCAGTTTATTCAGCCAGGCCCCCAGTGAGTGATGACTCTTCTCTGACATGAATGAGAATCTTGGTAGAGTAAAATGAAATCACCTTCTCATGATCTCTTTTTTTAAATGTATTTGTTATACACCAAGTGTTGTCCCATCTCCCTTTCTGGCATCTGGAAACTCATTCGTTTCCTTCTCAGAGATCACCATCATGGGCTGCCTTATGTCCAGGGTCTGAAAAACACTCTTTTATACATTTTTAGTTTTTTCGTTGTTTCAGGCAGGAGGATAAATCCAATCCCTATTATTCCATATTGGCCAGAAGCAGAAGTGTCGTATTTTTAAAACACTGAAGTGTTTCCTAAACTTGGATGTGTACAATCATCTGAGCAACTCACTAAAAATGAAGGTTCCTGGGCTCCCATCCAGAAATTCGGATTCAGCAGGGCTACCTGGGAATCTGTATTTCTAACCAGTGGCTCAAGTAGTTGTTGAAGCCCCGCCATGGACTGGACCAGTTGTTTGGAAACCGCTGGCTTTAAGGAAGATTATATGTATTTGTCAGCTATCCTCAAGTGATACCACCATATGGGACAGTTTGTTTGTCAGAAGAACAAAATAGAAATAAATGGTGAGATGGATTTCTTGCCAGACTTTGAATTACTGAGTTTTTAGGAACACACTGCCACCTCTGAAGAGTGTTTGAAGAGGGCAGGGTCCTGATCCAAAGGGACAGCTCTACTCAGCATGTGACACAACAGACCCAATGAGCTTGAAGGCAGGCTGGGAGTCGAGGTGGAAGGGGCACATTTACTTGTCTGTACAGAAAAGGCACAAATCCCAGCAGCTTCAGCTTAGTTAAACTCATTTTGGAAAATATTTTTGGCTTGTGTGGTTTTATGCTTTTAGAGTTCCATTTTTAAGCACTGAGCCTGTCCAAACCCACTGAAGCTGAGCTGAAGCATCCAAGGAAGATGCTGAGTTTCACACCGATCTCTGCTGAGTCTGTAAAAATTTTTCAGATTTGTCCAAACTGCTTTGTTGAGAAACCAAAACAAAAATCACTAATCCCAGTGGGGTTTGTAATATCCTGTGGTTTTCATCCAAAACTATGGCAAAAGCAGAGGTCGGTCATGTGACTTACAAGCCTAAAGGTTTCATTATGAACCCTGAAAGAAATCCACAAGCTTCAGTCTTAAAATATACTCCCAAGAGAAAAACCAAAAAAAAAAAAAAAAAAAGAAAAAGAAAATCTTCTTATGGTTGGCCTGCAAGCATAGACTAAGGAAACATTTCCAAACCAAATGTTGTCAGGGCTCACTACATTTTAAATCCAAAGTTGAATTTTATTCCATTGGGGTGACATTGTTTATTAACACTGTCTGTGGCAACTGGATTGTCTAGAAAAGTTCAGGAGAGCTGGAGGCCCTCTCTTATTTGTGCTATGAACAGAACTGGCCTACTGCTCAATAAACAAAATGAGTTCAACAACATAAATGATGAGGTTTTATTTTGCCATATCTTCCTTCCCCTAGAATATGTAGACAACAAATTATGAAAGTACTCATATTTTCTATTCTTTAATATGAAATTTCACTCATTAAATGTCAGATCCCTTTACAACAATGATTCAAATTCTAGGATACACAAGAATAACCTGGAGAACTTGTGACATCTGTATATTCTTGTTATCTATCACATTGGAATGTGACAAACTATCCCAAAACATAGAGGCTTACAGCAACAAGCATTATATTGTATCTCATGATTTTGTGGGTCAGGAGTTCTGGCAGGGCTCAGCTGGGTGATTCTTCTGCTCATTGTGAACATCTGGGGTTACCCATTGGTTTTTAGCTGGTGGCTGGTCTCACCTGGAGGGTCCAAGACAGCTCCACCCTCATGCCTGGCAAATTGGATGAGCGTAAATCTGGTTCAGCTGGGAACTTCTCGCTCTCCATGTATCCATAGCATCTCCCCACGTGGTCCAGGGCTCCCAGAGACCAAGCCTAGGCCTGGAACTGGCATAGCATCACCTCATTGTTCAGAGTAGCCATGGCCAGATTTCAAGGGGGAGGAGAAACAGACCCTACCTCTCAATGGGAGAAATGTCAGAGAATTTGTGGCCATCTTTTATCCACTACAATGCAAATGCCAGAGTTCTACTCCCAGAAATTCTGATTTAATAGGTGTGTAATGGGGTCCAAGATTCTGCATTTTAGAAAATACCCAATGAGATTCTGGTGTGAAGGATCCTCACAGCACCCGTTGAAAAATACCAAGTGTGCTTATAATGAGTCTGTCCATCAATCAATTAACAAACATCAACTAATCATATGATGTGTGCCCAGAATCACATTGGGTGCTCTGGAGACTAGAAAAGGAACATAATGAAGGGATCCCAGCCCTGAAGGTGCTCACAATCCCTGAAGCCAGGGTGCAGGGGAGTCTTAATGCCAGGATTCCCCATGGGAGAGGGCCAGGTGGGGGGAAGGACAGTACAAAGTGGGCACATTGCCAAGGTGACTGAAGCAAGCATCTGGAACAGAGCCATAGGAATCAGATCGAAACGTGTGTTGGAATGAGTAGGTGGCTGGAATAAATTATGAGGGGAAAGGGAGCTGTTCTCTGCAAAGTTTCTAGAGAGAAGTGGGGATGGGGCAGAGCAAGGAAGCAGGGGGCGTGACGGCTCCCAACACGTTGTCCAAAGTGTGATCTTCGACAGGACCACTTCCCCTCATCTTTTATTCCTCCCCAGGCCTGACTTTCTGGTCCTATTTGCCTGTGTTGCTCCTATCCCAGCAAGCCAAGCAGTTCAGCTTCAGGATGGGACAGCCAGTCTTTCCAGTAACAACGTGGGCTTTCAGGGCAGAGTTCTGACTCACCCTGTATATGGCTTCAGTGACCAAATCGTCTCTGGATCCCACTCCCAAAGCAGACTCTGTGCGTGAGTGCCTGCACATGTATGCGTGCGTGTGTGTGTGTGTGTGTCTGTGTGTGTAAGGGGGTGACTCCTGGGGGGAGGCATAAGGTTGGGAGACTCTCAGGAGCTGGGTCAAGCTATGAAGAATGTTACTGAGCGTCTGAGCACATTGCTGAAAATAATAGAGAAAGATGATCTGTAATCTAGATACATGGGATGAGAGATAACAGTGGAATGAACTCGGTGGCCGGGGACCAGAAGAACGGGTTGGGAGGGGTGCTGGAACAGAAGGGTCCAAGAGGCTATCTGTAAACAAGGTTTTGTGTAGGGTGCCGCAGGGGGTGAAGGCTGGCTACTCAAAGATGTCTTACTTGGCCTGATGGAAAACAATCCCTTCTCGTCCTGATCAGAGGCTGCTGTCAGTGCTAAGTCTAAGTTTTGAAGAGTCAGGACTGAAAGCCGGGACCAGCAGCAGCCAGGGAAGGCTGGGAGCAGGCTGGGCAGCCATGGTCTCACAGCACAGGGTGCGTCCTGAGCGAGCAGATGCTCGCAGACAGGCAGCACAGGGAGACACAGATCTCCAGGAAGAGGGCCAGGAAGGTAGGCCTGGATCACACCATTATGTACATGGTCTCATTCCCAGCCATAGCTAGGGCAGGAAGCAATCGTAAGTCAGTCCGGGGCTTCTGGGTCCATCCTCAGGACAGGATGGGAAGGAAATATTAGAGGTCTCTGTGCCAATTAGACCAAGGTGCCTCAGGCAAGCAGCTGATGCCCTATGAGCCCTAAGGCCCCCTCCTCCAGGCAGACCCAGGATTGAACCCCACCACAGGTTTAGCGAGCATAGTGCTGTCTGGATTAGCCCCTTCTGGCCCCTCAGCAGGGTCTTGGTGCAAGGCAGAAAGCATATAGCCATACAAAGTGACCCCGGTGTGGAGGCAGGGATGGGGGTCAATTTTTGTCCTGGATGTTTGAATATACTGGCCAGACCTTGATTTTTTTTTACCATAAGTCAGGAAAGTTTGGGGTCTCTCTGTACCTCATCAGACGCAGGGCTGGTAAATCAGTCATGACCAGAGGGATGCAAAACATTAACACTGGGCTAGTTGGGAAAACAGGGAGCAAGTGAGTAGGTCCAGGACACCTGGTGTCTAAGCATTGTCATGCCAGCCGGCCCGTCCAGTAAGTGGCTGGCTTGAGCAGGGGACGAGCTGAGAAGGCTATTGAAGGCACTGCTGCCAAAAACATTGTTCCAGTTGAATGGTAAGCTATGTTCCACACCCTGGCAACTGGAGGATGAAAGCGTCTGCTGTGTTCCTTTTAAGATTAGGAAAATACCACCTCACTGTGGAGTTACTTCTGAAGATTTCAGGACACTTGCATCAAAAAACAACACCCTGTCACTCCAGGGGAGGCTGGTGCCCCAACCAGTGAGCTTTTCTTTTGCTACTCCAATAAGCCCTTAAAATACCTCTACTTCCTAATTCACCATCCACCCATTTCCTTACCTGTAGGTTCCAGCTTTCCCAGTGAGTGTGCTGGTGCTGGTGAGAGGCTCTTGACCTGATTTCTCTTTCACTCGGTCGGACCAGTTAGGTCTGACTTAGGCTAGTCTTTTGTTCAGTATTTCTTGAATGCTTGAGGTGTGCCAGGCACTGTGCTCAGGGAATGCAGAGGTAATTATGACATGGTCCCTCCCCTCAAGGAGTTTGTAGCATAAGGAGGGACAGACAGGTGGACAATGGCTGCCTACCCAGCAGAATCCTTCCTAGCAGAATCCTGACACTATTTGGAATCCTCCCTTCACTCATTCCCCTACACACACACACACACACACACACACACACACACGCACAGACTGCTTTGGGGGTAGGGTGCAGGGAGTGTGAAGCCAGGAGCAGAATGAGTCAGGGGAAGGGAGAAGGGCCTGCCCTGAAAGTCCACGTTGTTCCTGGGAGGGCTGGCTGTCTCGTCCTGGAGCTGAGTTGCATGTCCTGCTGGGATAGGAGCAACACAGGCCAGTAACACTGGAAAGATGGCCAGTGTGTAGTTGTGGTTCATTCGTGTTCTTAAATATTATATTGTGTGAATATATACAACTTGTACATTCATATAGTCAAGGGACATCAGGGTTATTTCTAGTCTCTTAAAATTGTGTTTCTTTGAACGGAGTTGTTTGATGTTTGTTATTATAAACAACACTGTTATAAATATTCCTAAGCAGGTCTCTGGGTATCTATGTGAAAGTTCACATTTAAAGGATAATACCAAATTGTTTTTCACATGATGGTACCTACTGACTTTTCCATCAGCAGTGTGTAGAGTTCCATTTGTTCCATATCCTCACTCATGCTTCACTTCATAGCATTTTTGATTAAAAAAAAATCTAGTGATTTCCACTGCAAATATGAATTTGAATTTTTCTGATTACTGATGAATATTATCATGAATATTGTCCATTTATGTTTCTGCTTCTGTGAAAGCTTGTTCAAGACTTTTGCCCGTTTTCATTTTGAGATATTTGCATTTTTCTAATTGATTTTAGGAGTTATTTATATATTCTGGATAATAATAATTTGTCAGTTGTATTTGTTCCAAATATCTTCTTCCATCTTGCATAACATATTTTCACTTTTTAAATAGTGTCTCTTAATGAACAAATATTCCTCATTTTTATGTGGGCAGATTTATCAATATTTTCTTCATGGTTAGTACTTGCTTGGTCTTTTTAGTAAGTCCTTCTCTACTCCAAAGTCATAAAGATATATTCTTTTCTTTTATGCTAAAAATGTTAAAGTTTTGCTGTATGCATTTAAGTTTAATTCACCTGAGATTCATTATGTGTATGGTGTGAGACAGGGATCCAATTTCACTTGTTTTCCATATGTATAAGCAAGTGTCCCAGGAAAATTTATGGAATTATCCTCCCTTTTTCCAATGACTGCAATGCTATTTCTGTCATATATTAAGTTTCCATATACACAGGTCTGCTTCTGGGTTTTCTATTTTGTTCTATCATCAATTTGTTTAGTCCTGAACCTATACCACCTAGTGTTATTAAACATTCCTTTATGAAAAAAATGTTGCTGTCAGGAAAGGCAAATTTTCCCACCTTATACTTCTTCAAGACTGCTTAGCTATTCTTAGGCTGTGCTCATCAATATACATTTAGAATCGATTTGTCAAGTTCTTTGAAAACCTCTGCTGGGATTCTTATTGGAATAGCACTGAGTTTATAGATCAATTTGAGGAAAACTGACATCTTCATAATCCTGAGTTTCCCTATCCATTAAAACAGTGTATCTCCATTTATTTAGGTCTCTATAAAGTGTTTTCATTCACTCAAAATTCAACTGCTCTGTGCCAGACACTTACTCCAAGGGACAAATTCCTTGCCATGATGGAACATACATTCTGGTAGGGAGAAGACAATAGAAAAAATAAGTAAGTAAAAATAAGAAACAAGTAAAACTAATAAGTGAAAGGTCAAAAGGAAGCAAGGAAACCAGCCACATGCCTATCTGGGGGAAGGCAGAAGGAAAGCAAGCCTCTTTATATGAAGAGTCTGGGATGGCTGGAGTGGAGACAACAAAGGTACGAGTTGTAAGACATGACGTCAAAAAGGAGACAGGGACCCACTCACGTGGGCCAGAGTGAGGCTGGGCTGATGACCAGAGAAGGGATGTGATCTGACTGTGTATAACAGGACTGCCCTGGCTGCTGTGCTGAGAACCTATGGAGCAGGAAGTAAGCAGGGAGGCCATATATGAGGCTCCTACAATAATTCAGATGAGCTGTGATGGTGGCTTGGGCCGGGGTCATAGCAATGGGGTGGTGAGAAGTGGCCGGTGAGAAGTAGCACCAAGAGGATTTGCTGACAATGAGATGTGAGGTGGGAGAGGATCCAAGAACTGATTAGTCCAAGAGATATGCCTGAGCAAAGGAAAGACGCTGTTGCCATTTACAAAGAAGGGGAAAATAGGTTGGAGGGAGAATGTCAGGAGCTCAAAACTGGACATGATAAGTTTGAGATTTCTAGTAAACAGCTCAGAGGAGGTGCTCTGTGGCCTGCTGGATACAGAAGGCTGGAGTTCAGAAGCGAGACACCAACTGAAGTTATACATTTGGAAGTCACTGAACCGTATCAGTCAGGATCCCAACAGAAAATAATAGCATGTGCAAATTAGGAATATTTACGGAGAGTTTATTTACAGAGAGACTATTTTTAGAGGTGGGCATTTAGGGAAACCCAAGGAATCTTGGAAAACTCTGGGTGTTGCAAGCACCAAAAGAACAGGGGAAACAGGGGGACATAGGAACTGGGAAAGAGTTGGGTGGAAAAGGGAGTCTCGAGAGGAGACATCTTTAGTTAAGAGTTCTTACCCAGAAGGAGCCAAGGGAATAAATACCCCAGCCACACGCTTCTCTCTCCCCTTAATATCCTGCCACTGTGCACCAATGTTTCTAACCAACCAGAAGCCAGAAGGGACATAGACTGGTTGATAAGTAAATACAACCCAACCTCCTGAGGCAAAGAACAGAGAGGAAGATGGAGAACAGATCTAGAGGGAAAGAGAAGATACTTGGAGCAGGCAGATAACATGGTATTTGAAGCAATGAGATTGAATGAGATGACTAGGGAATGTATGCAGACAGAATAGAGGAGAGGTCTAAGGACTGATCTCTGGAACATTGCAATTCTTAGAAGCTGGACAGATAAGGAAGAATCAGCAAAGTGTACTGAGAAGGAGTGACCAGAAAAAATCTCCAGGAGAGTATGGGGTCCTAGAAGTCAAGTGAAGAAGCCGATTTTAAGGAGAGTGTGTCACATGCTGTTATTAGGTCCAGTAAAATGGGGCCTGAGAACTGACCACTGGACATAGCAAAGCAGAGGCCACCGGTGGCCTTGACAAGAGCAATGGCAGTGGGAGAGGGACCTCACTGAAGTGGGTCTAAGTGAAAATCAAAGAATTGAGAATAGATAACATTTTCAAGGAATTTTGCTATAAATTATAAAATCATATATAAAGGGGTTGAGGGAAATGGGTGGCTGCTGGAAGGGAAAGATCAAGACAGGTTTTGGTTTTTGTTTTTAGGATGAGAGAAAATAATAGCATACTGTATACTAACAGGAAGGATCCTAGTATAAAGGGGAAACAATGGATGATGCAGGAGAGAGTCAAATTGCTATAGCAATGTACTGGAATAGATAAGAAGGGATGGGGCCTGGTGCATAAAGAGAGGGCTTGGGTTTAGTTCAAAGCTTGGGGAGTTTATCTACAGGAGCAGGAAGAATTGTAAGCGTGTGGGTGCAGATGCTAATGGGAATGCAGATGTGGTGGGTGGTTCATGTAAGTTCTCATTTGATTGCTTCATTTTTCTTCAGTGCATAGAAAGCAGGGTCATCAGCTGATAGACAGAATCTGGGAGAAGTTGGCATTTTGCAAAGAGAAAAATATATCGTCAACTAACTTAGTAATCATCAAAATTTTCTCTTTCAAAAATAATTTTGAAAAATAATGTCTCCTCAAAATATTTGCAAATGATGCAACCAACAAGGGCTTAATTTCCGAAATATACAAACAGTTCATACAACTCAATGACAAAAAAAACAAACAACCCAACCGAAAAACGGGCAGAAGACCTAAACAGACATTTCTCCAAAGAAGGTATACAGATGGCCAACAGGCCCATGAGAGATGCTCAACATCACTAATTATTAGAGGAATGCAAATCAAAACTACAATAAGGTACCACCTTACACCAGTCAGAATGGCCATCATTAAAAAACCTACAAATAACAGACGCCGGAGAGGGTGTGGAGAAAAGGGAACCCTCTTGCACTGTTGGTGAGAATGTAAATTGATACAGCCACTATGGAAAACAGTACGGAGGTTCTTCAAAAAACTAAAAATAGAACTACCATACGACCCAGCAATCCCACTACTGGGCATATACCCTGAGAAAACCATAATCCAAAAAGAGTCATGTACCACAATGTTCATTGCAGCTCTATTTCCAATAGCCAGGACATGGAAGCAACCTAAGTGTCCATCAACAGATGAATGGATAAAGAAGATGTGGCAGATGAATGGATAAAGAAGATGTGGCACATATATACAATGGAATATTACCCAGCCATAAAACATAACAGTGTACGTCTTGCCTCCTACACTGTTGGTGGGAATGTAAGTTGGTGCAGCCACTATGGAAAGCAGTATGGAGGTTCCTCAAAAACATAAAAATAGACCTGCCATATGATCCGTCAATCCCACTCTTGGGCAAAACTAATCCCAGACAAAACTATAATTCAAAAAGATACACGCACCCCTATGTTTATAGCAACACTATTCACAATAGCCAAGACATGGAAGCAACCTAAATGTCCATCAACAGTGAATGGATAAAGACTATGTGGTACATATATACAAGCGTACCATGATTTTGGTTAGGCAGGCCAGCATGTTAAAGCAATGAAAAGTGCAATGGAGTTGAGGACATGCATATAATTCTTAGTGATTATAGTTCTCGGCCATGGAATATAATCTGGATAAGGTCTTCAAACAAGATTTATAATTTTTTCCGTACTGGCCTGGGAAGCCCTTTGTTAAGTTCATTTCTAGGTTCTTTATAAAAGAAAATCTTTTAAAATATGTTTGCCAATTATTTTTTGCTAGAGTAGACAAATGAAATTAATTTTAATATATTGATCATACTATCAAGCCAGCCTGAAAAACCCCAATACCTTGTATATAGGTTGCTTTGGGCTCTCTTGCAGTTGGTCATATCCTCCATAAATATTATCAGTCATGTTTCCTGCTTTTCAATCCTTATGCTTTTCTCTCTTTTTCATGTCATACTGTGTTGGCTAGCAACTCCAATGTAATGTTGAATACAGAAGTGGTGATAATGACTAGTATTAACTTATGACTGATTTTAAATGGAATGTTTTTAACATTTTATCATTAATAAAGATATTTACTCCAGGTTTTTGGTAGGTATTCTTTGTGGATTTTATTTATGTATTTTTTTAATACTAAATGACTCCTCCATTCCTCGGATAATTTCAACTTGGTCATGATGTAATATATTTTTTATGTCACTAGAGTCTTTGAATACTCACAATCTGAGGAGATAAGGTTTATTATGTTCATTTACAGACAAGAAACTGAGATTTAGAGATAAACATAATATGCATAAGGTTTATACCCAGCCGATGTCAGAACAGGAATTCAAACTCAGGTCTGATTCTAAACTGATGCTCTTTCTACCAGTTATATTCCTTGAGGGCAGAGACTAGGTCTTTTTACTATGTCTCAAATGCTCAGGGCAGTGTTGTACTCAAAGTACTTACTCAAGAAATACGTTGAATGAATACTGAATGGATGTTTCAGGACCCTATAGACTCTTTAAAGTTTCCTTAGCTGAATAATAAATAAATAACACTTTTCTCATCTTAGGTATTGGTCACAAAATGATGTTAAATGTAAATGGAAGAAAAGATCTATAGAAGTGGACCTAAAAGATACTCTTAGTAGTTTTTTATTGCAGTTCTTTAAATTCTTCATTGGAAGAATTTTAATCCATTGGGATGGATTTTAGAAGGGCTAACAGGAGACAGAAAATAGTGAAATCAAGAGAAAGTCTCTTAAAATGTACACAGTTTCCCTTGGTCAATGATTTTACTATTGTGTTAATACTCAGGACCAAAGAAATCAAAACCATTGATGGTCAAGTCTTCTTTAAAACTTCTCCATTTCTTAAGTCCAAAAAGTGGTATTTCTTGGGCAGATATGTTTTAAAGAGATTGGGAATAACTCTCTACAGTTAGAAAAAGAAGAGCATGCAAAGGCATATCTGAGCATGGTGTCAGGCAGAAAAGCCAGGTCACAAAGGTTCTGGGAGGGAAATCCCCCTACATCCTGCAAGACCCTGGGATGGGCCTCTGGGGCATAAACAAGGGCAGGAGACTCTCTACATAAAACATCTGCCAAAATAGGATGAAGGAGTCAACAGTTGTAGCCAAAATAATATTTCACTGCTTGCCGAAAAACAGGCAGGAAAAACTACACCGTCACCTCTTCTGGGAAAAGCAAAAATAAAGTTGCATTTCAACCTTAATTTTCCACCCTGTGGGCAAAAATAAAAGGAAAATTACTTCTGGGCAATACTGCACATATTATAGAATAATGTGCCATCTTAGCCAGTTGAGCAGAGCAACAAATGTTCTTCTCTCTAGAAAAGAATAATTCACTGAGTTCCTTTAAAGTAAACCTTAAAAAGAAATGCTATCTCCAGAAGGAGATACAATGAAACACACCATCAAGTGCCATCTAAGAATGTCACACATCTCTATTGAAGAGACAGTGTGACGCTTGGGAATAAACTGGAAGTATAGCATTTGGGAGGCTGATCTGATACACACACCACCCCATCACTGCCTCATGGCCTTCTCAACTTGAAGTCACTTCATGTCTGTTTTCTTCCTTCCTCCCTTCCTTCCTTCCCTCCTTCCTTCCTTCCTTCCTTCCTCCCTCCCTCCCTCCCTTCCTTCCCTCACTCTGTCCTTTTTATATTTTAAATGTTGATTCATTGGACAATCCAACAAATTTTTTCTGTGATGCCTGTTATTAAGATGGTCCCAAACACTACCAGCTTTCAAGACTGGCTTATAATTGCACAGGTGTGGCCCCCTCTGTGTCTCTGTGTCAGCAGAATTCTAAGATGGTTACCAAGATTTCTGCCTCCAGTGTATGTGCCCTATATAATCCCTTCCCTTTGACTGTGAGAGGAACCTGTCAATATAATGGTATATCACTCCCATAATCATGCTATGCTATATGGCAGAGGGATTTACAGATGTAATTAAGATCCCTAATTAGTTGACTTTGAGTTAATCAAAAAAGATTATCCTAGGTGGGCCTGGCCCACCTAACCAGAAGAGCCTTAACCAGAAGAGCCTTTAAAAGTCATCAGAGGGATTCTAAGTGAAAGAGATTTCTCCTGCTGGCCTTGAAGAAGAGAACAACCACTGTGTGGCAAGGACCTGAGGGTGACATCTAAGAACTGACAGTGGTCCCTGTCCAACAGCCAGCAAGAATCTGGGGACTTCACTCCCACAAGTCCAAGGAACTTAATTCTGCCAACAACCAGTGAGACCTGAAGAGGAACCGAAGGCTCAGATAGGATTGAGCCCCACTGACACCTTGATTACAGCCTGATGAGACCCTGAGCAGAACACCCAGCCAATCCACACTCAGATTTCTGATCCTTGGAAATGATGAGATAATGAATACATTATCTAAGCCACTAACTTTGTACAGCAATAGAAAACTAATAAATCTATCCTTGGCCTTAAAGTTTGATGACAATATCCCTAATCTGAGGTTTTGAGTGAGAATTTACTAAGTAATGTGGGAGAAGAAGTTAATGAGCTCCTTTATCAGCTGGAAAAAATTATCTCTAGTGTTTTAGTTGAGGGCATGTTATAGTCATTCCTGCTATTCACCAAATGTTTCCAGCTTTCTCTCTCTCCAGACCCATGACAGCCATGTACTATTCCCCTTGGTGCAATCCTTGTTAGATGGACCATGTACATCATGTTTGACATACGTATCACTTCCGGGCCAGGGCACTGGACCAATGCAGAACTCCCCGGAGCTCCCTTTGCCTAGTCACAGCAGTGCTCCTGATAGCGTGGGTTCTAGAGTGAGGTTACATGGGCAAAGCCTACCTTGCTGGCCTGTGATTTCCCCTGTAGAGTGAAAACTAAATCTTATTTGCAGATACGACAACTTTACAGTTGTTTGTTACTGAATCATAACTTAGTCCACGCTCTCACATGGGGAATTACTGAACTACACAGCCGAAAGGAACAGCCAGAGACACAGACGTGAGAAGATAAGAAGATAGGAGAACACTCAGTCTCTTACATGGTGTCACATGCCTGAATTATTTCCAGTCCTTATTGCAAACAAACAAACAAAAACAAAGAATAAAAAATGCCTTAAGTAAGTGCATGCAGAAGAGAAAAAACATGAGAACATCAACCATCACTCATCTATACTGAAAAGCAAGAGGATCACAGAATCCACTAAAGTCTGAGACGGCAGAACCAGCAAAGTGGCTGGCTCTTTATTTTGTGGGGGGAAGCTCTTCTTGGACAACTCTTCTTAGGACAAATGCCATCAACAGTCTTTGGGGTTTCCATGTTCCCTTAATTTCGAGAGCTGAGGACAGAGTCTTCATATCCTGCTCATCAAGATTGTCTAAAGATAATTTAGAAGAAGTTTATCTACCCAGCAGAAACAAACAATGCAAACAAAAGGTCTGATTTTTAAAAAGTGCTATGATAGGAGAAAAAATAGATGAGCAGTACAACCCTGTTTTTAAAAGGGAGAGAAATAGCATGTTAATAGGGGGATGTTAATGTTAAATGATCAGTTTGATCAGTTATAAGGTCTTTCTGAAAACCATTCAGATGGTTTCTGTGGCAAACACTAAACTTAGATCTTAGATAGAGGTTCTGGTGAAATGTTCTTGGGGAAATTAACAGAAATTCCATTCTGGCAGATTTGGATTTTGAAGATAAAAATACCACTGGCTCTGTGAATAGTGGGGTAGTTAAGGCAGACAAGTATAAATTAAGCTAACCCTATGTATGTTTTCAAAGTGCTATTCTGTTCAGACCACATCAATAATGTATAGCCAAGGAAATGGACTGAGGAATGAAAGAGATTTCTTGACCCCAGCAACCAGTGACTCGACGAATTATTATAGAAGTAACTAGACTATACTTCTCAAAGTTAAATTTGATCAAAAAGATGCATCACCAAGAACTAGAGCTGGACACTATTACTTGTGGAACATTTTTCAATTTGAATATATTAGCTATGTCTACATAGTAAGAGGAAATGGAATACTGAGGCAATGATGGGGTAATTTAGGCTATAAGTTTATATTTACAATGAAAACATAAAGTAATTGTGACAAGATAGTTAAATTGAATCACCTAAGGTAATTGCTTCAATTCCTTCACCCCACATTTTTTTATAGATGTGTGGTCATAGTCTTTGAGAGAGGTAAGGATATTGTGGGTGCCTGAATGTTGGACTTATGTGCCAAAGGACACACTCCTACCAAGAGTCCTAAAGCTATTCTCGGTGCAAAATACTTGCCTGCTAGTTATATGCTCCTCTCACTCCAATGCTAGGTGATATTACCAGCATATGGCTTCCACAGGCAAGCTGGTGGCTATATTTTTTAGGTTCTATCTGTATTTCCCTGGACCTGTGCAATGAAGTCATCTGGATGATGAGAACAAAAAACAGCATCCTCTCGAAAGGAATGTCATTCGGCTCTCACAACACAGAGAGATTCATTTAGTATACATTTAAATGTAAATAAATGCATCAGATTAATGATCTTGGCACTAAAGAGATACTAAAATAGGCCATTGATGACCTTTCATGCTCCACCTGAAATTGTAAAAGGATGGCACAAGAGGTAGCTTGGGTCTTTCGACAGAACCACTTCCTTTCTAGAACCATTTATCCCCCTTGGTTTCTCAGCTTTTCCTCTAAATAGCAATGTTGATGCTTTATTAATCAATAAGACATGATACAGAGTATGGTTATCATAAAATAATCATACCCTGGAGCATTTTGAGGCATGAGCCACTTGCCTCTAATCAGATTGGGTTGAGATTACCTCTGGATAACCACACTCTTGGGAACTGTCTCATTTCTATTATGAGTACATTTTATAATAGGGAAAAATGTACATTCCTGTAGGGGGAAAATGAAGTTGGCAGCTTATACCTAGCAATCATTTCAGTTGAGCCGAGAAACATTCCTCTTTTTGAAAGAAGTCAAACTATGCTTCTTCTATTCAAGCAATGTCAGAGAAGAGGCAGCTCACATGCCGTGTGGGTAACGTGATACAATGGAGACTGTATTTTACTTTGGCATTGCAAGCTCCAAATTATATGCAAACATTCAAAAAGGGCATTTGAAACTTGGCATGCATGTTTATAAAGGGCACATTCTGAATCTGGAGTGGGCTTAGGTGTCTAGGTTACAATAACAGATGATCTCCAATGTAAAAATGGAACAAAGCCTTTTTTTAACTTCCTCCAGAGAAAGATGTTCAACTTTCTGCTTCAATTATAATCCCAGGCACACTGGAGCTTCCGTTAAGAGCAATTTCTCTCTATTTCTCCTTATCCTGACCAGCCAAAAATTTTAATCAAATTACATATATTGGAAAGTTAAAGACAGAAAAGCCCAGTGAGCCATGAAATACATTTTACAACAGTGTGCACAGCACTCACCCCATTGGTTTAGAATGATGGAAAAATCCATTTAAAATGTTACATGAACACACTGCCGAGACGATTACAAATTCTTAGAGCTGTAGGTTTTAATCCTATTTTTCTACGCATAGTATTTTTTAACACCTTTATTGGAGTTTAATTGCTTTACAATGGTGTGTTAGTTTCTGCTGTATAACAAAGTGAAGCAGTTATACGTATACATATGTGCCCATATCTCTTCCCTCTTGCGTCTTCTCCCCTCCCACCCTCCTTATCCCACCCCTCTAGGTGGTCACAAAGCACGGAGCTGATCTCCCTGTGTTATGCGGCTGCTTCCCACTAGCTATCTATTTATTTTACGTTTGGTAGTGTATATATGTCCATATGCATAGTATTTTTATCCAGGAATTTTTAACATGGGATAAATGATAAAGAATAAAAAAAGATGGTGAAAATACTTATGTGAATTGTTCTACGATAGAAATAAATATTTGTAACTAATAATTAAATTGAGATACAAGAAAGTTGGACAAGTTTTTGCCATATTAATGGAATCAGATGATACTCTTTGTGTTTGTCTTTGTTAGCTATATGAGTCTCAAAATAAAAACAAAATTATTTCAGGTTGATCTTTTGAATGAAAGGAGAGAAGGTGGACACAATCCTGGGACACCATAAAGAGAAACAGTCTCATTTATGGATTTGTGATATTAGAATTAAATTTAGCTTCTACATGGCATTTGCTACATGGCATTTAGCTTCTACTGCATTTGATTAATGACACCCGTTTTCAATGCCGGTTATTTCAAGAGCCTCAGAATATCTGTCTTGGGTTTGAACAATTGCTTAATGCTTCCTACTATATCATTTCCTTGGAATTGTACTTGATTTCTGTAAAACAGCTAGGGTAACTGGGCTCCTGGCTTAAAAGAAATAAGGGCTAGCCAAAAAGAAACCATGTAAGGATTTTTATTCACCATTAAAAATTCAACTCACAGAACTAGATGAAAGAGTCAATTTTTGATTATTCAGAGAGCAGAAAGGTTCCCCACCTCAGATTTCCCCAAGTTGGTAGATTACTCATGTTTTCTACTAAGAGTCTCATTTTTTCTTGCCCAGAAGAGGCCCAAAACAGCCTAAATGCAGCCTGTAGTGCTACCTCACACATCCCAGAATGAAAGACAATTGAGGGCCTTGCAGGCAGAGCTAGACTGAAATAGACCTGGGGAAGCTCCTCCTCTTCTGGAAGCAGTGACTCCTGGCCCAGCCCTGCCTCCGACTGATGTGGGAGTTCTCAGAGGCCTGCACCAAGCACCCTCTTCTATCACTTAAACATCTCCTGCCCCGTTAACCTCCTACCACCTCGACTCTGACGTTAGCTACACCTGCACCACAACAGTTTTCTCTAAGGTCATTGCATAGTCAAATGAGTGGCTTTATCAGTGTTCTCCTTGAGTGCTGCCCCATTCACCTCCACTAATCAACAGGCTCTTGAAATTCCTTCCTGCTTATGTGACCGTTCATTACAAGCTCCTCTCCTACATCTTGCTCATCTTTCTCTACTTTGCTAGTTGCCTTTCCTTTCCTAAATAGTAAATATTTTCCCAAAACCAAGAGTGTCTTTGTCCCTTTGCTTTTCTCTCTGGGTAATAAACCGTCTCTCATAGTATCAACTGTGTCAAATCCACAAGGCCCACTTTGACTTTTCACCCATCACTAGTTTTTTGTCTCCCACCAACACTCAAAGCTAAAAAGACTGAGCTGCAGAATTTCAAAGTGGCTCCCTGTGATTCCCCCCACTTGGTATCCACATCTTGGTGTAATCCTCTCCTCTTCAGCGTGGGTAGAGTCTGTTACTTGCTTCTAGCCAACGGAATATGGCAAAGGTGAAAAGACTGAGCAGATGTAATTCTGATCCCTGTATCAGTTGACTTTGAATTCATCAAAAGGGAAATTGTCCTACGTGGGCCTGACCTAAAAGACGGTGCAGACTTTCCTTGAAAGAAGAAACTTGAAGCAAGAGAGACACTCCCCTGAAGACCCTGAATTGCTTAGTGAGAGGATAGCCTCTTGGAGCTGAGGGGTTCAGTCCTATAATTGCAAGGAACCGAGTTCTACCAAGAGTCTGCATGAGCTTGAAAGAGGCCCAAGCTCCAGATGAAAGCATCAGCCCTGGCTGATACCTTGACTGCAGTCTGTAGGACCCTGAGCAGAGGACCCAGTTAAGCTCTGCCCAGACTCCTGACCCACAGAATTGTGTATTGTTTTAATCCACTAGGTTGTGGTCATTTGTTTTATAGCAATAGAAAACTAATATCTTACCTTCCCAACTTTATTACTGTCCTCTCAGGCTCTAAAGTTACCTGTGACTCTTTTCCTTCATCAGATACGAAGACTTGTCATTTATTCTTAACCAGTATCTAATGAATTAAACTACATTCCTCTATTTTATTGAATTATTCAGCAAATACGTGCCAGACACTGTGTCCAGCTCCGGTTATGCAATGCTGCATAAGATAGGCATGGTTCCTTACCCTTATGCAAATAAAGTTTAGTGGATAAAATGAACATTGCACATACAGTTGCAAGGTGCTTTGAGAGAGTCCTGCAGGGACTCCAACCTAGTCTGGGTGGCAGAGGAGGCAGGAAAGACCTTATTACCTCACTGTCTCCAGCCTGAGTTCTGTTCCAGCCTTCTACTGAGTCTCCCTGCTTCTCATTCCTCCAGGCAGTACGCTCAGTTACTAGGTTTCCCTTCCTCACAGATACTTGAAACCTGTTGGCCTCTGTTTAAGGACTTCCAATGGGTCCCTATGACCTCATAGATATAACAAGCAAAATATTAATAAGGTTGTAGCAAACGTCAATTGTCCCTTATCTAACGAAGGCCCAAAAAAGTGTAAAGACTTGGCTGAAGCCACAGAAGTAGTAGAAGTAGGACTGAATTCACTGTCAGCTAACTCTAAATCAAATTCTCTTTTTTCACTTTTGCTACTTCTCTGATATTGTTAAAAAAAATTATCTGATCATGAGTATGGAGCTAACAAATGTTATAGATAAATCAGGTATAGTCCTTAGAGGAAAAACACATTGCCTATTTTTGGCTTACATGCTTGAAGCTAATCGAAGATCAATATTTGGTTAATATGGCTGGTCTCATAAACCTGTGACTATAAAATGAGGGCCACATTTACATTTATACCTCATTAACTGTAAAGCCGAGACCACCTGCCTGCCAAAGAGAAATATAGCAGCAGTGTTGATGGTCCTGGTGCTCCAACCAGCTACCTTTCACTGGCATGCACCCACTACTATGGTTTGGATTTTAACAAGGCACAGCTTCCCTTTTCTCCAAAGAACTGTCCTCAGAAGCCTCTTCCTTTGGAAGGCCGTTCCAACCCTCTACATTTGGGCCAAACTTCAGCCAATGACTGCCTGATACATACTCAGCAAAAGATCAGTTGTGGGACGCAATCTACCCTCCAGAGCTTTTGTGTGAGATCTGATTGAAGCGAACCTCCAGAGGAGACCTTATTCTTGGGTTGCTGGCATCCCCACCCTATCATGCTTCCTTCATGCCCTTCTCCTGAGAACAATCCTCAAATCAATCACTTGAATAAGAATTCCCACCTCAGGCTCTGCTTTCAGGGAACTTATTCCCAAACAATAAACTTACTCAAAGTGTCCCTTATTTGTTTCCATGAGCCATCAAAGGAGCCTCATCTATGTCTACTAGCCATTATGTCATGGCAGCCTCATGAGGCATCTACCAACTTTCCCTCTCCCATTCAAATGTCCTCACCACTGCCCAGGAATCTGCTTGAATGAACCCCACTGTGGTCTCTGCTCAAGGCTTGCATTCTGAGAACAACAATGTCCATAACAAGGATGCTGCTTTTGGATACCCCTTAAACTGCCAGTCCTCAGGATGCCACAGCTAATCTGACTTCCATGCTAGTTGGTAGTATGACTTCCACCTTTACTTTCTGGATACTGGATACTTCCTGGATGTGGCCCCTCAACAGCTCTGCTTGTGCCCACAGTTTCAGGAGGTCTAGTTTCTGACCTTTATTTCTCTAATCCTGAGGAATCAAACCCATTTCTAGGGGTAGGGGGAAAAGCTGATACCATCCCTTTAAAATCCTCTTGCAGCATATGGCCCCAAGCAAACACATCCCTTCTGTTCCAGCTAAAAAAACAAAGCCCTATGATGTGCATGAACGTGTGGGGAGAGAGTGTTGTCTACACTAGCAGCATCTGGCATCCAGTTCAAAAATTTTCTTAAATTTGGTTTTTATTTTAAGCCTGTGTATCAAGGAAACCTCCTTCCTGAAACTATTTTGGATAGAGAACTTCCGTAAAGAAGAACAGATACAACCTGTTTTTAAGAAATTCTTCTTTCATAAAAGTTATTAAAATGTGCTTAAATACACATAGAAGGAACATTCAGAGTATAATTCTTGTAGTTTTTACAAAGTTTGGTTTTAAATAAGGAAATTCTAGAATGAAATTCAAAGTGTTTTCCATTTCTCTTTCATAGAGATTTAACATTTATGATGGTATTTCCTAATATTTTATTACAAACATTTTTAAGCATATAGCAAAGTTGAATTTTACCATAAACATCTCTCTATGCATCATCTAGATTCTACCAGTAACATTTTTCTGTACTTGCTTCATCATGTATCAGTACATCTATGCATTCCTCTATTCACTCATTCATCAATCTATGGTGGCATTATAATTATTATTATTATTTTTTAAATTATTTTTTTTAAGATATTTTATACTTGGATTTAAACAAGAAAGTCTAAGTGAAAATAAATTCTACTGGATATCATCTCTTCAACAATAAAAATATTATAAGAAGATGTACTTGACAGAGTGGCCTGACAAAGGAATCCTAAATTATCTTCATATACACTAGTTCTGGATGAATATTGTTTTAAAGCCATGGGTAAATCAGTTATAAAATAAATCTCATGGAAATTTGAGAAGAATGCCAGGTAAAGTTTTAAGTAACAATTCTCTAAAACCCTGGTCTGTTCAATTGTCAGTGTGGGAAGCTATTTTTATTTAATCAGTATTAAATGTGCCAATTCATTAACGCTTGTGTTTGAAGTCAGAAACTGAATTTCAGGGGAATAGGAACTAAGATGGCTGAGTAGAAGGATGTGCTCTCACTCCCTCTTGTGAGAACACCAGAATCACAACTAACTGCTGGACAATCATCGACAGGAAGACACTGGAACTCACCAAAAAAGATACCCCAGGGCTTCCCTGGTGGCGCAATGGTTGAGAGTCCGCCTGCCGATGCAGGGAACACGGGTTTGTGCCCCGGTCTGGGAAGATACCACATGCTGCGGAGTGGCTAGGCCCGTGAGCCATGGCTGCTGAGCCTGTGCATCCGAAGCCTGTGCTCCGCAACGGGAGAGGCCACAACAGTGAGAGGCCAGCGTACCCACCCCCCCCCAAAAAAAAAAAAAAAAGATACCCCACATCCAAAGACAAAGGAGAAGCCACAATGAAACAGTAGGAGGGGCGCAATCACAGTTAAATCAAATCCCATAACTGCTGGGTGGGTGACTCACAGACTGGAGAACACTTATATCACAGAAGTCCACCCACTGGAGTGAAGGTTCTGGGCCCCATGTCAGGCTTTCCAACCTGGGGGTCTGGCAACGGGAGGAGGAATTCCTAGAGAACCAGACTTTGAAGGCTAGTGGGATTTGATTGCAGGACTTCGACAGGATGGGGGAAACAGAGACTCCACTCTTAGAGAGCACACACACAAAGTAGTGTGTGCATCAGGACCCAGGGGAAGGAGCAGTGACCCCAGGGGAGACTGAACCAGACCTACCTGCTAGTGTTGGGGGGTCTCCTGCAGAGGCGGGGGAGTGGCTGTGGCTCACCGTGGGGACAGGACACTGGCAGCAGAAGTTCTGGGAAGTACTCCTTGGCATGAGCCCTCCCAGAGTCCGCCATTATCCCCAACAAAGAGCCCAGGTAGGCTCCAGTGTTGGGTTGCCTCAGGTCAAAGAACAAACAGGGAGGGAACCCAGCCCCACCCATCACCAGTCAAGCAGATTAAAGTTTTACTGAGCTCTCCCCACCAGAGCAACAGTCAGCTCTACCCACCACTAGTCCCTCCCATCAGGAAACTTGCACAAGCCTCTCAGATAGCCTCATCCACCAGATGGCAGACAGCAGAATCAAGGAGAACTACAATCCTGCAGCCTGTGGAACGAAAACCACATTCACAGAAAGATAGACAAGACGAAAAGGCAAAGGGCTATGTACCAGACGAAGCAACAAGATAAAACCCCAGAAAAACAATTCAATGAAGTGGAGATAGGCAAACTTCCAGAAAAAGAATTCAGAATAATGATAGTGAAGATGATCCAGGACCTCAGAAAAAGAATGAAGGCAAAGATCGAGAAGATGCAAGAAATGTTTCACAAAGACCGAGAAGAATTAAAGAACAAACAAACAGAGATGAACAATACAATAACTGAAATGAAAACTACATTAGAAGGAATCAATAGCAGAATAACTCAGGCAGAGGAACGGAAAAGTGACCTGGAAGACAGAATGGTGGAATTCACTGCTGCAGAACAGAATAAAGAAAAAAGAATGAAAAGAAATGAAGACAGCCTAAGAGACCTCTGGGACAACATTAAATGCAACAACATTCGCATTATAGGGGTCCCAGAAGGAGAAGAGAGAAAGGACCAGAGAAAATATTTGAAGAGATTATAGTTGAAAACTTCCCTAACATGGGAAAGGAAATAGCCACCCAAGTCCAGGAAGTGCAGAGAGTCCCATACAGGATAAACCCAAGGAGAAACATGCTGAGACACACAGTAATCAAATTGGCAAAGATTAAAGACAAAGAAAAATTATTGAAAGAAGCAAGGGAAAAACTACACATAACATACAAGGGAACTCCCATAAGGTTAACAGCTGATTTCTCAGCAGAAACTCTACAAGCCAGAAGGGAGTGGCAAGATATACTTAAAGTGATGAAAGGGAAGAACCTACAACCAAGATTACTCTACCCCTCAAGGATCTCATTCAGATTCCACGGAGAAATCAAAAGTTTTACAGATAAGCAAAAACTAAGAGAGTTCAGCACCACCAAACCAGCTCTACAACAAATGCTAAAGGAACTTCTCTAAGTGGGAAACACATGAGAAGAAAAGGACCTACAAAAACAAACCCAAAACAATTAAGAAAATGGTCATAGGAACATACATATCAACAATTACCTTAAACGTGAATGGATTAAATGCTCCAACCAAAAGACACAGGCTTGCTGAATGGATACAAAAATAAGACCCATATATATGCTGTCTACAAGAGACCCACTTCAGACCTAGGGACACATACAGACTGAAAGTGAGGGGATGGAAAAAGATATTCCATGCAAATGGAAATCAAAAGAAAGCTGAAGTAGCAATACGCATATCAGATAAAACAGACTTTCAAATAAAGAATGTTACAAGAGACAAGGAAGGACACTACATAATGATCAAGGGATCAATCCGAGAAGAAGATATAACAATTATAAATATATATATGCACCCAACATAGGAGCGCCTCAATACATAAGGCAACTGCTAACAGCTATAAAAGAGGAAATCGACAGTAACACAATAAGAGTTGGGGACTTTCACACCTCACTTACACCAATGGACAGATCATCCAAAATGAAAATAAATAAGGAAACAGAAGCTTTAAATGACACAACAGACCAGATAGATTTAATTGATATTTATAGGACATTCCATCCAAAAACAACAGATTACACTTTCTTCTCAAGTGTGCACGGAACATTCTCCAGGATAGATCACATCTTGGGTCACAAATCAAGCCACAGTAAATTTAAGAAAATTGAAATGATATCAAGCATCTTTTCGGACCACAACACTATGAGATTAGAAATGAATTACAGGGAAAAAAACGTAAAAAACACAAACACATGGAGGCTAAACAATACGTTACTAAATAACCAAGAGATCACTGAAGAAATCAAAGAGGAAATCAAAAAATACCTAGAGACAAATGACAATGAAAACACGATGATCCAAAACCTATGGGATGCAGCAAAACCAGTTCTAAGAGGGAAGTTTATAGCTATACAAGCCTACCTAAAGAAACAAAAAAAATCTCAAATAAACAATCTAACCTTACACCTAAAGGAACAACACAAAGAAGAACAAACAAAACCCAAAGTTAGCAGAAGGAAATAAATCATAAAGATCAGAGCAGAAATAAATGAAATAGAAACAAAGAAAACAACAGCAAAGATCAATAAAACTAAAAGCTGGTTCTTTGAGAAAATAAACAAAATTGATAACCCATTAGCCAGACTCATCAAGAAAAAGAGGGAGAGGACTCAAATCAATAAAATTAGAAATGAAAAAGAAGTTACAATAGACACCGCACAAATACAAAGCATCCTAAGAGACTAAGACAAGCAACTCTATGCCAATAAAATGGACAACCTGGAAGAAATGGACAAATTCTTAGAAATGTATAACCTTCCAAGACTGAACCAGGAAGAAAGAGAAAATATGAACAGACCAGTCACAAGTAATGAAATTGAAACTGTGATTAAAAATCTTCCAAAAAACAAAAGTCCAGGACCAGATGGCTTCACAGGGGAACTCTATCAAACATTTACAGAAGAGCTAACACCTATCCTTCTCAAACTCTTCCAAAAAACTGCAGAGGAAGGAACACTCCCAAACTCATTCTATGAGGCCACCATCACCCTGATACCAAAACCAGACAAAGATACTACAAAAAAAGAAAATTACAGACCAATATCACTCATGAATATAGATGCAAAAATCTTCAACAAAATACTAGCAAACAGAATCCAACAACACATTAAAAGGATCATGTACCATGATCAAGTGGGATTTATCCCAGGGATGCAAGGATTCTTCAATATACGTAAATCAATCAATGTGATAAACCATATTAACAAATTGAAGAATAAAAACCATATGAACATCTCAATAGATGCATTAAAAGCTTTTGACAAAATTCAACACCCATTTATGATACAAACTCTCCAGAAACTGCGCATAGAGGGAACCTAACTCAACATAATAAAGGTCATATACGACAAACCCACAGCAAACATCATTCTCAATGGTGAAAAACTGAAACCATTTCCTCTAAGATCAGGAACAAGACAAGGATGTCCACTCTCACCACTATTATACAACATAGTTTTCGAAGTCCTAGCCATGGTAATCAGAGAAGAAAAAGAAATAAAAGGAATACAAATTGGAAAAGAGGAAGTAAAACTGTCACTGTTTGCAGATGACATGATACTATATATAGAGAATCCTAAAGGTGCTACCAGAAAACTACTAGAGCTCATCAGTGAATTTGGTAAAGTTGCAGGATACAAAATTAATGCACAGAAATCTCTTGCACTCCTATAAACTAATGATGAAAAACATGAAAGAGAAATTAAGGAAATACTCCCATTTACCATTGCAACAAAAATAATAAAATACCTAGGAATAAAGCTACCTAGGGAGATAAAAGACCTGTATGCAGAAAACTATAAGACAGTGATGGAAGAAATTTAAGATGATACCAACAGATGGAGAGATATACCACGTTCTTGGATTGGAAGAATCAATATTGTGAAAATGACTATACTACCCAAAGCTATCTACAGATTCAATACAATCCCTATCAAATTACCAATGGCATTTTTGACAGAACTAGAACAAAAAATCTTTAAATTTGTATGGAGACACAAAACACACCGAACAGCCAAGGCAGTCTTGAGGGAAAAAAACAGAGCTGGAGGGCTTCCCTGGTGGCACAGTGGTTGAGTGTCCACCTGCTGATGCAGGGGACATGGGTTCGTGCCCTGGTCCAGGAAGATCCCACATGCCGCGGAGCGGCTAGGCCCGTGAGCCATGGCCGCTGAGCCTGCGTGTCCAGAGCCTGTGCTCCGCAACAGGAGAAGCCACAACAGTGAGAGGCCCACGTACTGCAAAAAAAAACAAAAAAAAAACAACAAAAAAAAACGGAGCTGGAGGAATCAGACTCCCTGACTTCAGACTATACTACAAAGCTAGAGTAACCAAGACAACATGGTACTGGGACAAAAACAGAAACGTAGATCAATGGAACAAGATAGAAAGCTGAGAGATAAACCTATGCACCCATGGTCAACTAATCTATGACAAAGGAGGCAAGGATATACAATGGAGAAAAGACAGCCTCTTCAATAAGTGGTGCTGGGAAAACTGGACAGCTACATGTAAAAGAATGAAATTAGAACACTCCCTAACACCAGACATACACAAAAATAAACTCAAAATGGATTCGAGACCTAAATGTAAGACCGTACACTATAAAACTCTTAGAGGAAAACATAGGAAGAACACTCTTTGACAAAAACCACAGCTAGATCTTTTTTGATCCACCTCCTACAGTAATGGAAATAAAAACAAAAATAAACAAATGGGACCTAATGAAACTTCAAAGCTTTTGCACAGCAAAGGAAACCATAAACTAGATGAAAAGACAACCCTCAGAATGGGAGAAAATATTTGCAAATGAATCAACGGACAAAGGATTAATCTCCAGAATATATAAACAGCTCATGCAGCTCAATATTAAAAAAAAAAAAAACCCAATCCAAAAATGGGCAGAAGACCTAAACAGACATTTCTCCAAAGAAGACATACAGATGGCCAAGAAGTACATGAAAAGCTGCTCAAGATCACTAATTATTAGAGAAATGCAAATCAAAACTACAATTAGGTATCACCTCACACCAGTCAGAATGGGCATCATCAGAAAATCTACAAACCACAAATGCTGGAGAGGGTGTGGAGAAGAGGGAACCCTCTTGCACTGTTGGTGGGCATGTAAATTGATACAGCCACTATGGAGAACAGTATAGAGGTTCCTTAAAAAACTAAACATAGTATTACCATATGACCCAGCAATCCCACTCCTGGGCATATACCTGGAGAAAACCATAATTCAAAAAGACACATGCACCCCAATGTTCATTGCAGCACTGTTTACAACAGCCAGGTCATGCAAGCAAACTAAATGCCCATCGACAGACGAATGGATAAAGAAGATGTGGCACATATACACAATGGAATATTACTCAGCCATAAAAAAGAACAAAATTGGCTCATTTGTAGAGACGTGGATGGATCTAGAGACTGTCATACAGAGTGAAGTAAGTCACAAAGAGAAAAACAAATATTGTATATTTATGCATATATGTGGAACCTAGAAAAATGGTACAGATGAACTGGTTTGCAGGGCAGAAGTTGAGACACAGATGTAGAGAACAAACGTATGGATACCAAGGGGGAAAGCGGCGGGGGGGTGGGGGTGGGGGTGGGGGGGTGATGAATTGGGCGATTGGTATTGACATGTATACACTGATGTGTATAAAACTGATGACTAATAAGGACCTGCTGTATAAAAAAATAAATAAAATAAAATTTAAAAATTTAAAAAAACCTGAATTTCATTTACAATATTAATGCACTAAATGGAACCATATATTTTAACACAGTGATTTACAAAGATTCAATCATTTCTCTAACATTTACATTTATGTAATCTAATCACCGAAAAGTGTTAACTTAGAAGCAATATATTCCATTCTGTGATGTCATTTTTGACAGGGCTCCAAGAAAAGAGATACAGAAGTTTGGTTTAGCAGAAAGCAGACATGCATTTTGTTTCACTCTTGTAAAAGTAAAATTTAATCATGTTGGTACACCCAAAATAATTTTATCATTTTATTTTAATTTTTTAATTAATAAAATTTTTTTGGCCACACCTCATGACATGTGGGATCTTAGTTTCCTGACCAGGGATTGAACCCATGCCTCCTGCAGTGGAAGCACAGATTCCCAATCACTGGACCACCAGGGAATTCCCAAAAGTAGTTTTATCATTTTAAATAGAATAACCAGACAGTTGACTCATAGAGAACATTGGCTTGTTTATTTATTGGCTAAAATTACTAGTTCCTCGAGAATTCCATAAGAAGATAAAGTGGTGGTGAAAACCAAATCCCTACATAAAAACAGAGCAAGTAGACAGTAAAACTCAAAATCCACGGACTATATTTACAACCAAACTTGGTGACAAGGTATCTCTATGAACCTGAAGATATAAGTGGGATTCAAACCACCAACAACCACAAGATCTGCCTAGTATCAGGATCTATATAAGGAGAAGCACAGAAAAGCTACAGGGTATCTGCCAGATATGAGAACAGGAGATCTCAAAATTGCCTATTGGAATTCACTAAAAGCATAGGAGGCCATTTAGAAGAAAGCAGCTGAAACTGGCAGGACTTTACCTACTCCCATAGTGTGTGAATGCAAGGTGCACAATAGCATGTGAAGGGGTTGTTAGAGTCTATGAACTTTTGAAAATGATCAGCCAGGGTTGCCTTCCAGGTCAGGACCCCACACTGTAGCAAAATGGTTGATAGAAGAATCTAACTTGAGAAGAATGTGGACAATAGAGACCATGCAAAGAGATGGTCCAGATAAAAGCAGGAGAGAGAAACAAAACCAGGAAATTTAAGAATACAAGCTGTCATATTTTAATACTTTAGGAAAACAAGAAGGAGTTCTTTGAAATTAGGAAATCAACATGAAGCTTCCTTCTAAAAGTTAAGGAAAACTCACATAAAAATAAGCAACATAAATGTACCAAGGTCAAATAGCATACTAAGTTATTATTTTTAAAAGCAAAATAAGGAGCAGAATAATACCCTTATAGTCAATGAGAGCATGCCAGAAAGACATGCCCATAAAACAGATAAACCTTAACTATTTCAAAATGATCTAAGAAGCATTAAGAAGTTAAGACATAAAAGAATAACATAAATCAAAATTAGGAAAATGAGGTGACAGAATTCAAAATGAAGAAAAAATGTATTTTAGGAATGAAGGCTAAACTAGAAGGAGCACAAGAATGAGCAAATAGAAAATAAAATACCTTAAGAGAAATAGAAAGTGAAAGCAGATTTTTCGTAAAGTAAAAATAAAAAGTATTTGAGAAAAAGTGACAAATACTGAAAACAAAGATGTACTATGCAGATAATAGAAGTTCTTGATGAAAAGCAGAACAAAATAACAGAACAAATACGAAAAACTGTAACTTAAAAAATTTCCTAAAACAAACAAATATTTGAAACTACATTTTAAACTCAATGGACTAAAAAGAAAAAATTGGTGGGGGATGGGCATCTAGCTCAAAAGGAAAAAAAATTACATTCAATCAGACATTCTGATAGCCATGCTATATGTCAAGAGAAAATTGAGTAACATATTTAAGACACTCAAGAAAAGAAAATATGAGCCAAAGATATACAATGAGCAATATACATCTTCAGATACAAAGGGCACAAACTGTTATCAATATGTGAGAACTCAAGGGATGTTGTTCCCATAAGTGCTTCTTCAGGAAGCACAAGAGAATAAGCTTCAGACAACAAAAATGACTCAGCTACATAAGGATTGATGGTGAGCACTAAATATATAATTACTTGCAGAACTACATAAAGATTAAAAATTATATAATAGTTATATGCTCTGACAATGTGGATATAGTACAAGCATAAAATGGGGTTGGGTGGGTGGTAAGAATGGGAATACTATATGCTAAAAAATAATTTAACTGCTTTCAACAATCATAATTGTTGGTGGTATTATTAGTAATATTAGTATTATTATATTAATATTAGTAATGAGTATTACTAATATTAGTATTATTAGCACTATTATTCTGAGACTCTTGCATGTACAGTTGGGTTAAAACAAATGAATTATTATGGGATATTCTATCATCTCTTGAATCCTTGAGAACCAAGATTCCTGGTGTGGAAAAACAGAGATACAGATATAGAAGAGGTGGGTAGTCAGAACCCTTTACCAAGTCTGGGGCAAGAAATGTTTAAGATGAACCTGGAACATCTTGTCATACCAGAGAGTAAGGAAGCAAACAAAGATCACTAGGGTCATGTCAAAAGGACTCAGGAAGTGACTTAAGGAGACTCCCACTGCCAAAAATGGAACATTTTGAGATTCGACAAAGATGAGAATTGCAGTGGATTTAAACCTATCAAATCTATTCAATTCATCTGCTTATAATGATATCTTAAAAACTTATCTCATCCAGAGGATAGCAGGGAAGCAGTTCATTACCTTGAAGTCTGGTAAATCAAGGAAAATCAAGCATTTACTTTGCCTTTCCTACATAAACTGTACCACTGAATAACCAAATAGTAGATGAAAAGAAGCATCTTTTTAAAAAATTATTCTAGCTAGTAAGTGAAAATGTAACAACTGAAGAAGAATATCACCATTTTGCAGCCCCAGGAATTAATACATCTAAACAATGGTGACATTACAAAAGAGAGACAAGACAACCACCTGAAATCTTACTACAGGCATCTAACCTGAGTTTGATCAAGTGTCTGGACTCAATTTGCAGGAAATACAGAAGAAAGAGGAACATGATGACCAGCACCATGAAGAAAATCTAGACTGCTGGAAACACTGAAGGTCAAAATTGCCCAGGTCACTCAACAGATAAACTGTGAGGAAATAAAAAGATGTATCAAAAAATAAGGCAAGACTAAACTATAGAGTCTAAGGATGCACACTTGGGTGATAATGTCATAAAGAAAAATAAGGAAGAGGGAGCTACAGTCAGGAGAGTGGTTACTTATAGAGGGACATAAAAGGGCATGATAGGGTTAGAGAAGCACATGGTAGGGCTTTTGGTCTATTTCTTGACCTGGGTAATAATTACAGGGTATTAGCCTTATAATAATTTCCTAAATGATGAGATGAGAGGAGACAAGCAGACAGTTAGACCCACAAGTCTGGAGTTCTAGGGAGAAGTCAAGGCTGTATTTGGGAATCAAATAGATGATACTTATATCTATGGGGTTGAATAAGGTCATCTATGAAAGTGGTTGGATTTTTAAAAGACCAGCAGCTCCAGGACAGAGCCATGGGAATGTCAACATTTGGATGTGAAGCAGAGAAATCAGAAAAAAAGGTGGATAGTTACTTGGTAAGTGTGGTGTCGGGAAGCTTGTGACTCCTTTAAATCTTCTCAATCCCAAAGTTTACTCTAGTCATTGCTGTAATGACAAGTCCCCAAAAGGCTTCAATGGCTTCACACAGGTGCAATCAGACAATGCCTGCCTCAGGTGGAAATCAGGTGCCTTCCCCCTTCCTGTCCTGGGGAGCTTCTATGACCCATGTAGTGGGATCCTCAGGAACCTACTTGGCACTTCTGTATGAGCTGGGACTGGGACAGTAACACTTGTGGGGTCACACTCCTGAATTGTGGTGGATGAGATCCGATGGATACATGCTTCCCCTTTTATCCCCCAGGCGGATACTTCTGAGGTACATTTTATAAGGGTCTTCAGGGTCTTATAAATGAGGGTCTTATGAATCAAGCACAGATGGTTGCAGCAGTCGCCTATAGGCATGGCCCACTCCATGACACAACCTTGTGTTGGTTTTCTCTCCTTTTCTATGATCTCTCACTTTAGCTCTCTGGAATCTTTCCCCAAATAAACCATCTACATACCAGTCTTTGTCTCAGGTTCTGCTTTGGGGAGAATCAGCATTTCAAGGAGAGAGGACTCAACTGTGTTGAATGCTGCCGAGAGGTTAAGGATCCACAGAATGTGGCTAGATGGAATTCCTGGGTACCCTGACAAGAGCAGTTTCAGTGGAGTGATGGGGCAGAAGCTCGATCGGGGGGGCCAGAGAGAATAGAAGTGGAAACGGACACAGTAAATTACAGGTGCTCTTTCATGGGTCCTATTCTTGGACCCTTGACCTCTCAGCAGCATTCAATACAACTGACTATTCTCTCCTTTTTGAAATATATCACATTTGCCAGTGACCGGGGAGAAGAGAAATGGACCAGTAGCTAGAGATGTATGTAGGGTTAAGGAAAGGCTTTTTAAAGCCAGGAGACAGTAGACCATGGGGATGATGAGACTGTCTATCAGAGAGGGAAAAACTCAGGCAAAAGAGAGAGAAGGGAATATTGAGAATGAGAGCAGGTAGGATCTTAAGCCCAGGTGTTGGCATGGGCCTTTCATTCAAAGAAGTGAAGAGAAGGCAGAGTACAGACAGGTATGGAGATGGGTTGGTTTGATGGTTTAGGTGTTGGGGATATAAAGGAATTCATGTCTGATGGCTTCCATTTTCCAATGAACTATACTGTCAGGTCAAAAGCTGAGGGAGAGCAGCAGAGGGTGTAGCAAGTTTGAGAAAGGAAGAGGAGGGAAATAATTTTGGCAACAAAGAACACAAATATATTAGGAAAGTGATTGCCGAGCTGAACTGAGTGTCCATTTATTTATTTCACTGGAGAGATTGCTAACTCACTTCTATCCCATTTTGGGGGCACTGGGTTTTCTAAGGCCCAGGGCTACACCTGGGTACTGTTAATTTCTAAAAAAAAAATCTTGTTACCAATATGATGGAGTTGGAATGAAGATTACAAGGAAGAAGAGCAAGATAGAGATCTAGCCTCTCAAATCAAATGCAAGGTGGTAGTGGAGGCCAGCTGAAGAATGACTGCTCAAAGGAGCATGGTCCGAGGGGGGATATTTAATTCAGGTCACACAATTGGCTCAATGTTGTCAAGGTCCATCAAAAAAAAGTTTATTTTCCATCAGAAGTGTGGAACAGCTGCAAATGCACAGGTGAGTTTTCAGAAAGAGTACATTTAGGAATATATGTTTTCCTTCAAACAATGCGTTAAACAGAACGATACTGTTTTTCCCTTTTCCCCCTTAGAAAAATTAGAGTTGTATGAATTTATTACAGAGGTGGAGGTGAGACTTATGAAATAACTATAGGCTTTCCAAACCATGAGTCTAAATAGGGAAGTTAATAAGTGCCATGCTGAGCAGTGACATCACTGTTTCCTTAGTTACCCAATGTGGAGGCAGAAATGAATAAGCTAGATATAAATGCAGTATCTAATAGGGTGGGAGTGTTAGAACATTTTATGGCCATGAGGTTGGTAAGCCTTGTAACTCAAAATGTGGTCACTGAAAACATGTAACCAAAAAATGTCATGGGGCCTGTCAACTCACTGCTTATGGCATTGGCAAAATATGTTCTATATTCATGTACGTGGGTGGAAGCTAAATGTAGCTAGTTCATTGGCTACACCTAAAATCCTGAATTAGGACTTTGTGGATATGTCAACACAAAAACATACACATATTTTGTATTTTACACAGAGGCAGTAGATAACAAGTATGTAGTAAATATAACATGATTTTAAAATAGGTATGTGCTTATTTATATAATACACATGGTTCATTCCTTTTAGTTAAATGATACCTGCCTCTATAGACACTCTGAAAAGCTGAAACAATCTTATTCCTATCTTGATATTAAACTCATCTTTACTTCTCCTGTGTGCTTATTTTAACATGTAACAATCAAAGTCTTTTTTTTTGTTTTTAATGTGATTGTCTTTGACAATCATCTGAATTACTTATTGGAGCAACTATAATAGGTAAGCTAAAATGACTATTCCCATTTTAGAGTTGGAAAAACTAAAGTATAGATGGGTTAAATTTCTGTACAAACTCAGCTTTTACTGTTGTTATAAACAGTTTTGTTTCAGATTGGATGTAAGATCAGTGACCAAAGAAGACAGCTTCTGAATGTTACCTCATCCTTACATTCTAGGATCTGAGAGTTGTATTTGAGTACCAAGCTTGATATACAGAAACTAGAAGATAATACACACTGTCTATGGCTAACAGTGCCAAAAATTCAGCCTAGGAACTACTAAACATGCTTGAACAAAAGTTTATTGTCCATCAGAAATGTGGAACAGAACTTTTTTTGAAAATTTGCAGAAATCCTCATTTTTCATAGTGTTTAACAATGTCTCATCATTTGGACAATAATTTTTCGACTCTTTAACAAATGATAAGCTTTCAATTATTTTTACAGAGGTTTTCCTTTCAATCAATAATTTCCTTTCAATTATTTTTACAGAGGTTTTCCTTTCCTTTCAACAATTATCTCTATTTTTAGCTCATGATTCCCAAATAAAAGTGTAATCTCTTTCCAGAATTTTAGGGCTGTGCTCTAGGCCATCAATCTGACAAAAATCCTTGCAGATAAACAGCACATACTTTAAAAAGCTTTTTCTTTTCTTTCTTCCTTTTTTTTTTTTTTTTTTTTTTTTTTTTTTTTTTTTTTCGGTATGCGGGCCTCTCACTGTTGTGGCCTCCCCCGTTGCGGAGCACAGGCTCCGGATGCGCAGGCCCAGCGGCCATGGCTCACGGGCCCAGCCGCTCCGCGGCATATGGGATCCTCCCAGACCGGGGCACGAACCCGTATCCCCTGCATCGGCAGGCGGACTCTCAACCACTGCGCCACCAGGGAGGCCCTCTTTCTTCCTTTTTTTAAAAAAAAAAAAATTGCCATGTGGAAAATGGCAAAGAACTTGGTTGAAAAACAACTGGTTGAAATAATAGATCAAGTGATAGAATAAATTTTAGGCAAAGTATCTTCAGATACATATTTCCATTATTTTATACTATATGTTTCTCTTATTTTTAGTTAGCTCCTATAACCCCTTATTTTTAATTTTTATCAATGTTATAGATTTTATAAACAGTTTAAAGAGTGAAGCAACTTTAAAAACCTTATCATAAACTTCATTTCTCACTCCCAACCCCACCATACCTCCAGGCAACAATTTTGAACTCCTGTAGCAGATTCTCTTGTTTACTTTCTTAATTCTAAATAAAGTGATTATTTTGTGACTTTTCCACTTTAGGCATTATCTATTGATTTCCCAATATAGAAGATGAGGATTTAGTTATCTTTTACTTCTTGCTCCTCCACATAAATACACACATTTAATCCCCAAATTTGGCCCTATCATGATTTCAGTTAGATCACTATTCAGTACTTACACTATTAAATGCTATCCTCATCTGTGCCACATAATATACTATGGTTATATCTCCTTTCCTACATAATTTTTGTTCTTTTTAAAAAATTGAACCTGAGGTACACAGATTTGGATTAATTATAACTCATGACACATACTTATCATTGGTCTATGCATAGCCCTCTTTTATTTAGTCATTTAATTAGCTATTTTAAATAATGTAACTAGATCTCTTGAACCGACACCTAAAATGAAAGTTAGAGCCTTGAAAATAACCTACACCTATTTATCACTGCATCAACAAGAATAAAATACTTAGGAATAAACCTACCTAAAGAGGCAAAAGACTTGTATTCTGAAAACTATAAGATGCTGATGAAAGAAACTGAAGACGACACAATCAGATGGAAAGATATATCATATTCCTGGACTGGAAGAATCAATATTGTTAAAATGACCATACTACCTAAGGCAATCTACAGATTCAATGCAATCCCTATTAAATTACCAATGGCATTTTTCACAGAATTAGAACAAAGAATTTTAAAATTTGCATGAAAACACAAAAGACACTGAATAGCCAAAACAATTTTCAGAGAGAAGAATGGAGCTGGAGGAATCATGGTCCCTGACTTCGACTATATCACAAAGCTACAGTAATCAAAACAGTAGGGCGCTGGCCAAAAAACAGACACAGATCAATGGAATAGGATAGAAAGCCCAGAAATTAACCCTCACACCTATGGTCAATTAATCTATGACAAAAGAGGCAAGAATATACAATGGAGAAAAGACAGTCTTTTCAATAAGTGGTGCCGGGAAAACTGGACAGCTACATGTGAAAGAATGAAATTAGAACTTTCTCTAACATCATATGCATAAGTAAACTCAAAATGGATTAAAGACCTAAATGTAAGACTGGATACTATAAAACTCCTAGAGGAAAACATAGGCAGAACACTCTTTGGCATAAATTGCAGCAATATTTTTTGGATCTGGCAGCTAGAGTAATGGAAACAAAAGCAAAACTAAACAAATGGGATGTAATTAAACTTAAAAGCTTTTGCACAGTAAAGGAAACCATAAACAAAACAAAAAGACAACCTACAGGATGGCAGAGAATATTTGCAAGTGATGCCAACAAGGGATTAATCTCCAAAACATACAAACAGCTCATACAACTCAATATCAAAAAAACAAACCAAAAACCAAACCCCATCAAAGAATGGGCAGAAGACCTAAACAGTCATTTCTCCAAAGAACACATATAGATGGCCGACAGGCACATGAAAAGAAGCTCAACATCACTAATTATTAGAGAAATGCAAATCAAAACTACAATGAGGTATCAGATGTCATAATGGCATCATCAAAAAGTCTATAAATAGGGCTTCCCTGGTGGCGCAGTGGTTGAGAGTCTGCCTGCCAATGCAGGCGACACGGGTTCGTGCCCCGGTCTGGAAGGATCCCACATGCTGCGGAGCGGCTAGGCCCGTGAGCCACGGCCGCTGAGCCTGCGTGTCCAGAGCCTGTGCTCCGCAACGGGAGAGGCCACAACAGTGAGAGGCCCACGTACCGCAAAAAAAAAAAAAAAAAAAAAAAGTCTATAAATAATAAACACTGGAGAGGGTATGGAGAAAAGGGAGCACTCCTACACTGTTGGTAGGAATGTAAATTGGTGCAGCCACTATGGAGAACAGTATGAGGTTCCTTAAAAAATCAAAAATAGAGTTACCATATGATCCAGCAATCCCACTGCTGGGCATAAATCTGGAAAAGATGAAAACTCTAATTCAAAAAGATATATGTACCCCAATAGCAGCACTATTTACAATAGCCAAGACATGGAAGCAACCTAAATGCCCGTCAACAGATGAATGGATAAAGAAGATGTGGTACATATATATACAATGTAATATTAGTCAGCCATAAAAAAGAATGAAATATCGCTATTTGCAGCAACATGGATAGACCTAGAGATTATCATATGAAGTGAAGTCAGACAAATATTATATGTGGAATCTAAAAAAATGATACAAATGTGCTTATTTACAAAACAAATAAACTCACTGACATAGAAAGCAAACTTACAGTTACCAAAGGGGAAAGGGGGGAGCGATAAATTAGGAGTTTGGGATTAACATATACACACTACTGTATATAAAACAAATAAACAACAAGGTCCTACAGATAAACAAGCACAGGGAACTATATTCAATATCTTGTAATAACCTATAATGGAAAAGAATCTGAAAAAGAATATATATATATATTCAAACATATGGAACTGAATCATTTGCTGTACACCTGAAACTAAGACAACATTGTAACTCAACTATATTTCAGTGAAAAAAAAAATAACCTACATCTAACCATCTTCTCCCTACCCACAACGAATCCATCTTTCTGCCTCCCTTTACCTAAGTTAACCATAGTCTTGAATCTTGCGTTTGTCATTTTCTTACTTTCATTTTTATAAAAGTTTATTGCATCTATATGTATTTCCACATAAAGGGATACATAGGGCTAGTAGATAAAAAGTATCTTTTCAGGCTTCACTTTAATGGCAAACTTTGTAAGTGAGGCCAATCCTTTCAGTAAGAACAAGTTGAAATGCTAGAGAAAATATTTTCAAAAATCTGCTTGCAGTTATCAGAGAGAAAACAAAACAGTAAAGAACTGTGAGATCATTATCAGGGAGAAGAAACCCAGAGAGGTGAGGAATTTGAGGCTATATGCCTCTTAGTCATATGCTGATTTTGGAAGAGGTAACTAAATAGCTGAGCAAAGCTCCTGATAAACACATGAGACCAGCAGACAAAACTGGAGTTCAGTGCCCACCAAGGAGGATGGTGTCAAGGATATCCTCCAGGTTTTAGATTGAGATGATAAAAGCTAAATCCTAGGAGTAAAGAGTGAACTGGAAATAGACTAGTCTTCAGAGATTGAAGCGGATTTTTCTCAGTCCTCTAAGGAATTAAGGTGATCCAATATTGCCAATGCCCTTAGCAATCTTCTGGAAACAAACTCAAATCTTTGCTGGAGTAAGACAACCTCATTTTAGACCTCAAAGTATCTGTACAATGCCTGGTGTTTAATAAAGGATAAGCAAGCATATGAAAACATAATGAAAAAACAAGATAAACAACAGACAATAGAGGATCAAAATAATGAAGTTATCAAAGATAGACTTTAATTACACTTAATATGTTCAAAGAAATAAAAGACAAGATGGAGAATTATAGTAAAGAACTGGAAACTATAAGAATAGAAAAAATATTCTAAATTGTAAAAACAATAACTTTATTAAGACCCCAATGAATAGATCTAACAACAGATTAAACAAAGTTGAAAAGAGAATTAGTGAATTGGAAGATAGATCAGATAAAAACATCCTAAATGAAGTAAGGAAGAAAAAGAATAAAAAGGAATTTTTTTTCTATTCTTTCTTGTAACTTGTTCTTTCTGTAAGAAATATAGAGGACACAGAAGGGGAGAAGGAAAATTGGACAGAAGTAATATTTGAAGAGGTAATTTAAAATTTTCTAAAAATGATAAAATAAGCCAAGCCACATATTCAGTCATATTATAAATTACAAACAATACACACACACACACACACACACACACACACTTAGACATATCATAGTATGACTACTAAACACTAAGGACAAAGAGAAAAACAATAGATGGTCTTCAAAGGAACATCTGGTTAAACAGGAGCAATTGACATGGAAAGACAATGAAACAATATTTTTATTTATTTATTTATTTTTATTTTTATTTTATTTATTTATTTTTTTGTGGTACACGGGCCTCTCACTGTTGTGGCCTCTCCTGTTGCGGAGCACAGGCTCTGGATGCACAGGCTCGGCAGCCGTGGCTCACAGGCCCAGCCACTCCACAGCATGTGGGATCCTCCCGGACCGGGGCACGAACCCGTGTCTCCTGCATCGGCAGGCAGACTCTCAACCATTGCGCCACCAGGGAAGCCCGAAACAATATTTTTAAAGTGCAAAAAGAAAATAAATCCCAGCCTAGAATTCTATTCCCAGAAAAAGCAATGCTTTAAAAAGGATGTAAAATAAATAGATTTTCAAAGGAAAAAATGAGAGTATTAAAGGATGTTCATCAAGCAGAAGGAAAATTATTTCAGGGGAAATTCAGAAATGTAGAGAGGAATGAAGAGCAAAAAACAGATAAATATGTGGGTAAACCAGGTCAATACTGATTGCAGAAAACAATAGTCATAATGTTTTGTGGAGCTAAAAACATAGAGATAATTAAAATACATGAAAACGATGGTAAGTAAGGAGAGTGATAAATAGGATTTAAATTGTTTTTGAAAGTCTTTGAACTGTCCAGGAAGAGATGAAAGTACTAATTTATATTAGGTTTTATACATCAAGAATACAAGTTATAATCTCTGGGATTATCTCACAACAAGTAAAAGTATATGACTAATAACTGACTAGAAAGCAGGAAGATTAACATTTAAAAAATTTTATGTAAATACATGAGGCTGGTTATAGTATTTGAGTTGTACTTTTTCAACTTATTATAGAATCACTCTGATTCACCCATATATTTATTTGTTTTAACTGCTTAAATGATCACAGTTTATTTATCCATTCTCCCACTGATGTGCAGCTTTTGGGTTATTTCCAGGTTTTTGGTGAACAGTGCTGTGGTAAAACTTCTTGTACTTTTCTCTTATTATATATATGTTTTTAATTTATTTTTTTCTCCTATTATATATATATTTAAAACTTCCTCTTTCCCCCTAAAAGAGTACTGCTGGGTCACAGAGTCGGTTTTTCTTCAACTTTGGAAGGTAATGTCAAAATATTTTTATTTTTTAATCTCACCAGCAACACACAGAAGTTTTTGTAAATCCACATATTATTCAATATTTGGTATTATGAGTCTTTTAAATTTTGTCAGTGAAATGGCTATATCATTGTGATCTTGATTTGTATTTTCCTGATCACCAGTAGTGTTGAACATCTCTTTGTATTTATTGGCCATATGTAATTTCCTCTTCTGTGAAATACTTCTTTATATCCCCTGCCTATTTTGTATTGGGTTGTTTGTGGTCTTACTATTGATTTTTACAAGTTTATTTTATATTCTTGATATTATTGGTCATTTATGTATATTGTGAATATCTCCTTAAGAGTCTTATTTCTTTTTTCACTTGCTTTTGATGAGTACAGTTCTTAATTCTTTTTTTTAAAAAATAAATGTATTTATTTATTTATTTTTGGCTGTGTTGGGTCTTCGTTGCTGCGGGTGGGCTTTCACTAGTTGAGGCGAGTGGGGGCTACAATTTGTTGCGGTGTGTGGGCTTCTCATTGCAGTGGCTTCTCTTGTTGCGGAGCACAGGCTCTAGGCACGTGGGCTTCAGTAGCTGTGGCTCGAAGGCCTTACAGTGCAGGCTCAGTAGTTGTGGTGCCCGGGCTTAGTTGCTCCGCAGCGTGTGGGATCTTCCTGGAGCAGGGCTCGAACCCGTGTCTCCTGCATTGGCAGGCAGATTCTTAACCACTGCATCACGAGGGAAGCCCACAAGTTCTTAATTCTAATGAGCCCTGCACAGCTTTTTAGTTTTCTCTGAAATTAACAGCAGTCTTTTTGTCGATTTACTTACTCTTTTATGGACTTGTTGCTAATTTAATCCAAATCCTTCCCAGAGTGTGCAAGTTTCCACTTGAAATATTCAAATTAGTTATTTTGTCAATGTCATCATCCTGAAGAAATCTTTTCTGGAACTTTGTGGCCTGTTCCATCCTGGACATGTTGCCTTCTAGGCACGGCTGTCACCTGGAGGTCTCCATTTAACCCATTCTGGAGACTCTCCTTTTTGCTTTGTTTCTTGGATCAAGGTCTTACTCTTTCTTACTTCACTTCCTTGTTCTGGTGGAGTACATCCTCCTGTATCTTCCTGAGAAAAGGTGCGAGATAGATTTTTAGAGATCTTCATTCTGCCTCACACTTTTAGATGGAAATGAAATTGAAATTAGAAATCATTTTCCTTCAGAAGTTTAAAGACATTGTTTCATTGTCTTACAGCTTCTACTGTTATATTTTAGGCATTTGGTACCATTCTGATTCTTGATTCTGGTATGAAACATTTTCCCCAGTCCTCCGGGGACTGTAGGATTTTTTTCCCTAGTGCTTTGAAATGCCATAATACGATATGTTGTGGGTCTATTTTAGACCATCATGCTGAGCAAGCATGCCTTTCAGTTCTGAGAAATTCTCTTGAATTTCTTTTTATAATTTCCTTCCCACTATTTTCTCTGTTTCCTCTTTCTGGAACTCCTATTATTTAGGTATTGAATCTCCTAGAGTGGTCTTCTAATTTTTTTTACCTTTTCTCTTCTATTTTCTATTTCTTCGCTTTTCTATTTTACTTTCTGAAATATTTCCTAAACTCTACCTTCTGTATAATCTACTTTTTCTATATCCCCTTCATATCTGCTATGATAATTTTAATTGCCAAAAGCTTGTTTCTTTGTTCTCTGAATTTTTTTTTTTAACATATCACCTTGTTCTTCATTTGTGAATGTAACAACTTCTCTTTTTTTCTGAATATCTTGGTCATAGAGGCTTTCCTTGTCCTTTTGGCATTCCCTGGCTGTTTGCTCAAACCAAAAGTTATGCACCTGAAAGCTGATTAGAAACTCCGTGTACGTACTTGTAGCTTGTTGACTGCAGTCTTCATAAGGTGATCTAGCTGGGTCTATTCCTTGGGAGATTCCTAATGCCAAGATCTCAGTTCTACTCCTTGGGGACATCCTGATGTCAGGATCTTCGTTCTTTTCTCTCCCTGAGAGAAGATTTCTATTTTTCTGCCAGTTGCATGTTGGTTGACAGCCAGCAGTCTGGGAGCTGAGAAGGTCAAGGGCAGTTTTTGTGTAAAGTGGGAAAGGAATAAAAGAATAATTGCTTCATTAACACACTGTCAGAGAAGACTTAACCCCATCTTCACCCCCTGCCTTCCAGAGATGTTTGGGTCTTGGGGGATTTGCAATGTAAATTGAGTTTCTGTTCAGTTTTCCTCGCTGCCAGTTTAGGACTGCTTTCTCTAGTCTGCTAAGTCAGTACCTACATACTTTCCAGCCTCCAAAACTTTGAGGCTATCTTCCTTCCTGTTCTTTTATTATAGGTTTGTGCCTTTAACTAGAAATTCAACTTAAGCTTTTTAAAGGATTGTCAGGTCAATTCAACAAGCACATACTGGGCACCTGTCAGGTGCCAGGTTCACATATCCAGGGCCTTGGGCTGTTATTAAATTCTGAACAGGAATGATAGATGCTTCTCAAGTCTTTATTGTTCTCCTTGCAAGCAGTGGGCTACTTCCTCCAGCTCTGAGCTATTTTGTTTATTCTTTTATCTCTGGGGTACCGTTAACTCTTTCCCTCATCTTCTATCAACTGGAAACATTTTTTCTCATCTTAAATTTCCTTTTAGATTTAAGTACATAACCTATTTCCGAGTCTACTAAAAAGGTCTCCTTTATCAATCTGGAAAAAATAGGGAGCATTTTTAAACTCTGCCTAGTAAGAAAAATTACTTCCAATTTGTGTTCAAGTTATATGATATCACTTATATATGGAAGCTAAACAATACAACAGACTAGTGAATATAACAAAAAAAGAAGCAGACTCCCAGATACAGAAAACAAACTAATGGTTACCAGTGGGGAGATGGGCAACATAGGGGTGGGAGTGGGAGGAACAAACTATTGGGTGTAAGATGGGCTCAAGGATGTATTGTACAACACAGGGAATAAGCCAATTTTTGTAATAACTGTAAATGTAAAGTAACCTTTCAAAATTGTATGAAAAATAAAAAATAAATTAAAAAAAATTTTAAATGGATCCTCCTCCCTACCCCCATCAAAAAGCATCATGACTCTTCCTATGTCATAGACCTGGCAATAGTGACTCAGGGCTGTTATAATTAATCACTATACATCAAAATGGTTATTATTTACTAATGCCCACTATGTACTAGAAATTTTCATATGTTTTGGGCAATACTGGATTATGGAGGTACAGTGTATGAATTCCAGTTTCACCAGTTATTAGTTCTATGACTTTGGATGAATTACTACTTTGTACTTTGTTTCTTCATCTGTAAAATGAGGAAGATAATGGCATCTACCTCAAGTGATAATTTCTCTTCTGTAAAATGAATATAATAGTATCTCCTCCAAAAGACCATTTTGAAGATTAGATGACAATATATGTCAAGTCCTTAGCAAAGCACCTGGTGCATAGGAGGCAACATGTGCTGTCTATTAACATTACTGTTATATTAGAATTATTTCTATCTTCCTCCCATCTAACAGAATAAGAAATATGAGTTCAAAGAAGTTCATTTAATTTGTCTATGGATGCAGAATTAGTCAACAATCTAGTCAACGTCAAGGCTGGAATACAAACTCTAGCAATTCTGACAATACTAACACTTTTCTCAGAGTGTCATGTGTCTCAATATAGCATGTGTCCATTTTAAAATGTAGTTCTTTTTAGTCTTATTAAGTATTTATTAATCACCAATTACATACTAGATAATATGGAGTTTAAATAGAACAATTTCTCAAATTGATGAGAAGAGAAGCTGGGGAGGTGTCCTTGCAATGGGGCAGTCTGGTATAGGGTATCAAAGCCTGGGTGGGGTGAGGAGGGCTTCTGAGCAGCAGAACAGCCCCAGTGTGGGGTCTTGGGGCTCAGGTGGGGTGAGGAGGGCTTCCATGTGATGTAGGGGCTGTGGGAGGAGGTAGTAGCTGCAGCCCTGGGCAGGGTGTCAGCCCAAGTGGGATGAAGAGGGCATTTGTTTGGGGAAGGGAGCAGCACTAGCAAAGGGAGATTGGTTATATACAGGGGAGTTAAAGAAGTAAATGTATTAAAGATAATGGGAGGCAGATTTCTCATTGTCAGAAAAGGGAGTTACATATATAGAAAAGATGAAAACTAAAGTCAACTTTGTGGTGTTGGATTGAGGGTATTGGTATGAGCTGTATATCTGTTAAAGAAATAGTAGTTTATAACCTTCCCACAAAGAAAATTCCAAGTCCAGATGGCTTCAGGGTAAATTCTCCCAAACATCTAATGATAAAATAATAACAATTCTATTCAAACTCTCCCAAAAAATAGAAAAGGAAGAAATACTTCCCAACTCACTCTATGAGGCTAGCATTACAATGAAACCAAGGATCAAAGATATTACAATAAGAGAAAATTACAAACTGATAACCCTCATGAATATAGATGCAAAAATTCTAAATAAAATTTTACCACATCAAATCTAACAATATAGTAAAAGGATAGTACATCATAACCCAGTGGCATTTATCCCAGGAAAGCAGGGTTGCCTTAACAATAGAAAATTAATCAATGTAATTCATCATGTTGACAAACTGGAAAAGAAAGACACAGTCATCTCAAGAGATGCAGAAAAGACATTTGACAAAATCCAACTGATATTTGGCTACCATCCTGTCAGGGGAAGCCTCTGTTGAGAATCACAGTTTTAGAGGGAGTAACATATAGACAACTATCTGCTCTGTTCTTTTTTAAAATTAATTAATTAATTAATTATATCTTGGATGCGCTGGGTCTTCGCTGCTGCACGCGGGCTTTCTCTAGGTGCGGTGAGTGGAGGCTACTCTTCATTGCAGTAAGCAGGCTTCTCATTGCGGTGGCTTCTCCTGTTGCGGAACACAGGCTCTAGGCGCGCGGGCTTCAGTAGTTGTGGTGAAGTCCTCGAGAAGCTCTTTTAAAGTGCTTCTACCAGTCAAGTGAAAGTATCTTTTTGACTGATGTCATCTGTGGCATTTAAATATTTTTTGAAAACTTACTGCTTTTATTAATCTGGAGTAAACATTTTAGATTCTTTTATGAACTTAAAAGATATTAAGAGCAAAGAATTGGAAAAGTAAATAAGAAAAAAAGCCAATTTCCATGGTGGTGGTATAGAGTTGGCACGTGTAGGAAGATATATGAGCAGAGGAGAGCCGCAATAAAACTGGTGCTTACAGAAAGCTATACTGGCGGCAGGCCAGGGTCAAGAACATCTACGCTTCCATGAAGTTGCCCCAGGCTGCTCTAACCATGCTGTTTTCTGAACTCCTATAGATATTATACAATATATAAGCAATAATAAACAGGTGGATCAAAATAAAATGCTTTTAGCAGAAAATATAGAATAATTCACCCTGATAGGACAGCAATGGTTAAAATTCACATGAAAGTAAAAAACCTTGGGTACAATTTCTTCCCTGGAGTTAGAACTTTTAGTATGTTAATGGGCATCTTGACGGTACAGGAAGAGCCTTATATTTCAAACGATGCTAGTGTTTTAAGGAACAGAGTTCAGGGAACACTAAGTTAGATTATAGTGTAATGTATTTAAGTAAGAGATCATTAAAGTTAGAATTTATGCTAGCAGCCTGTAACTAGAATGGCTGTGGAGTCCCACTTCTGCATATCCTCAAGAACAGAACAGGGCTTCCCTGGTGGCGCAGTGGTTAAGAATCCGCCTGCCAATGCAGGGGACATGGGTTTGAGCCCTGGTCCAGGAAGATCCCACATGCCGCGAAGCAACTAAGCCCGGGCGCCACAACTCCTGAGCCTGTGCTCTAGAGCCTGCGAGCCACAACTACTGAAGCCCATGCGCCAAGAGCCCGTGCTCCACAACAAGAGAAGCCACTGCAATGAGAAACCCATGCACTGCAACAAAGAGTAGCCCCCGCTCGCCGTGGCGCGCAGCAACAAAGACCCAATGCAGCCAAAAATAAATAAATAAATAAATGTATTTATTTAAAAAAAAAAGGGGGGGCTTCTCTCCATATACCAAAAGAAAGCCATGCAGTAAAAACGAAATTTCTCCTCATGTTTGCTAACTGCTATGGTCTGAATGTTAGTGTTCCCCCAAAATTCATATTTTGAAATCCTAACTCCTAAGGTCATGGCATTAGGAGGTGGGGCCTTTGCGAGGTGATTAGGTCATGAGGGTGGAGTCTCATTAATGGAATTAGTACCCTTATAAATGAGACCCACCTTTCCATGTGAAGTTATAGCAAAAAGAAAAATATGAACCAGGAAGCGGGCTCTCATCCGATATCAACTTGATCTTGAACTCGCCAACCTCCAGAACTGTAAAAAATAAATTTCTGCTGTTTATAAGCCACACAGTTTATGGTATTTTGTTATAGTAGCCTGAACAGACTAAGATACTAACACAGTGTTTCTTTCTGTAAGCATAGAAAACACATTAAAGGGAATTGTGTCCTGTGAGAGGTGAATCTATAAAGAAGCTGTATCGAGTCATAAACCCACCACAGAAAAACAAAATAAAAAGGGAAACCCAGCTGAGCATTTTCCTTTTGTGTGTTCAGGGGATTTGTGACTTATTCTTTGTGCAGAGTACTACACATCTTGGAACCAAATAGTTTAAATAAGGTAGTAATATATATAATTTTCTTAATAGATCTTTATTGGAGTATAATTGCTTCACAAAACTGTGTTAGTTTCTGTTGCACAACAAAGCGAATCAGCCACATGCATGCACATGTCCCCATATCCCCTCCCTCTTGAGCCTCCCTCCCCTCCTCCCTATCTCACCCCTCTAGGTCATCGCAAAGCACTGAGCCGATCTCCCTGTGCTATGCGGCTGCTTCCCAGCAGCCAACTATTTTACATTCGGTAGTGTATATATGTCGATACTACTCTCACTTTGCTCCAGCTTTGCCCTCCCACCCCATGTCCTTAAGTCCATTTTCTATGTCTACCTCTTTATTCCTGCCCTGAAACTAGGTTCATCATTACCATTTAAAAAAAATTTAGATTCCATATATACGTGTTAGCATACGGTATTTGTTTTTCTCTTTCTGACTTATTTCACTCCGTATGACAGGCTCTAGTTCCATCCACCTCACTACAAATAACTCAATTTCATTTCTTTTTATGGCTGAGTACTATTCCATTGTATATATGTGCCACATCTTCTTTATCTGTTCATCTGTCGATGGACACTTAGGTTGCTTCCATGTCCTGGCTATTGTAAACAGTGCTGCAATGAACATTGTGGTACATGACTCTTTTTGAATTATGGTTTTCTCAGGGTATATGCCCAGTAGTGGGATTGCTGGGTCATATGGTATTTCTATGTTTAGGTTTTTAAGGAACCTTCATACTGTTCTCCATAGTGGCTGTATCAATTTACATTCCCACCAACAGTGCAAGAGTGTTCCCTTTTCTCCACACCCTCTCCAGCATTTGTTGTTTGTAGATTTTCTGACGATGCCCATTCTAACTGGTGTGAGGTGATACCTCATTGTAGTTTTGATTTGCATTTCTCTAATAATTAGTGATGTTGAGCATCTTTCCATGTGCCTCTTCGCCATCTGTATGTCTTCCTTGGTGAAATGTCTATTCAGGTCTTCTGCCCATTTTTTAACTGGATTGTTTGTTTTTTTGATATTGAGCTCCATGAGCTGTTTGTATATTTTGGAGATTAATCCTTTGTCTGTTGTTTCATTTGCAAATATTTTCTCCCATCCTGTGGGTTGTCTTTTTGTCTTGTTTATGGTTTCCTTTGCTGTGCAAAAGCTTTTAAGTTTAATTAAGTCTCATCTGTTTATTTTTGTTTTTATTTCCATTACTCTAGGAGGTGGGTCAAAAAAGATCTTGCTGTGGTTTATGTCAAAGAGTGTTCTTCCTATGTTTTCCTCTAAGAGTTTTATAGTGTCTGGTCTTACATTTACGTCTTTAATCCATTTGGAGTTTATTATTGTGTACGGTGTTAGAGAGTGTTCTAACTTCATTCTTTTACATGTAGCTGTCCAGTTTTCCCAGCACCACTTATTGAAGAGGCTGTCTTTTCTCCATTGTATGTTCTTGCCTCCTTTGTCATAAATTAGGTGTCCATATGTTAAGGTAGTAATATATTTAAGAGCACCTTTTGAAAAGTTACAATCCCCAAGGTAGATACATCATAAGAATCTTTTCATTGAAAAAAAGCATTCAAACACTTTTGTTATAACAAAAGAGCAAAATGAATCGTGCTGTGGGCAGTATGCTGAATTCACAAGAAGCAATGTCCTCTCCCAGCCTGATACTGGGTAAGTAATTTTTCAATTAAGTACTTTTATTTGTTTATTTTTTTTCTTTTTGGCCATGCCACACAGCATGCAGGATCCTAGTTCCCCAACCAGGGATCTGACCCACGCCCCCTGCATTGGAAGTGCAGAGTCTTAACCACTGGACCACCAGGGAAGTCCCTAATTTTTCAGTTAACGTGCCTTTTTCTCAATACTTGAAATGTTCTTGGATGAGTTGTAAAGTGTTCATATTGACTGCATTAGGCCAAATGGTCATCTCATATAAATAGGAACAAGACTTCAGTTAATCCAGAATAGTGTGACCAACATTTTGATTCTTTGGCTGAAGCTTTAGAACGAAGCCCATAAAAAACAGGAAGATACTAAATCAATTTACTGTGATCTAGACTTAGCTTGCAAAATCAGCTAAGGCCTAAAATATATATGCTTTGAAGCACAGGTCTATCAGAAGTGATAAACTTAGTGTACTGTCTATTTTGTCTTCCATTTCAAAAGGCAAACAAAAGGATCAAATTATAATTTTAAAAGGCTTCAGAAATACACTTATATTACCTGCACTTAGGACATGTACGAATTTGGTAAGAAAAATTCTGGAGAAAAAAGATTGACTCATCCACACTATTGTTTATTTTTCTGGAAAGAGGCTTTCAAAACAGAAAAAGTCTTAAGTTAAACTAATCCACCCTTCTCCCCTTTTATGGGCCTGCCCCTTGGAAATTATAACCATTTGTACAAATAATTTTACTCCACAGTATATTTATTGAGGCAATGAATAATTAGTGGGGCCTTAACATCTTTCTAGCATTGCCACGGTCTGTGAAGAACTTAAGAGAAATGTGAGACATATTCTCTGCCCTCTAAGGACGTTTCATTCTATTAATTTTAGAATTCTAGAAATAATACCACAGATAGTTTAAAACATTTTATTTTCCTGATGAGACATACTTGCAAACATGAATCTTAAGCAAAGGTACAATCCTGGATACTCTATTTTATTATTCACCTGGATGGAAATGGCCATCTCTGTGTCCAGACAGCACCTACTACCTTAGAATAACCAAAAGAATGGTTGTTTTCCTTCATTAGATTACTGGCTCACTACATCTTTGTTTGGAAGAAGATAGTTTCATTGCCTACTGTCACATTTTTATTTGTATTGATTAGGTCTATGTCCAATAGAAATGCATGCCCTGTGCCCCAAGAGATAGCATAAGAATAGTCATGGCAACATTATCTGAAGTAGGGAAAAACTATAATCAATCCAGATGTCCAACACAGAAGAATGGATAAATGAATTGTGGTACACGTTTACAACAGAATACTGCAAAACAAAGAAAATCAACAAACTGCTGTTACATTCAACAACATGGATGACAAATGGAAGAAGCAAGACTACAGAATACGTCAAGTATGATCTCATTTACATAAAGTTCCCCAACACACAACACTAAACTATATGGATGTATCTGGTGCATATGGGTGCATACCAAAGTGGTAAGACTATAAAAAAAGCAAGGAAATGATCACATAAAAAGTGAAACTAGGGATTCCCTGGTGGCACAGTGGTTGAGAGTCCGCCTGCCGATGCAGGGGACACGGGTTCGTGCCCCGGTCCGGGAAGATCCCACAGGCCACGGAGTGGCTGGGCCTGTGAGCCATAGCCACTGAGCCTGCACGTCCGGAGCCTGTGCTCCGCAACGGGAGAGGCCACAGCAGTGAGAGACCCACGTACCGCAAAAAAAAAAAAAAAAAAAAAAAAAAAGTGAAACTAGAACTTATTCAGCAAAGAGTGTGGGGAGAAGGTTCTGACTGGGAAGAAATTCTAATTCTTCTAATTCTCCTTCTCTTCCACCTTTTTCTCTTGTTCCCCCTCCTCTTCTCCTCCTCCCCCTCCTTCTTTTTCACCATAGGTGGCAGTTACAAGGGGTGTTTACTCTTAGAACAATTCATAAACTGTACATGTCACATTATCACTTTTTTATGAGTATATTATACTTCACAATAAAACACATCTAAAAAACCCACAGGTTACTATGCTAAATATTAAATACATACATATATACCTACATGTGTGTATATAGTACATACACTAAACTCTACTGGTTTCAAGAGAAAAAAAGAAGAGTTATTCTGTATTAGACTTCTCTTGTCATCCCCCTCACCCCGGCTTCTGCTGAGCACAAAAGAGCACAAACATACTTAAAAAATGAAAGCGATAAGGGCTTAAAAGTACACCAAAATATACCATTCCTTGTCATGAATGTAATCTGAGAGTTTGAAAGACTTATGTGGTTTTTTGGCTGATGGTGGAACTGCAGGTATATATTCCTAGTTTCTCCTTTGTCTATTGATATAACTTACTGATATAACTATGCTGAAGCAGCTCTTGAGAAAAATGGGCATCTTCCTGTCCTTACAACTTAGACACAGAAGAAGCTGTACTTTGATCTTACACGTAATGGCCTGCCCCTAAGTTTCCTGCTTCTGCCAGCAATGTTGATTCTAATCTTAGAAAAAGTCTGCTTCTTTGAAGAAAAAAAAAAACACACGCAACAAAAACCCTGAGCTAACCCAGCCGTGTCCACCTATGATATGAGTTATCTGACTTGAGTTAAGCCTTCATCAACCTATTTTTCTCCATGCTCCTGAATTAATTGGGCACTAGGTAATTGTGTTACCTTTTCATCTGCCCTGGATGAAACCTATAACAATACCTGAATACTGGTGATACAACATCCTCAAAGCCTCTTTCAGCAATGATCCCAATACAAATCTTGGTTAAAAGACTGACAATATCAAACTCTAACATGTCACACAAGAAAGAAACTGGGTTGACCAACTGCCCACCTCTGTGCTCCAGGATACACTTTCTAAAAGGAGCACAGAAAAATACAGCAACTTTGTTCTCCCCTCTGTGATCATTATTATTGTATAGCTCCTGGGTAGGTCAAAATCAATTTTACATTTAAGAATACCTGAATATGATCTGCGCTCTTATAAGTTAAATCTCACTTTTCAAAATCAATACTCCCACGTAATATCCTGGTGGAAACAATGTAGAGGGCAATACAGTTCACTCTTGATCTTCCAAAGGTTTATCCACAGCACAGCTTACTTCAAGCAAACCTTGATCCAAAGTTTGGTAAAATAACCAATTCTACTCAAGTCACATGTGGCCAACACTCTGTCTATTTAATCTAACAACCAGAATCAAGGCCTTAAAGGCAAAATAATTATTTGCCTCTCTTTAGCCTGGCAAAGATAAGCAATCTTTCTAGGCTGGTGCTTTATTTCACCCTGAGTTACTACTTCCTCTTATTGCTGTTTTTTTAAACAAGGAGACTAGGAATGCATTTTGCAAGGAAGAAAGGAAAAAGAGCTACAGAACAACCTTATAATGAAGTTGAATTATTCTACCTAAGTATGTCTACATTGTAGCTCATTACTTGGCTCAAAATACTATATGTCAAAGGATATTTCCCCCAATAGAACTATATACAATAAGAACATGATTTAAGAGGTACAGACCATAAATGGTAAACCTGTTCCCCAATATCACTGCTATAAATGGGGTCACACTGAATTAGAGTTTCCCCAAACATCTCTCACATTCAAATACAAATTCTAAGATATTTCAAAATCAAATCTCATTACGTTGGAAGTAGTTACCATTTGGCTTATATATACCATGGTTTCCCTCACTTACAATGAAATTTAAAAATTGACATACAGGGACTTCCCTGGTGGTCCGGTGGTTAAAGAATCCTCCTTCCAATGCAGGGGATGCAGGTTCGATCCCTGGTCACGGGACTAAGATCCCATGTGCCATGGGGCAACTAAGCCTGCATGCTCTGGAGCCCACACACCACGACTAGAGAGAAGCCCCTGCACTGCAACTAAGACCCGACGCAGCCAAACAAATAAATAACTAAAAAAAGATTGACATACAATATATGACTATTTTTATGGAGCAGAAACAAATGTGTTCTGGGACCATATTTAAACTTCATATATTAAAAAAGCATTTTAACAGAGGAGGGATAAAAATAATCCTCCTTACATTTGTAAGCAACTGGAATTCAAACTCAGGCCTTCTGAGTCCATGGCTGGTGTGTTTGCAACATACCACAGCTGTCCTTAGTTTCCTTAATAATGACTTATCCAAAATCTTCATATGAAAAAAGTGATTTTAGGAAACAACTGCAACATCCCAGGCTTTTGTTTTTAATTAGACAAACATGCATTCTCATTTGGTTCTAACACCCCTCCCAAACGATTCCTTACAGAATAAAATCTGAGTAAAAAAACATGAATTTTCTACACAAACGTTTTCCCTAAAGGTTCCACCTGAAAAATATTATGAGAAATTAGAAGATCACAGCCATATGCCTCCTATTTCTACTCCTCAGTGGTAGTCAGCGACCAAAGAGTGACATAACCGATGCAAGAATAGGATCTAGAGCCTGCACATAATAGTATAGATGATTTTAATTGAACACTAGACCATAAATTAAGTGTAAACGGTTTCTAAATCAAATGTGGTTTAAAATTAATTAAATACTTACAGCAAGAAGCTTACTTGTTAATTCATTAAAGTCAAGATCACACTTATTCAGATAATTTCAACCATTCAGCAGCTTCAACTGCTATTTTATTTCCTTTAATTAATCTCTCTCAAGATACATATAAGCATATAGCAAAACCATCATTTTATCAGGTTATAGTATTAGCTTTAAAATTTTATAGCCAGGGACTTCCCTGGTGGTGCAGTGGTTGAGAATCCACCTGTCAATGCAGGGGACATGGGTTTGAGCCCTGGTCTGGGAAGATCCCACATGCCTCGGAGCAGCTAAGCCCGTGCGTCACAACTACTGAGCCTGCGCTCTAGAGCCCGTGAGCCACAACTACTGAGTCCATGTGCCACAACTGCTGAAGCCCACGCACCTAGAGCCTGTGCTCTGCAACAAGAGAAGCCACCGCAATGAGAAGCCCATGCACCGCAATGAAGAGTAGCCCTCGCTCGTTGCAACTAGAGAAAGGCCACGTGCAGCAACAAAGATCCAACGCAGCCAAAAAATAAATTAATTAATTAAAAAAAAATTTATAGGCCAGCATGGTTATTTGTACAAATGCTGGAGTTCTGAGTTCTGGTAAAGGGTGTCAACCATGTAAATTCACCATCTATGAGTAAACAGCTGTTGTTACATTTAAAATCAAGCTAAAAGAATGTATGTGTGTGTGTGTGTGTGTGTGTGTGTGTGTGTATGTATAACTGAATCACTTTGCTGTATGGCAGAAATTAACACAATATTGTAAATCAACTATATTTCAATTAAAAAAAAAGGTAAAATCAAGCTTCCTTCAGTTTTTGGACAGCCAGTGATTGCTTAAGTAATGTGCTATGTGGACATAGAAAATAAAATTTTAAATATTTATCTTTGTGTCAAACTGTGTTAAACATGGCAAACGAACAATTCTCATTCAATGCATAGCCCCCTCTGAGTTAGATATTTAAAGATTACTAACTCAAAGAAGGAATTCTAAAATAATCACCCAAAGCATGAAAAAAAGTCACCCTAGTGGACCAGAGTTTCATAAAACTAACTGCATATGAAGCTAACCGTGTATGAAAATGGAATAGGAAAATCTGAGACACAAAACTTTGACTATCAGGAAAAATTTCAGCAAATATCAATAATTTAAAAAAACTTGGAATCGATTATTTTATATCCACCTGTGGTCTTTGATTGTTAATTGTTGCCTTTCAGTGATTGAATTACCTCTCATGCAGTGGCCTTGCTTAAGCTCAAAGCTGACAAAGTTGATGGAGAAGCTGCAGAGCAGAGAACCTCTCACCGAGGGCAGAGCAGGTAGTCCAGGAGAAGCTGAAGTTGGGTTTTCTTGAAGTCGTGAGGTAACAGAGCTGTCGAGATCAGTGGTTCCCATGCTTGTCTGTTCATCGGAATCACCTGGGGAGTGAAAACATTCTTGATGCCTGTGTCCCACCTCCAGAAAGTGATTTAATTGGTCTGCATGTGGCCTGGGCTTTGGAATTTTAAAGAGATGTAGGTGATTCTAATGTGTGGCCAAATTTGGGAACAACTGGTCTATATCCTTTTACGTTTTTAATCTTAAAATTTTTTTGACAAATTAGATTCATGTCCATTTTCTCATACTTTCTATATGTCTCATGCCATTTTGGGAAATCCATGGAAGTACTACGTGTTCTGGAATACTCCCACAACTGTACCCTGTACAATACAATTGAATTATTTATCATTGTCAAAAGGAGAATAAAACTAGGAAGAATAAAGGCATGAATAAGCTGAATTTCATAAGATGTTTCTTCATGACAAGAATTACTAGTGTATGGATTTTTTTTCAAATCCAAGTCCTAGAAACTTTATTGCTTTCTATCATAAAACCAGACAGAAGACTTAGAGGACACTGCCTACAATAATCTGTGCTTAGGTAATGATCTGCATTTGTGTGACCTATTCCAACTTTCCACTTTATCAGATGGAGCAGAGGCAGCTGCTGGAATGAGGAATAAGGAACTGGGTCTTACACATGAATAAACCTGTAGAGATACTAAGTTCATTAATGTTCTTGTTGGCAGGAATCAAAATGACTTAGAGGCAGCCAAGTTGAATTACAGGTTTGATTTACTTAGAGATACATGCTATGCGGACATCAGCATTTTTTTAAACCAGCCTCAAGGCAGGCTTGACAACAAGTGTGCAATCTCTTCCTTTCACAGTATGATTCACTTTTATTTCCCTGTGGCTTCCCTGCCTCCTGTGGGGGCATATGTCCAGACTAGAGGGGAAAGAAAATAGTTTTAAAAGTTAAAAAATGTCAGTTTATCAATAGTGATTAATGGGGATACTAGATATCTTTGCTCCTTAAAACAAAAGCACCCACAACAGGTGAGTAGATTGACACTGGAAAGCATGTTACAGTGTCAGAGATTCATAGTAAGAACATGTAATTTCACTCTGATACATGGGGTTAACATGCTTTAAACAGGCTGAAGCACTAAGCTGAAGGTATTGCTCCTTTGAAATTAAAACAACGACCAGATCATAATGAAGCTATGTGGATGTCAACATCAGAAGCTATGTGGATGTCAACCTTCCCACCTCATGACACAATGTAATGTTTTGTCAGTTCAAAATTCTACTAATAGTTGGGCAAACCAAGGCATTACTCACAGAAGTGGGAAGTGGGGTAAAGGCTCCCAAGGAGAAGCCTGTGGTATGAGTGAACTGTAGACAATGGACAAAAATCAACAGTAAAAAGCAGCCTATATTGTTCAATTTTAAAGATTTGGCTTAGTGAAATACAACACTTTCTAAAAGCCAATACAGGGCTTCCCTGGTGGCGCGGTGGTTGGGAGTCCGCCTGCCGATGCAGGGGACGCAGGTTCGTGCCCCGGTCTGGGAGGATCCCACATGCCGCGGAGCGGCTGGGCCCGTGAGCCATGGCCGCTGAGCCTGCGCGTCCGGAGCCTGTGCTCCGCAACGGGAGAGGCCACAACAGTGAGAGGCCCGCGTACCGCTAAAAAAAAAAAAAAAGCCAATACAACTAATTCTCAAGATCTTACCAGTCTTACTGAAAGCTGACTGCAAATCACCAAAGCACACAGAGACAAAACAGAAGCTATGTTCTCGATTATTTCCAAATACACAAAATCATCCACAAAGATGTGTTCTTTTAGCAAGTGACATGGCAATTTGGTGTTCATTTCTAGTGCCAACTGCAACCAATTGTTTCTTCTGAGTCTTTAAACTTAGGTCTTGAAACTGAGCTCTCCGTTTCCCTGTCTTCTGCTTTTGCTTCCCCATATTTGCTGCCAAAGTTACAGTCTACCACCCACACAACGGCCAAGCCAGAACTTGGGAGTCATCACGGGCTCCTCTTTCTGTATTTCAGTGCCTACCTCCAAGTCCCATCCATTATGTGTCTTGAATATTAAATTAATCCTCCCCTCCATCCCTTACACCACCACCAGAGGTCACGTCCTCATCCTCACTGGTTTCTGTACCCTAATTTTGTGTTCTGTCAACACTCCTGCCTACCCTTCTGAAGTTTTTTCTGGAGTTCATGTTACTCGAATATGAACATACCATCTCCCCACATATTCTTTAACAACTTTGTGCCTTTACTCTTTTTTTTTTTTTGCCATGGCCGCTGAGCCTGCGCGTCCGGAGCCCATGCTCCGCAACGGGAGAGGCCACAACAGTGAGAGGCCCGCGTACTGCAAAAAAAAAAAAAAAAAAAAAAAAATTACTCCCATATTTAGCAGCTCAGAATAACCAAAACTGATTATCTCACAGCTTCTCTTGGTCAGGAATAGGGGGCACAGCAGGGCTCAGGGGTTCTCAGGAGACTGCATTTGTGGTGTCAGCTGGAGCTGCCATCATCTCAAGGCTTGACTGTGAAGGAGAACTTCCGTCCAAGTCCACATGTGTGGTTATGGCGGGGTTTGGTTCCTCACTGTCTGGTGGCCAGAAGCCCTCCTCAGTTCCCCTGCCTCTCCATAGGGCAGCTCACAGCTTGGGAATCTGTTTCCATTAAAGTGAGCAAGTGAGAGAGCCAGGAGAGGGTGAGCTAGATGGAAGCCAGAATCTTCCTGTAACCTAATCCTGGAAGTGACACCCCATCCTGTTGCTGTATTCTATTCAACAAAAGTATGTTATTTGGTCTACCCCAAACTCAGCGGGAGAGAATAACAAGGGCATGGATGCCAGGAAGCAGGGATCATTGGGAGCCATCTCAGAAGCTGCCTACCACAGACATTTAATGATACTTGGCTTAAAAATTAACCTACCTTAAAGGAATCCCAACCAGACTGCCTTAACATTAGGAGTATGCACATCATTGGTTTCCTTGTAAAACTGATCGAACCTGCTTTGACAGAGATGAACCAGAAGTAAACTGACAGGTATACTTTCTAATAATAAATTTATATTTTTTGTTTTATTATCTAACTATAGATATATTAATTTAAGGCCATTTATACAAGACAATATCAAGGGAGGTCAGTTTGCATAACTCCAGCCTTCACATAGCCTTATGAAGTATGTCAATGTGTTTTTCAAAGGTAGTGTTCCTCTTTCTTTTCCTGAACATCTTCCCAGTCATACAAATTCACAGAAAATAGGCCACTTTAAGTATTTAACATAAATTTTGTTTTTAGTGAAGGGCAGGCAACAGTAAATCTAAAGGTAAAATACCAAGCAAAAAAGGCAAGTTAATGCACAGGCTTTACGCTGATCAAAGTAATCAATTTTAATTTTATTTCATATTTTAGAGGGAAAAGCCAACGTATTGGACAATACTGAATACTGATCTTAATAACCAAAATTTAAGCCTTCCTTCAAGATCCCATCAATACAAAAGACTTCAGTTGTCTTCAGACGACTCACCATTTAAGGCTAAGATGGCAAGTTGAAATGGCTTAACAATATTTAGTAAAACAATACAATGTAATAAAAGCAAAAATATCTGTGTTAAGGCACAAATGACTTGCATCCTTGAACCTGATGTGCACAGCACTTTACACAAAATCCTAAACTTTAATTTATATTCCAACTACAAAATGCCACCTCCCAAAAATCAGTTGGTTTTTGGTGCAGAAAGTGCTAGCCTTCCAGATTAAGAGTACTGCCTTTGATAGCACCTTTCTCCTTGAATCATTTCCTAAATATTTGTTCAAAAATATTAGTAGCCCATAAAACCTGATGTGATTTTTAAAAGGGTATGATCATAATGCAAGGTTATAAAAGATGTAACTGAGAAATTGTGTTTTAAGTACTTTATACATGGGCAGAAATGACTTATGAACAATCTATGTAGTTTGCTTTTCAAAACATAAAAGAGCACCACTGAGGGGAAATCCACCCTTTCCTTTAGCTGAAGCAGCAATTTTTCATGACTTGATTAAAGACATGGAAGACAAAGCCATGATCAGCTACTATTACCCAACATAAACAATTCTGTTTCAACCACTGTGAGTTACAGCAGCCATGAGGATTAACGCTAGTGACCTGGACTGTCGAAGCCCTTTAACCACTCATTCCCTGAGCCATTCAGTGCTCATGGCCTAGACATACTTATTTGGGGCTTAAGTTTGAACTGATTAATCTTACTTAAAAGATGGCTTTTTAGCTGCCAAACTGAAAGGCTGGTTGAAAACAGACGGGTCATCTAAAAATTTAGTATGTTTTTTTTTTTTTTCCCGCAGTAGTATGAGTTAGCAATTCTAAAACTACCTTTCACGCATTCTAATCTTGAGCAAATGAGTAAATATACTGAGGATAACGGTAGCCAGGTTTCCTTCTGTTGATGGAGTTACAAATATGAAAAAACAGAAGACTAAAAAGTAGTGATAGACTGGAATTGATGGTATCAGTATAACCTGGTAGTTTTTAATAGGCACAGAGATAAATATAGGTATTTGTATGCATATTCGTCTGCTGAGAGGAACTACAAGCAATGACACACGAGGAGCAATGAGCAAACCTAGCACTCAGTTCATGGTTCCTGGACACCATTCTCCATGAAAAGAAAGCAGAGCTCCTTGAAGAAATGATTTATTCCAGGGCTGGGGCAGGGGAAAGTAAAAGATGAGCTGGGAACATCTGGTTGTACCAAAAAGTAAGAAAGGGCTTAAAGAATGACGAGGACATGACACATCTGGGGCTCCTGACACACAGAAGACACATCCTGGCACTCCCATTTATCAAATCTAGGACAATGAGAACATCAAAATAAATAATGATGGTAATGGATTTTAATGTTAAGAATCCATAAATCCATCTGTTATAAATAAATGAGTGAAGCAGAAGGGAAATATTTCCTTTTATTAGAATGTCAACAAATATAGATGGAATGATGGAGTTAGAAAATCTGTCACTCAGTTGGATAGGGACTGGGGGGATGGACAGGTTTGTGTCCTGTGGTCAAGTGTTCAGTCTCTTCAGGGCACAGTGATATGCCAAGAGCTGTTTCTCAATGGGCATACAATTATCTGCTGCAGATGGCATGACAGTGCTTCAGAATCCCAAGGGTCTGTGTCATGATTCTTCCACTAGACTTGCCATAAATTCCGCACCACATCTTTTCCCATCACTGACACCACTAGGATCTGCTGGATCATATGGTCCAACTGTTAGTCAGGGCTGCTTGCATTGAAGCCTGGAATTGTCACAGAGCCCTTTTCTGTTCTGGGTCCTATTTAAAGCTGGCAGCCTTCCATGTCACTTGGTATCTAAGCCAGAGCACTTTTCCTAGTTGTAGAATGTGTTGATTCCAGAAGCAAGAGGCCTACAAAGTGCCCTACCTCCTTCTTTGTGGTAAAGGCTGTAAGAGGCAGCAATTTGTCTTTCACTTTGGAGGGGATATCCTGATACTCCTCTGACCGCTGGCTAAAAACTTTACTGAAGTGGCTGGTCCCTGAAGCTTCATAGTGTTTATCTCCCATCCTCTGGAGTGCGTGTATCTTACCAAGGTCTTCGGCATACTAGCCACCTCTTGCTCATCTGTCCAATAAGCATGATGTTATCAGTAAAATGGACCAAAGTAGTGTTCTGAGGGATATTTAAGTGGTCCATACTTCTTCATGACAGGATGGGACAGTTAACACAGCCCCAAGGCAAAATTCAGTCTAAACGAATATCGCTGACTGTTCTTCATGAATGTGAACTGTTTCTGATACTCTTTTCCAGTTGGAATGGAAAAAAAAAAAAAAGTATAGCCAAATCAGTGATATACCATGTATCTGAGCCCTTATTAAATCTGTTCTACCAGAGTCCAGCACAGAACGGCCACTGTGATCAGGGTCTTTACTTGGTTAAATCCATAGTATATAGTCATTCTCCAGGATCCATCCAGTTTCTTTAGGGCCCAGACTGGTAAGTCAAAAAAATAGGATTGGGATTAGCACCCCTGTGTCCTTTAGGTCTTAAAGGATTAGTGGTGGCACTAATCCTCATCATTGCCCTAGGACACAATATTTTGCCTGACTTACTATCTTGGAAGGAGCGATGGGAAGTTACAGAGGGCTCCATTTGGCAGCCCCCGCTATGATAACTCCTACCTCCACAGACCTGGAACCCACTGCAGCAGTTACTCCCACTGCCACACATATAAATTCCAATTATGCACTTGGGGACTGGGAAATGACCACTGGGTGGGTCCATGGACACACTGGGCCCACTGTGAGACTAACTTTAGCAAGAACACCTGGTCTGGTAGGCTCCCATTCTAACAGTAAAGCCGTGATGTTGCTTTGCATCTCTGGGTATAAACATCAATGCTGATCCTGTGATCAAGTCTTCAAAATACCTGATTATTCTTTCCCCAGGGTGTGGTCACTCAAATAGATAGACATAGAGTCCTTTGAGAAGAATGGGCATGCACTTATGTACTTGCCATGGTGTGGTAGGGTTCTTCCTCCTAGGAACCTGTTCATATATTCAGTTCTGGATCTGAAAATTGTCTTAGGTCTGGGAACTAAGCAAGGGATCACTACTTTTTATTGCAATTACTGCCCTCAGCCTCCAGCTCCTCTATTCTTGCTTTTTATAGTAACAGACGTTAATGAGCACCCTTGTGGACTGCCCATCTATTTTCCCCCTAGGGAGACTATTCTCTATTAGCCGTCTCCACAACTCCTTTTGAGTCAAGACCTTGCCAGTCATTATGGTAATTGTGGCCTTCTAGCTTCTGCCAGTTAAGCAACACCACCTGGCCTCTTTTTCTTCAGGGCTCTATTATTCCCATGGATGCTAATGAGCCAGCTCTGTGGCTGCTTCTCTTACCTCCATCCCTGGCCGGCAAACTTCTCGGTGATGTTGGTGCCTCTCTCACCACTGTTTTCCTGATGGCCCTGGGTGAATGGTGTATCCTCTGGGCACATTCATGGAGCATAATCCTCTGATGGGTCTTCTGTTCTGGCATGCCCACTTCGCTCAGCCTCTTTATTCCTTCCTCTATAGTCTACCAGTACTACTCAGACATTTTTCACTTTGCTGAGAACTGGCTGTTTTTTCTAAAAGCCATCCCATTAGCTAGCTTCCCCTGAACACTAGGGTCTGACTTAGTTTGTGCTACTGTTAACAGAAGACCACAGACTGAGTGGCTTAAACAACAAACTTTTTTATTTCTCACAGTTCTGAAGGCCGGGAAGTCCAAGACGGAGGTGCTTGCAGATTTGGTGTCTGGTGAGAGCCCATTTCCTGGTTCGTAAACAGCTGTCTCTTTGCTGTGTCTTCACATGACAGAAGGGACAGGTTAGCTCTCTGGGGCCTCTTACCTCCAAATCACATTGGGGATTAGGTTTAAACATACGAATTTTGGGGAGACACATTCAGTCTATAGCAGAATTCTTGCTGGGGTGTTAAATCCCCCATACATGAGAAAGTGCGCCCAAGTCAATGATTTCTTATTCATCTAATCTCATATTCTCGCCCCTTTGAAAAAACACCTTTAAAATCCAATCCCAGGAGTGTTTTCCTGGTTCCTGCCAGTAATGTCAGTTAAACCATGCAATTTTTTAGGAGAATAGTCTCTTTCCTTCCTTATCAAGCCCAGCATGTCCCAGCTGGGTTATGCTGGGATTTACCAGTGACTGGATTTGTTATTGGTTAATTATTGGCTTGACAGCCAGGAAAGAAAGAGGAGGGCAGTGTTGGGGAGGAGGGCTACTGCCTTGGGGGCAAGGGGCTTCTTCAGCATCTTCCAGCACAGCAAATATGCTAGTTCTCACTAGAGAAAGGCCACTACCACTGCAAGCCCTGAGAGTCCAGGAGTCACAGGGGCATCCATTGGATGACCCCATCTAATGTTTAGGATCCTAGATTTCCCCACCTTCATGTTAACAGACCCACCTTGGCAAAACATTCAATGCTCAAATGTCTTTGGAGCTCTGTGACATCAACAATTAGCTGGCTCTTCAGCTTGCAGTTCAACCAAGTCTTGTCTTTCAATTCCAGGTGATAAAGCCCTCTCTGTAAGCTACCAAAGAGGCTCTACAGCTCTCACACTTAGCTGTTAACTGCTTGTTAACAGCTCTGTTTCTCATTTTCCTTCAGCAGTGCTCCAATACAACTTAGCAGTAATCAGCCAACTCTTTCTTTGTAGGTATTATTCCTCCCATATTTTTCAAATACCTGCATAATCACACCTACCACAGTTCCCCTCCACTAGGACATTGTCTCAAGTCAACACTGGTGAAACCTTAACGATTTATCTGCAACTTTATGCCAGGGGTGGTGAGTGCCCCATCTACCCACCAGGGTGGCATCTTCTGGCCAGGTAATGAACCTGTTCTGAATCCCAATTTTACCATCCCAGAGACCAAGATGGGATTAAATGTGTAAGATTTTTTTTTTTTTTTTTTTTTGTGGTACGCAGGCCTCTCACCGTTGTGGCCTCTCCCGTTGCGGAGCACAGGCTCCGGACGCGCAGGCTCAGCAGCCATGGCTCATGGGCCCAGCCACTCCGCGGCATGTGGGATCTTCCTGGACCGGGGCACGAACCCGTGTCCCCTGCATCGGCAGGCGGACCCCCAACAACTGCGCCACCAGGGAAGCCCTAAATGTGTAAGATTTTTATTAGAGGAAATATCTGTGAGAGAAAATGGGGAAGGAGCTGGGCAAGACTGGGTAAACTGTCACACCATGATGCAAGTCTGACCCCAAGTGAAAGAGAGAGGGGAGGAAGACTGGGTAGAAGCGTCCTAGACTGCAGTGTAGCCTATGGAAGGCTTGGCAAGACAATGGAGGAGTCCCTGACCCCTCACTGGCCATGAGAGGAGTCTTCTGTCTCCCAGAAGCAGGACTTAGTATCTCTACTACGCTCAGTCACTGAGCTATGAAAGAAGCAAAGAGTTAGCACAAACAGTGATGGATTTCTGAGCACAGCAGCTAGGGCCTTTGGGCAATTAAGCTCCTTAGAGCAGGAGTCTGTGAGGTGCATTCTCATAGCCATCTCTTCATCCTAGCAAGAGGCAGAGTTGGGATTCAAACCAGGTAGTTTGGTTCCAGTCTATATGTCAACCACTGCGGTAAGAAGGTATCTCTTAGAGCTGTAGAGGTCTGAAACAAATGGTCCTCTACCATGTCGAAAATTTACACAGCAGGTTGGACCAGACTGGTAGGAATCATTACACTCCTCTAAGGAGTTTGTACTTCATTCTACAGACAGTAAGGAGGGGAGAGGGGCACATCACAGATTACTGTATATGAATATATTCCATACGCATTGCATACACACATGAATAATTTATAGACCCATATGTAGCTTTAGTTTCTTGTGGTATAAAAAGGTTTAGCAGACTTGAAAACAACTGCAACAGTGATTCCTGGACTGCATATATGGTAAGATGGTCAGAAAGTGCTGACAAAGCATTCACATCGTGTAGGAAATAAAAACTTGAAAAAAAAATGGACTCAGACGAATTCATTTTCACTATTTACAATCATTATCACTTTTTATAAAATCTTACTGTGGTACAAGGGATCAAAGTTTCATTTAATTTTTACTATTTTATTACTAGTATTGAGAATTACCTTCTACCATTTTTATGCAGAGACACTCTTTCCACTTATGCTGTGTGTCAAATAGCCATAAATAACCACTATTTATAACATAATTCCCTAGGAATCTGTGTAAGCTCCCAACAATCAATTTACAAATGAATTCTATAGAATTCAACCTCATAAAAAAAAGGCTACGGGCTTCCCTGGTGGTGCAGTGGTTGAGAGTCCGCCTGCCGATGCAGGGGACATGGGTTCGTGCCCTGGTCCGGGAAGATCCCACATGCCGCAGAGCGGCTGGGCCCGTGAGCCATGGCTGCTGAGCCTGCGCGCCTGGAGCCTGTGCTCTGCAACGGGAGAGGCCATAACAGTGAGAGGGCCGCGTAATGCAAAAAAAAAAAAAAAAAAAAAAAGAGGCTACATGTTTATTAGCTAGTCAGTATTGCAAAAAAACAGGTATTATTAATTCTACTTTATGGACACAGGGACCTAGGCACAAAAATATTAAATGATTTATTTGGTCCACACATGATCAAATATGAACCTAGAACAAGAGATTAAGTCAGATTCTTATACACCTATACTCATTAATAATACAAGTCTACAACTGCAGTAAGTCCTACAATAGAATATTGAAACTTAGAGATGAAAAGAACCTCAGGAGGACATTGGTCCAACTTTCTGTATGAAGGCAGGTATTATTATCTTCTTATTACAGAGAACAGAAAATTAGTTGATCAAGGTCAATTCTAAAAATTAAGAAAAACTCCAAATTCAAAGCCTCTAGAAACTCATCATATGCACCACTATTATTTATTACACTTCAAGGGGACATATGTGAATAAGAAAGGAGTTTTTGGATTTCAGACTGTTTCACTTCCTGACTTAAAAGTGTAAAAACATAAACTGTGAACTCAGCAAAAGCAATTTATGAATTTGGGACTACGATATGTGTCTAAATGATGGTTTAGGGAACTATATTTATAGCCTGGCACCAGTAAATTTTTGTTCACTTCTAAATCTAGATTCCAAATATACACATTATACTCTGAGGGCTATTAAAGGCACAAGATAGCTTTCAGAATTAAGACTTTGGGATGCAGTTTCACACAATGATTTCCTATATTCCCTAGTTCTGAATGATATGATTATAGTACAAGATTTTAAAATAAACATAAAAGTTAGAAGCAGTGGAAGAATTTTACTAGCAAATAACTACTTGTTACATATCAAACATCTTTGTAATGTTCTGGGTTTCAAACGCTTGATCTACAGGCATAGTATACTGTGCCTTATTTCACCAGGAACTGGAGGAATCTTACTACATGAACATATACAATAATGACAGGTACAGAATATCTGTCCTAGGAAAAATATATTTAAAAAGAAATGCAAGTATGCAAGTCAGGATGGATGTTAAACATGAATTTCAAATTTGGCTCTTGAGCTTCCGGTCAAATCAAAGACAGGCAAAATTCTTCCTATGAAAAAGTGGCTTCCAAAACACTTTTTAGAATCACATTCTAAAATATCTCATATGGGACTTTATATAAAGGGCATTGTATGACACAGAGGACAACATACCTGACAGTATCATACAGCTAATATGGTTATGTTTGATATGGTTTCTTCAAGTAGCTTGCTTAGGTGAAGGTGGAATGTATAAAATTAAAATGTTACTCAGCAAAGGTGATGGTGCTAGGGGCTGCTTTTGCAATACACATGGTTTTTGCACTGAAGGATTCTTTTTATTTAGTTATTTATTTATTTATTAACATCTTTATTGGAATATAATTGCTTTATAATGCTGTGTTAGTTTCTGCTTTATAACAAAGTGAATCAGTTATATACACTGTAGGATTCTTATACATGGATTAGTTTTCTCAACTGGACAGCAACTCCTATTTAATGGCTACGAGACCCTAGCACAGAAATTAAAGGTGACTTGACACGGCTAATATTATTACATCATTTAGGGATAAGCCTAATATTTGAACTTCTAGATTCAGCAGGAAAGCTTACTGTCTCTCATGACTTAAACAGGACTGCAATCCAAGGCTTCAGAAGAATTTACTGGAAACTTTACCCTTCCAAAAGGGTGCCCTCTAATTACAGGGTATTAGTTTGCTGCATATGCATGTATAGTACATTCTGGAGATACAGAATTGTAAATAGTTTCAGTGTTAAAAAAAAGCAGAAACAGCCAATTTTTAGTGAAAAGACTTCTATAAACTACCCAAAGCAGCAATACATATCACTCAAACACACTGAAATGTTTCTTAAACGTGCAGAAAGGGCCATAGGCAGCAAGGAATAATCAACAAGAGAAGCATCTACTATCTAATCTTTCTTTTGCAATCTGCATTGGGAATCATAAAGCTGGGAAATATCTAGAGAGGGCATCTAGCCTGCATATACACACCCCATTTTCAAAGATCTCTATTTATATCTCTAGTCTAGCTTGTTCTTATCTTAAATCTTAGCACCTACAGTCTAGGACTAATTCCTTTTATCTTATCAATGAAGATGATGAATCACTATGTTCCTTTAACATACTTTTATATACTTGGAAAGCCTTAAGCAACTAGTTTTCTTTCATTAACAAAATAACCACAATTATTTTTATCTTTCCCTAAATCTTATTTACTAATCTTTAGACCTATTCTTACTGGGGCAACTCTTATTACTTTCAAAACATACAATAACAGTTTGGTACTTTAACACGAGCTTTACAAGTTCCCAGGATTTAGATTATTTCATGATTCGCTGAAACACTAAGTTTTATTTGTAAGTGGCAATGTTGTATCTTGGAATCAATTATTCAAAACAATATTCTTTCTAGGTACTGTGGTAACTGATCTCATATAGCTTACATTCTAGTGGGAAAAAATAAACAATAAACCAGTAAACAAGATGTCGGACTGAAGTGTTGTGAGAAAAATAAAATAGGGGTAGAGAGGGCTTTTGTGAGGAGGTATCATCTGATTTGAAACCTCTAGTAAGGTAGCAGCCCTGCAAAGATAATGTTCCAAGCAATTTTTGCCTAAGGTAGGTTTAACTAATTATTCTGATATACATACATATATATATATATATGTATGTATATCTCCTTCTGAATTATATGACCTTTCACTGCTCCCTACTGAATCCTCTTGTTCTTATTTTGAAGACAAATTCCATCTCTATCTTTTAAAAGCTTTTCATTACCTCCTTAACTGGTATATCCCATAAAGTTTAAGAAGCATGCCTTCTAATTTAGACAAGTATTTCATAATAATATTAGCCAATTATTTCATTTAGGATGTGCTTTTGCCAAATTACATTTAACAATAAGTGAAAAATAACAATATTTGAAAAAAAAAAGTCTTTATGTTACTGGATAGGCCTAAATGAATTTTCCAGAAAATAATACTTTGGTGATGCTTTCTTTGTAGGCAAAATAGGCTGAAAGCAAACTGGCAGAGTATGATCCATTCAGAAGATGAAGCTGAAGGGAGGGTGGAAGGTTGAGTGAATCACTGATGCGTTGGTCTAATAGCAGTGAAAGTGCTCAAAAGAGAAGTAGAGACTGACAGATAGGTCCTGTATGTGGGATGAAGAAGCAAATCAACTGGCAAGGCTGGAGAAAACCTTCTACACCACACTAACTCTTTGAGACATGCTGCCACCACCTGGGCAACAGACAATTTTGAAGTATGGGAAGATTTTAGTTGTGATTATTAGTTAAAATTAACAATTACAGATTTAAAAACTTACTTTCATTTTATGAAATCAGCATTTTCGTCTAGTCTTTGACATTAAAAAACAAGCAGGGATTTTGGGGGCCAGATCTGTTTAGAATTCTGCCCTACTTTTTAAGTCTCTGGTTCCTTATCTGTAAAATAGGTATAAGAATACCATCCTAGAGTTGTTTACTCTAAGGATTAGTGATAACAGATGCGAAGCATCTAGCCTAGTACCTGCTACACAGTAAGTATTCAATAAATAGCCTTTAAAAATTATTATTCTGCAGTATGATCTTCCAAATGTCACTAAAACCCGACTATTACTTTTTAAATTACATAAATGGACCTATTAAGAAACGTATCTGCACTGTGTTGGTTTTTTTTTTTTTTTGCAGTACGCGGGCCTCTCACTGTTGTGGCCTCTCCCGTTGCGGAGCACAGGCTCCAGACGCGCAGGCTCAGCGGCCATGGCTCACGGGCCCAGCCGCTCCGCGGCATGTGGGATCCTCCCAAACTGTCCCCTGCATCGGCAGGCGGACTCTCAACCACTGCGCCACCAGGGAAGCCCGTGCATTGTGTTTTAATGGTAGGAAATACTCACAAATAAAAATTAGGGGAGAAAACAATTCTATCAGAATAAGTCAAATATGTGAAACGTTACTGCAAAAAATAAGCACAAATTGTTCAGCCGGTAAGAAAGCTCTTAAAATCTTTAGTTAAGTCTAGATTATTATAATAGAATGTTATTCAGGCTTTACTCATTCACAATTGACATGAGTCAGGGTGAAATGTAACTTTGTACCATTCAAGAGAAAAAAGAGTTTTAAACAAACTAATGAAAGACTAGGACTTCCTTTCTTAAGAGGAAAAAAGCTCAGAAATTTGTAAGGCTCCATTTTCTTTTTTTTTTTTTTTGAATTTTATTTCATTTTTTTATACAGCAGGTTCTTATTAGTTATCTATTTTATACATATTAGTGCATATATGTCCATCCCAATCTCTCAATTCATCCCACCACCACCACCACCTCCGCCCCACACCTCTTTCCCCCCTTGGTGTCCATACATTTGTTCTCTACATCTGCATCTCTATTTCTGCCTTGCACACTGGTTCATATGTACCATTTTTCTAGATTCCACATGTGTTAATATACAATATTTGTTTTTCTCTTTCTTATTTCACTCTGTATGACAGACTCTGGGTCCATCCACCTCACTACAAATGACCCAATTCTGTTCCTTTTTATGGCTGAGTAATATTCCATTGTATATATCCACCACATCTTTATCCATTCTTCTGTCCACGGGTATTAGGTTGCTCCCATGACCTGGCTATTGTAAATAGTGCTGCAATGAACACTGGGGAGTAAGGCTCCATTTTCGAAATATAACTGCAGTAGAGTAACTAGTGCGGATGGTGATGTGATATGCTACAAAGGAATTATTCTTATGCAAAGACAAACCCTCCTTAATTAATAGTGCAAGCTTTAGTTACTTTGGTTAAAGCTACACAAACGGTTAAGATTTTATTTCTTAAAAATAAATACAAGCAGACCTTATTTCCTTGTTATTCTAAGTTGATATTCTGAAAGACATTTGCAAGAGAATAAAAAGCCAATTAAGGATCTTTCAAATAAAGACTAAGCCCTTAAGAAAACTGGCTATGATATTTCCACTAAATTCCTTATTCTGCTGCTGCTTATGAAGCCGAAGTCAGAAAAATGGCCAAATCCAGCCCAATCAACAGAATTTTCAAGCTGAGAGAACCCCAGAGATAATCTAATAGCTTTCCACATACACAAAAGGAAACAGGCTCAGAGTGACTTATCAGAGTATCAGATCAGCAGAGACAAGGCCTGTGAATCTCAACTCCTAAGCTGAGACTCCTCTAGAAAGTATTCTCGGGGCTTCCCTGGTGGCGCAGTGGTTGAGAGTCCGCCTGCCGATGCAGGGCACACGGGTTCGTGCCCCGGTCTCGGAAGATCCCACATGCTGCGGAGCGGCTGGGCCCGTGAGCCATGGCCGCTGAGCCTGCGCGTCCGGAGCCTGTGCTCCGCAACGGGAGAGTCCACAACAGTGAGAGGCCGGCGTACCGGAAAAAAAAAAGAAAGAAAGAAAGTATTCTGCAGCATCTGAACCAATCTTGATGCCACCTTTCATTAAGGCAATGCAGGTAGCAGTAGGGGCTCAGCTGTGGCAACCGCTATGCTATTCCTGGGCTTTCTGCCTGCCCTGGAACTGGAAGCTAGATCAGTAATATTAGACAGTGAAAGCCTGATTTACACTAGAGCCAAAGACGTACCGAGGCTTCCTTCTTCTGTGCCTTTTATTCCGGCGCTAGACTCCTATGCATTTCACAAGGGATGCAGCAGGGTGAGCTACAGGGGAGGCAGTAATGAGGAAAACTGTCTAACCGTGATTAAAACAACATACGCATATTGGTCTCTGGAGTGAAGGACGTTAAAATAAATTCTGACCCTCTCCTGGAGTTACTATTTGGGCAAGTTTACAAAACCACACAGAGTTACCATCAGCAAGTCAAGTTTTCAGTACACACAATCCAATGACTGAGTCTTATTCTGGCTACTACAGGTACAGGCTAGGTCCAAGCAGCGCAAGCTTTGAAACCATCATCCAAGTTCTCAAACAAGAATGAGTAAGAAAACAACTGCTGCTAATACAACATACAAACATTAACATATGCCCAACAAACAGTATTTTAGATCATTAGCTTATTTGCCAAAAGCCTGTTCCCTGGTAAACAATAGTTATTGTTGTTATACCTAAACTAGTTATACATGTCACAACTTGCGCCTCAAAGAGAACATTCTATAGTGTTTCAAGAATAAAAACCTGCTTTATTTGGCACGCAACAGTGAGGAGATCTTGCAACATTCGAAGAGGTAGTCAAACAGAGCAGTTCAGTGCAAGAGACCACAAAATCTGATCATCAACCAAACCAGAGTTAATCTCTCAGTTCCTGTAGAAGACAATATATTAACTCACTCTTTCTGCTTGTTGACTTTTGAATCCCTTTGTGTATTGGAAGAACAAGTACCTCGGTGTGAACTCTACGCCCAGTTTAATTATTTATCAAGTTTACTCTGGGCAAGTATCGATCATGCTTTTGTGAAAGAGTTAGGTTCTTAAATTAAAAACAAACAATAAAAACCCCTCTTCACACAGCATGGCTGCATTTTCCCTTAGTAACAAGGTTCGATGGACCCACCACGGTCCAGCTGCTGCTTTGTCTCTTCGACGTGAGGCGTTAACTATTGTCCAACCCGAAGATGAGAGGGTCAAAGAGTGGGGTGTGAACCCGAGGAACTCGCTAGAATCCTTCAAGAGTCGCCGTGTCACCCTCACCTTGACTCTGGGCGGTTTGTGGGAACCAACTCCTTTCTTGCCGCCGCTCTCTGGCTGGAGTTTCCCAGGGTCACGGACCTTACCCACCGGGGCCCTCCACCCACAGCCGGGCTCCTGCAGGGGAGCGGCTGTTCCCCGGCTGACTTCGGGGGCAAAGGTAGGGGGCCCTCCGTGCTTCCGGACCGGCTCCCGGAGGCCGGAGCCCACCCGAGCCTCAGGCAGGACGCCGCCCCGACAGAAGGCGCGAGACTCGGGCTCCGAGCCAGCGACCAGCCGGGCGCCCCCGCTCGCCCCACGCGGCCTCACCTGCCGCTCCCCGGAAACCCGGGCGCCGCCCCACCCTCCCCGCGTGCTCGAAGTCCGGGTCCCGGGCCCCACACTGCAATGGCGCAGCCGGAAACTGGCCCCTCGACTTCCTCAGGCCGGATCCAGGCAAGGGCCGGCCTGTGGGCGGGTCGGGAGAGCCGCGGCTTCCGCCTTCCTGCTTCCGGCCTGGAGGTTAGTTGGGAGTGGGGGGTCCGAGCCCACCGTCTCGGGCGCGACGTAAGGGAGGCCGGTGGTGGCCGCAGCCGCAGTTTTGCCCCCTTGCCCGGCGGAGGCGGCCACGGCGCCGACGGCCCAAGGTGTGGCGGGGACGACCTCTGATTCCCGGGGGCCGCCCGTTATGCGAGCCCCGCCGGGCCCGCGCTCGCCGAGGTGGAGGGTCTGGGGAGCGTGGCCCCAGGGGCGGGCGGCCGGGTGCGGTGAGGAAGGAAGGGTGAGCGAGGAAAACACAAGGAAGGAGGGCAAGTGCGGATGGCTGTGAAGTGCCATCAGCTGCAGCTTTAGGCGCCGCGCGGGTCTGGTCCGGAGGTCAAGCCCGACCGATCCTTCTCGGAAGGAAGAAAATATTCCTTGGAGTGTGGGAGGCGTGTGCGCTTGGGGTCCGAAATTGAGGTGCATGGGAGGTGTGTGTCTTGTGGACGGTAACTCCTTTCTCTGTGTTAATGGCTAAAACTCGGCCATAACCGAGTCCTTCACTTCCGCTTTCCTCTTTATTGCAAAGTTCTTTTGCTCATCTCTGAATCTTGCATTAGTTAATTTATTACTGGGCTGGAGAAGCTGCAGAAACAGATATCCGTAGAGCCTAGGCTCGACTGTGTGGGTGGGACCCTACGAATGGGGTGGGGAGGCTAGGATATTTAACGATATCTTAGGCACTTTAAATGTGTCTTCAGTTGAAAATATGAAGAAGTTGTGATAGGATATAATTAAAACCAGTCATGGTAGTTTTATGTAGGTGATGGGATTGTGGGTGATATATATTTTGTTTTGTTTATCTCTGGGTTTTCTATAAAGAACACAAACTGTATAATAGGGAGACAAAAAAAAACATTTTAAGAGTAAAGCGGTGTTTGATTTTGCGATTGTATACCTAACTCTATAAACAAATAATTGACCTTTTTAGTATAAAAAGTTCAAGATCTGGGAATGGATATGCTGTAACATATCAGTGAGCTAACTTATTTTATATGTTAGTGAACTTCGTAAATAATTTTATTTTTGAAGTAAGTAATTGAGTAAAATATTTGATCTCGAGTAACTAGGATTTTCTTACAGGGCATTTACCATTTTGTAATTATTTCTTTCTTAAAATTAGAAAGCAATAGATATTAAATGTATTTAATGTGCCAGGCGATTTTACATGTCATTTATAGGTTGCATATAGAGAATTTAGAAATTTTCCATTTAAAACTGTATTATAATTATTCCTTAAAGTTGACTTTTAACGTTTTTCTTTTATCTATTCTTTTCAACCCAACCAGTATATAGAATTTAAGCATTCTCTCAGAAGTGTATGGTAGAGCTAAAGAAGACAACCAACCAAGGGTCATCTGAAATTGTGATTGGCTAATAATCCCAGGACAAAGTTAGAGATCACTACTCAAGCATAAGGTAGATGATTTTTTAAATGCCAGCTGAAATTTTAAGTGACTGTATATACACCCATTCCTACCCAGGTATTCTAATTCTCCACTTTGAATAGAGATCGACACAAACATGAAGGTTGAAAAGCCTCTGGGGCAAAATAGAAAATGTCACTCAAATCCACAACATCCTCATTTGCCAGATGGCCCTCCCTTAGCAACTCAAAACGGAACAAAATGCATGGCACCTGTAATGGTTAATTTTCTCATCTATTAAAGTTGTTCTCATTTACTAAATTATGTCCTCAAATAGGAGTCCTCAAAGCTGAAAGAGGGCATAAAATAGCATGTCATCTTTTGCTTATATCTCTTTGCATATGAATGGATATTATGGTTCCCTTACCCTCTCTTTTCATTCCTGGAAACAGCCATCCACTACCTCCCTTTCTCCAGGCATTTCACATATTCTGTGGCTTTCAAATAGCAAATGTGATGATTGTACTTTTGTTAATTAGCACTTAATAGTACTAAGGCCATGTAAAAAAATGACAATGGGATTCAGCTGTTTCCTGGAATGAGCACATAAAACTCAAAATTCTTTTAAAACTCTGCTGCTAAATAAAGTTTGTCTTGAATATAGGAGACATATGAGAATGCCTAGTCTTATGACAGATTCCACATGGTTTTTCCTTTTATCTTCTATAGCTTCACATCTTTTAAGTGTCACTCTTCTGGTTGTCCTAGGTGAATTATTTTTTCTTACTAGAAATATTAGTCCTTATTAAAATAGTACTAATTAGTACTTTTTTAAAACAACCAACCAAACTATTGAGTGATAATGGAATTCTGAGTTAACTGATTGTATGGGGTACCTTTTTCAAAATTTGATTAACCACATAGTCTTTTCTCTTGTTGTCTCTCCCCCCACCCCCTGCTTTCCTAAGGCCGCTACGAAGATGTTTGATATAAAGGCTTGGGCTGAGTATGTTGTGGAATGGGCTGCAAAGGACCCATATGGCTTCCTTACAACAGTTATTCTGGCCCTAACTCCATTGTTTCTAGCAAGTGCTGTACTGTCTTGGAAATTGGCCAAGATGATTGAGGCCAGGGAAAAGGAGCAAAAGAAGAAACAAAAACGTCAAGAAAATATTGCAAAAGCTAAACGACTGAAAAAGGATTGAAGGAATGAACAGGCTCTGCAACCAGAGGAAAATCATCTGGAAAATTATGCAGCTTTGGAAGGACCCATTAAGGTTTCTTTTCAGATCTTATGACAGTATTATTTAGTAAATGAAGTCTGAGCATGTGGAAGAATCATGTTAATTCTCACCTGTACTATAGCAGCTTTTAGGCTTCGGTGTAGAAGTCTGTTGACAGTCACTGTAAATTGGCATTTATTATGCTACAGATTCTTTATAACTGACTTAGTCATTTGCCTTTTTGCAGCGTATGTACTAAAGTGAAAACATCCTGTGGAGAAAAATGGCTTTAGATTATGGACTCTATTCAAATAATGGCTTAAAATGGGGTCCTGTTCTGGACAAAGGAGATTAAGAATGTAAAAATCAGAATTGTCCTGAGGTGAAAAGCATGCTTTGGCTTAAAAGAGATACAGTGCATTAATCACATCTTTTATCATTATTACTTATTTCTTGAAATAGAATCATTTCTGGCTTCCTCAAAGCAAAGTATTATTATTCAACGAGTACTTCTATTTTCTGTATTTTTCTCATTTTAGCTTTTGAGATACTGATAATTACCAGACATTCTGCATTTTTAAAAATCTAATTTTATAAAGAATTCTCTTATTATCTTGACCATGTAGATTACCACTTACTGGATATAACAATTTTTGTACTTATGAACACTGCCATTTTCTTAGAGATGACTTGAGTAGAGCAACACTATGATTTAAAGCTTGGAGTAAAAATGCCAAACATTGTAGTACCTTGGAACCAATTAATTCTCACTTGTGCTATAAGTAGAAATGTGAAGTAGTTAAAATGTCTTATCAAATAATTTACTGATTATATAATACCACTTTTGTTTTTCATTCCATTCTTTTAATTCTTGTGGTAGTGATGTCCTTTACTTTTTTGATCAAACAGGTTCATGGTGAAAATTAAAATTCAAATCTCTTTTAAGGAACTTTTAAAGAGTAACAGTTAAGTCATATTTCATAAATGGTAAAGAAAGGCTTAACAGTTGGAAAAATTTTGTTTAGCATAGTATTAGTTGGGTGAAAAAGGTGTAAATCATGTCAAAATTAGAATGTGTTATAGTTAGAAATAAAGGACTGAAGGATATTTCCTTCAGTTAAGTAGTATAACTGGAACTTTTTACTCTTTAACATGGCTTTTATAAATGCATGGTTAATAATTTTATTTGTTGTCAGTAATTAATAGCTTATTGATGTTTTCCTCACCCCTGATAATGAATTTTAAACTACAAAAAAACTGTCTAAAAGCTTTAACTTAAAAATGAAACTAGATATTGAAATAAATTTGATACATTTTTATAAAGAGGTACTGGGCTTTGTTTTTTTTGTGGGGGGGGAGGAGTAATAATTCAAATTAAATATGTTATAGAAGTTAGACTTTTCAGAGGGTTACAAATTTCATTTATAGATAAGCATGCAGTTGACCCCTGAACACCACCCTGGGCTTTGTTTTTCTTTGTGGGGTTAGGAGCATGAGTCCTCCCTTGCAGTCAAAAATCCCTGTATAATTTATAGTGGACCCTCCCTATACATTGTTCCTTCCTATATGCAGGTCCTCCATATCTGCAGTTCCGAGGTCCCTCTGTACCCACAGTTCTTCATCCGTGGATTCAACCAACCCTGGATCATGTAGTATTGTAGTATTTACCACTAAAAACATCTGTGTATAAGTGACCCCACACAGTTCGAACCCATGTTGTTCAAGGGTCAGCTGTACTTGTAAAAGTTGAGAGCAATGTTTCTCAAATATGAGAACCTAAGGGCCTCTGAGAATGTTTATGGCCTGGTTGAACAATACTTATTACTGTCATTTTAGGTTGTCAGTTCCTACTTGGTGCCAGTGTGATCAACACATTGCAGCTCCAAGCACTGAAATAATTCAGTGTTTAATTACAAATTATTCAGGTGATCAAGGATATGCTTTTTATACTGTCATTGAAATTTAAACAAAACTTAAACAGTTATCCACTAAAGCTATGGTTTCATTGTTCATTGTGACAATTTAAAGGTATTTAACTAAAATAGGTTTTTCTGTAGTCCCTGTTAGTCTTAATACAATTTTGTATTTGTTTGGCATAGGCCATTCATTGTTTCTTCAGCTTTTCCCAAAATTTATGGAGCCTTTTTACATATTTAAGATCAACAAGGGGGGCTTCCCTGGTGGCGCAGTGGTTGAGAGTCCGCCTGCCAATGCAGGGGACACCGGTTCATGCCCCGGTCCGGGAGGATCCCACATGCCGCGGTGCGGCTGGGCCCGTGAGCCATGGCCGCTGAGCCTGCGCGTCCGGAGCCTATGCTCCGCAATGGGAGAGGCCACAACAGTGAGAGGCCCACGTACCACAGAAAAAAAAAAAAATAAAATAAAATAAGAAAAAAAAAGATCAACAAGGTTTTATAATATGTGTCTATATGTTTGTGTGTGTTGGGGGGTGGTGTAAATTAGAGACTATAGAGCTTCCTCAATTTAAAATGGATTACATCCTGATAAACCCATTGCAACCTGAAAATAATTTACTGAATAATGTACTGAAAGTGAAAAACAGAATGGTTGTGTGGGTATCGGTTGTTTACTTGTGATTGCATGGCTGACTGGGAGCTGTGGCTCCCTGCCACCGCCCAGCATCACAAGTGTCCTACTGCACACTGCTAGCCCGAGAAAAGATTAAAACTCAGAACGTTTCTGTTGAATGTGAATGTGTATCGTAAAGTTGAAAAATTAAGTTGGGGACTGTGTATTATGAGGTTTGAGAGTCTTCAGAAAAATCAATCTTTTATTGTAAAAAGATTACTGTTATGGTTACAAGAATCCCATTTACTGTTACCCAGAATAATTCTTTTAAAAACTGCCTACCTATTATGTTGTTTCTGAAGTTCTTAGAACTAATATAATCAATTACCATTTTATGGCTGGTTTTTTTTTTTTTTTTTTTGCTGTACGCGGGCCTCTCACTGTTGTGGCCTCTCCCGTTGCGGAGCACAGGCTCCGGACGCACAGGCTCAGCGGCCATGGCTCACGGGCCCAGCCGCTCCGCAGCATATGGGATCCTCCCAGACCGGGGCACGAACCCGTATCCCCTGCATCGGCAGGCGGACTCTCAACCACTGCGCCACCAGGGAGGCCCTATGGCTGGTTTTGAAGGAAAAACAAACAAGCTGCCTATAACAAACATTTTACCACCAAAAAGTTTGTGCATCAGAATTTGATCCATAGTGTCCATGTGGTAAACTTCAGCATGGTGTTACTATATCAGATGTGCAAGGGGATTTTAAAGCTATTTCCTGAAATTACAGTGAGCAAACGAAATTAGTTTCGGATGCTGCAAGCTAGAAACCCAATGTTGAGATCCACTATAACTAACAGCTCGTCACCCATTGTTAGGGGCACTTTTTTTTTTTTGCGGTACGCGGGCCTCTCACTGTTATGGCCTCTCCCGCTGCGGAGAACAGGCTCCGGACGCGCAGGCTCAGTGGCTCCGTGGCATGTGGGATCCTCCCGGACCGGGGTACGAACCCATGTCCCCTGCATCGGCAGGTGGACTCCCAACCACTGCGCCACCAGGGAAGCTCTGTTAGGGGCACTTTATACCTCATCTGGTTTTAAGTTAGAGGAAGTCTGATACCTATTTAGGAATGATTGCTTTCAGGTTTGCAACTGATTATAGGGTCACTCTGAATTACTTCATATCTGTAATATATAAGGACAAATTCTGTATTTCTCAAACATTAAAGGGGATACCATGTTCAAATACCAAATACCAAAAGTTTGGGAAACACAAGATAAGACAATTCATTTCTTCATGATTTCCTGGAGTCTTTTAACCTTCTTTGACTATCATAGACTCTCTGTTCTTTTCCCCCAAAGAACACAAATAGTTTGAGAAAGCCTAGTCTAAATGAATTCAGGTTACATTTTAGATAATGTGGTTAATGAGATAGCATTAAAAAGGTCAGTATGATGGTATTGGGTCAAGGCTGATGAAATTGGAAGTAAATGAGAGCCAGAAATCAGTAAAAATGGAATGCAAAAGGATAACATAATGGGGAAAAATTATTTCCTCCATTTTTTTTGATTTTTAACTTCAGGTATCCAAGGCATAGCTAATAGGCTAGATTTATATGGTTAAACCCAAAAGGCAACGCATGTATACCTGAGCAGTTTGTATAATAAGGCCTTTGGGGGAAAAAAATGCTATATGCATGTATAGCAGAGGCACAGGAAGTCAGGAAGGATTTATCTGAGTACTTAAAGGTATGTATGACACTTTAATTATTATTATTATTTTAAATTAATTAATTATTTTTGGCTGTGTTGGGTCTTCGTTGCTGTGCGTAGGCTCTCTAGTTTCAGTGAGTGGGGGCTACTCTTAGTTGCGGTGCGCGGGCTTCTCATTGTCGTGGCTTCTCTTGTTGCGGAGCACGGGCTCTAGGCTCGCAGGCTTCAGTAGGTGTGGCATGTGGGCTCAGTAGTTGTGGCACGCAGGCTCTAGGGCTCAGGCTCAGTAGTTGTGGTGTGTGGGCTTAGTTGCTCCGCAGCACGTGGGATCTTCCTGGACCAGGGCTCGAACCCGTGTCCCTTGCATTGGCAGGCAGATTTTTAACCACTGCACCACCAGGGAAGCCCCACTTTAATTATTTTAAAATGAACATTTTAACTTTTGAAATTAAAAAAACTGCATGGGTTTTGGAGTCTGTCTTGAAAAGATGAAGAAAAACATTTTCATTAAAAAAAACTTGTAAATTCCCCAAATATAACTATTTAAAATATGAAATATGGTGGACAAGTGAATATTTTATGTGAAACTTTGCTTCTGCTTTGCGTGTGTCTGGCTTAAAAGCCACATATAAAAACAAGATTGTTTAGAAAGGCAATCTTAATTAGGCCAAGATTATAGTCAGTTTTTATGTAGGACTAAATGTTCTCAGAACTCTGTTCTGATACCACCTAACAGGGTAACCAGTCATCCTAAAAATGTTAGTGTTGAGGAAAGGAGTGTGGATGGATTACTACAGAGTTTATTCCCACCTCTCAAAATCACTTTGAAAGTGCATACTTTACTAATAATGGGTGGGCCAGTATCATCTTCTTATATAAGATAACTGTTGGCTAAGATTTTCTTTTATGTAGAACAGGTATTTTTAAATGAAAACCATAAAAATTAAAATTAACATAAATTCTGTCATACATTAAGATATTTATAAACAGCCTACCCAACAAACTTTTGTAAAATATGTATATAGAATACAGTTAATAAGCTGATAGGAATTTGGCAGTAGAAACATTCTATTCTAGCATGTTAGAATTTACAGTTTTTCCTGTAACCTGGGGTTCAAGAACATCTTACTTTACAGTCAATTATACAACAAATTTTATCTTTTTTTATATTGCCTAATAGCTAGTTCCTTTTTTGCTTCTTTGGTAAAATGTAATACTACTTTGTAATAATGTAAAGAGACAGAATGATGAACTTGATATTAACAGGGCTGCTGGAATGTTAATATACCACCTAGGGGCTTTTTTTTTGTCATTTCATAAGTATTATGGTGATTACATTTGATTACTTGTTTTAGTATAACATTTTATAAAGTTGTATTTTTCTGTAGTTTATTTCTTAAGCAATTAAAAATTTTATCTTCTAATATTAAGTAAAAATCTCAGTCCTTATTTATTGAGTAGTTGCTACAATGTCAAACACTGTTAGAAGACCTCTATATTAGAATTAGAACTCTGTTAGCAACAAAAACTTGGTTGTGTATTTCAGAAAATGTATGACACTTTTATATATAATCTGTATTAATGTTGTCATCTGTTTATAATTTTCTCCAATATAGAAATCACTGTTATCTCCACTATCAGTGGAATCACGTTCTGAGAACTCTGCCCTATTTTCTATTTCTTCAGAGTAATTTTTAACCTCACAGAACTGCAATTACTTTACCATTTCTCTGTTTACCATCTTTTCAGACTTTTGTGATAGATTGTCTACTTCCATTGGTCCTAATTCCTTCTTTAAAACTCCAACCTCAATCCTACCATAAAATAGCTTTTGTCCCATCTACTCATCAATATCATAGGGTGTTTTTCATTTATCAAATAAATTTTCTTGGCCTCCACGTGTTTTATCCAAGTTCATATTTTGATTAGTTCTTTAGAATCTTACAGAGTGCCTCTACAGAAATAGCAGTCTTCTCCTTTTATATTTCATCATTTAGGACAGTTCAATATTTACCCTTATCATTTTCTACGAAGATATATTTTGGGTGGTTTCTAAATGATCGTAAGGATCTAAAATGTACTGAGCATTTACAGCTACAAGATACTTCTCAAGGGAGCAACTCAAAGAGGAAAAAAAAACTAAGTAAATTCATAAACAGAGAATGATGACTAAATCAAGTGAAGGATTTAAGTCTAAAAGAAGTTAGGTTCCTACAGTTCATAACCTCACACTTCTTATGCATAGTAAAAACAAGTTCTTAAACTTACTGGAATAGAGAACTATTGTACAGTAAGAAAATACAAAGTAACTTTTTACTTTTACTTGTTAAAATAGTCACATACATATATAAATGAAATGATTTTACCACAGTGCATTCATTGATTGTGGCTCTTGCCATCTTGTGGCATCCAGGATCCTGGCTGAAAGGTTTTACCAGTGCTGGTGGGAGCCACCGAGGATTCTTCTTTTCCAAAGTACGGAGCGGAGGCATGCCCTTTAATCTGAGTTTGAACTGGTGGAGCCAAGTGTTCCTTGTTGCTCTCTTCTCTGAGGAGTTTTTCTTTTTCATGAAAGTCTTTGGTTTTCATTTTAATTTCTTCTTTATATTTTTCACTCTTCATTGTTTCCTGCAGGCATATATAAATGAAAGAAATCATTAAATTCCTAGTTAGAAGAAAACAAACTACAGGTTTTGTAAAAATAAAATAGCTAATAAAAAATAAAGTACATATATACATGATACTTGCCTTGCATTTAAATAATATATAGATATGTACAGGGTAAGTCTGAAAAAGCTATCTGATTATATATTGATGTTATTTTGAATTAAACAGCTATGTCCTTGTATACTATAATAAAAAGATGAGAAGGATAATGAAATAGAAATATTTACTACCCAGTAAGTGAAACAAACCACTTAACATGAAATATTACACCAGAGCATAAACGTCACTCTTATCAAAGATTTTCTAAATTTAACAGCTATTTACTGTCTCAAAAACTAATCAGTGATTTGTACTTTTTTTGCAGATGAAGTGAAGGTGAGAGGGCCTCAGAAGGATGCTCCTGCCAGTCTCTTCTCTGTGGGACTTAAAGCATGGTTGCTAAGGCCACCCTCTATAGCGCCAGGACCAAGTCCCATCTATTTCCCTTTCGCCTCTGGAGTGGTATGGCAGTGAAGAGGAGGACAGAAATGGAATCAGAGTTCAGCAAGCCTTAGACACCAGTTCCAGAGAGGCACTTTGCTATTGGAAGTGCTTTCTCAAATCAGTGCAAGCAATTTGTGCAATGCAGTTTTGTCACTCATTTGCTATTCTATTTGTAAGGATCTATACCCCGAACAACAATCAATCTATTACTGTATTTCATTGAATACAAGACCATCAAATTTAAGATGCATTGCTGTTATATGTACCACTAAAAAAGGTAAACTCCTTCACACATCCTGATTTCAGAGATGTTAAAATTTGAAGATACGCATCTTAAAAACAGATGAAATAGTAATTACGTCTTTTACCTTTTTTGATTCCTTCTTCCTCTTCTATCTTAATTATTTCCAAATGGGTGAATTTTTTTTTTTCTTTTGGCTGCGCCTCACAGCTTGCGGGATCTTAGCTCCCCGACCAAGGATTGAATGGGTGCCCTCGGCAGAGTCCTCACCACTGGACTGCCGGGGAATTCCCTGGGTGAAATTTTTAATGTTCTTTTTGCTTATCTGTATTTTCTGATTTTTCTTTAAGAATATATTTGTTGGGCTTCCCTGGTGGCGCAGTGGTTGGGAGTCCACCTGCCGATGCAGGGGACACGGGTTCGTGCCCTGGTCCAGGAGGATCCCACATGCTGCGGAGCGGCTGGGCCCGTGAGCCATGGCCGCTGGGCCTGCGCGTCCGGAGCCTGTGCTCCGCAGCGGGAGAGGCCACAGCAGTGAGAGGCCCACGTACCGCAAAAAAAAAAAAAAAAAAAAAAAGAATATATTTGTTATTTATAATATAAATGTTAACATAACTAATATCTGACAACATTGACAAAAACAAATTCTCCCAAGTTATTTTTAAATTTCAACATTTAAAAAAAAATGACACATCTGGGACTTCCCTGGTGGCGCAGTGGTTAAGAATCCGCCTGCCAATGCAGGGGACACGGGTTCAAGCCCTGGTCCAGGAAGATCCCACATGCCACAGGGCAACTAAGCCTGCCTGCCACAACTGCTGAGCCTGCACTCTAGAGCCTGCGTGCCACAACTACTGAAGCCTGCGCGCCTAGAGCCCGTGCTGCGCAACAAGAGAAGCCACCGCAATGAGAAGCCCGCACACCACAACGAAGAGTAGCCCCCATTCGCCGGAACTAGAGAAAGCCCGAGCGCAGCAGCAAAGACCCAATGCAGCCAAAAATAAATTTATTTTTAAAAATGGTTCCTTTAAAAAAAAGACAAATCTGGTTATTTAACTATATGATGCAATCTTTGTTTCTAACGTGAATTTCAAGCAATAATAGTTCTCCAAAAAGGTAAACACTGATATTTAAAATCACATTTAAAATAATGGTCTATACTTACAGCAAAAGATTTGAGGAGATTGTAGTGTTACAGACTTCTAGACACAAAGAAGGGCCCATCTAATGAAACCTCTCCTAAAGCAAACATGTGAGGGAAGGCGTATTTATAAATATTCTTGTAATTTCTATAACAGATCAATTCCCTATGAGTAATTTAATAACCACAGTAACTATGAGTTTAGGGACAGCTGCTATGAGTGAGGGTGAAAGTCAGGCTTTGCCTTTTGTAAACCCTGTAGAATTCTCAGGTGGGGTGACCATATGTCACAAAAGAAATCCCTCAATATGATACTGGAAATAATGGAAGTAGGTGGAAATATTTTTCAGTCTGAGGCCATCTCATCTTCACTTATCTCCAGACTTCAAGACCCTCTATGAACTGGTGTGTCAGCCCGGAGGCTCTTTCTCCTGAGCAGAATGAAAGGTTCAGGAGGGTTGAACTTGCACTAGTAGCCCACCACAGGGAGCAAGACACTACTGAGAAGCTGGTATAAAGCTTGCTTGGGTTGGTATAAGAGCATCAGTCACATTGCCTTTAGGGATTTCAGCTCTGCTGTTGCAGTCTTACAGCTGGTGCAAGCCTATGCCTTCTGCATAAAAGGAAACTGAGGGCAGAGAGCTGTTCTTTCTTTTTTCCTGCCTTCATATAATTCCTCTTTACTCACCATTACTCTGCCAAGTTTCTTTCTTATAACAGCTATTTAGGCCAATAAAAAGCCAATCTGAATATGTTAATTATTTTAATATGAAGATTAAATATTTCGGAGTTGAAAAACATGGAGACTATAGTTCTTCCTAGAAAATTATTTGTCTTTTTTTTTAAACTAATGGTTACCAGACCCCTGCCAACAGCTTCCAGAAAAATTACACAGAACATAAATCATTTGTGAAAGGAAATCTAGTTTTGTAAATATTTGGAATAGATAAAATGAAAGTAGTTAGGTGGAAAAAATAGGAATTTGTAGACTAAAAGAGAAACAGAAGTAATTCTGTAACAAAGCCTATTTCATAGCAGAAATTACTATAAAGCAAGGATTTTTCCCTTAACATTATTTCCTTGGAAACATATCACCTTAAGTCTCAATATGTTTATCAATAAAAACATTGTTTGTTTCAGCATTTTAGGGATAAACCAAGGGTAAGTAGGTCTTCACATAAATGTTTATATGTTTAAAGCAAATATTTATCCTTTTGCATACCACTTTTCTCCCTGTCAGTATTCTTTCACATTAAAAAAAAAACAGTTGTATGGATTTTATCACTTGCATTATACCATGACTTACTTAATGTCTACCCCTATTTTTGTTTCCAATATATCACTTTTTCATAAAAAAAAAACAGAACTCTGATGACTATCCACATAGGTAGTTCTTTGACCCAAACACATAGCTGCAATCCCAAATCTACCTTTTACTATCTATGACACCAAGAAAGTCAGTTAACTTTGTTCAGTCTCAGTTTCTTTATCTGAAAATGGGAATACTATGTATATATAAAATTTACATCTCAAATACTCATATGCATACTGTTCACACTGTTAGACCTTCTGAAAGTTTGCAGTTAAAAACATGGGCTTTGAAGCAAGACAAACTGCATATAAATCTCAGTTTTGCCATTTACTAGCTGTGACCCTGTTAATGTTGCTTAACCTCTCTGTGTCTCAGTTTCCTTGTCTAAAATGGAGATTACAGTACTGCCTTCTTCTGTGGGCTGTTGTAAAGACTGGGAAAGAACTGGCTATTGGGCAGTAATAGTACAACAGAAAACGTTACAGGTGGATTTTTAAATAGTGATTGTTTATTCTATTTCATTAAAAATAAACACACCAAACTTATATCTGTCCCTCTTTCTCATCTCAGGGTAGAAATGTAGTCTCAATACTTGTATCTTCAAGTACTTAAAAATTTAACCCACTAATTTGTGACACACATTGAATAACTTTGTTGTGAACATTTTTTAAATAGCAGGATCCCTACATCAATTGCTATCCTTATGAAGAATGAACAAAATTCATAATTTTGCCAGGATGAAAAAATCTCCAATTTAATGTGCTACAGTCTCCAACAAAGGTAGCAAACACTACCACTGGATTGAGAACAGAGGTGTTAGTAAGACATAATCTACTGGCTTGAAAACAAGATGGAGTAACTGGTGCCAGACTAGTTCTTCTGCCATAAACAGCTAGAAAACTGGACAAAAATACTAAACTTTTCAGATACTAAACAACAGCCAGTGCAGTACTGTGATCCTCGAGAGAGGGGAAACAAACGAGATAAGCCCTGTATCACCTCAGCTGGAGGCTGCTGCACAGGGTCAGGGAACCCAAGCAGAGGTTGGTTATCTCGCTGAGCTAAAGAGATAGAGATGGTTGGTTAGGAAGGCTGAGGAAGCTGAAATTTGTCGGGCACAGTACCAGAACACACACACACACACACACACACAGACACACACAGAGTTCTAGAAACCTGGATAGGGGTACCCTTGAGTGTTCAGCTGAGTATTAAACTGTATGTGGGTAGGGTGAGACTCTACAGGGCCAGGAAGGTCAATTTCTGGCTAAAGAATAACTACTGGGGAGCTGTAAACTGAACAACTGCTGCAGCTTGCATGAGACTAGGGGACATTCAAGTTCTAAAAAGCCAGAGATGCCTCACCAAACCTGCAGGGCATTTAGTATAAAGACTTCAGAAAGATCACTCCTTAGGAGTAAGAATAAATTGGCACAAGAGTTGAGGTAATTCTAGACCTGCACTGTCCAATACAGTAGCCACTAGCCAAATGTTGTTATTTAAATTAATTAAATTTTAAAATTTAGTTCCTTAATTGTACTAGGCACATTTCAAGTGTTTAGTAGCCAAATGTGACTAGTGGCTACCATATTGAAAAGCACAGATACAAAACATTTCCATTATTGCAGAAACTCCTATTGAACAGTACTGCTCTAGATCCACCTGAACAAAACTTAAAAATGGGGGCTTCCCTGGTGGCGCAGTGGTTGAGATTCCGCCTGCCGATGCAGGGGACATGGGTTCGTGCCCTGGTCTGGGAGGATCCCACATGCCGCGGAGCGGCTGGGCCCGTGAGCCACGGCCGCGGGGCCTGCGCGTCCGGAGCCTGTGCTCCGCAACGGGAGAGGCCACAGCAGTGAGAGGCCCGCGTACCGCAAAAAAAAAAAAAAAAAAAAAAAAAAACTTAAAAATGAAGCGTCCAAAAGTTTGGGCTGATTCACATGTAAATTAATATACTAAAAACAACAACAACAACAAAAAACCCTCAACATTTTTAAAAGGAAGACAACAAAACACAGACAGTAAACAACATACTATTTCAATGTTTATCATCCAATCAAGAAGTGAAGAAGGAAAGTGTGATCCAAAACCAGTCAACAGAAACATGATAGAAATGATGAAATTAATAGATAAGGACTTTATCACAGCTACTATAAATATGTTCAAAGACTTAAAAGAAAAATTAACATAAAGAGAAGAAAAGTAGAAACATTTAAAAAGAACCAAATGGAACTTCTAGAGGTGAAAAATACAATACATGAAATAAAAAATGTAATGGATACGCTTAACAGCAGATTAGACCCTGCAGAAGAAAAGAAAAATGAATCTGAAAACAAGGCAACGGAAACTATCCAAACTGAAGCAAAAGAGAGAGAAAATAGCTTAAAAACTGAACCAGAGCCTCGGTGAGCTGTGGGGCAATATTAAGCAGTCTTACATACATGTAACTGGAATCACAGAAAGAGAAGAAAGAGGAAGGAGAAAAAATAATGACTAAAAAATATATCAAATAGATAAACATATAAATCTACATATCCAAGAAACTAAAAAAACTCCAAGTAGGAAAAATACAAAACCAAAGCATATCAAAACCAAATTGCTAAAAACTAATGATAAAAGAGAAAATCTTAAAATAAGCTACAAAAGAAAGACATTTATGAGACAAAGATAAATACTATTGAGTTCTCATCATAAACAATGCAAGGTACAAAACAATGGAATGACTTTAATACACTGAAAGAAAATAAAAACTGTCAAGTTAGAATCCTATATCCAGTGGAAACATCCTTTAAAAATGAAGGCATAATGACATTTTCAGACAAAAAAATAATAGATGTTTCTGTCACAAGCAAACCTCTATTACAAGAACATTAAAGGAAGTATTAAATACTTTAGGTTGAAAAAATGATACAATATGGAAACTTGAATCTACATAAAGGAATGAATAGTGCCAAAAATATCAGAATGAAGGACTTCATTGCAGGGAAAAATGTTAGACTTTGGGACACTCTGCTAGGTACTCAATGCCCTTTGATTTTATGTCTACCCACTCCCAGCTCCTTGAGCCCATGAGGACCATCATCACATTGTGCATTGAAACTACTGCTATAGATTTTGAGGGTTATCATCACTGTACCCCCATCAGAAGGACTTCTCAAGCTTTGCAAAGATGTCAGTTACCACTAAATAGAAGAGAAGTACAGCCTGAAATGCAAGAGGACTATTGTGACCATATGCAGCCCTCAGATTGATAGTACTACCTGGGAGACAGATGATGCCTCATTCCCTCCCTACTCCCACCTGACAAAGAGCCTCTGCCCACCAAACCTTCCATGTCTTGCACCACTGTCCTGGCTTCCCTGGCCTGGGATTTGAAGCAGTATGCCAACAATGGCCCTTCTCCACTGAAGCTGAATCTGGTGGGGTGGACAGTCAGAAAGTCATGCATGAGGTTAACTCGTTTCTGAGAAGGTCACATCAAAGAGTCCCCTGTAGTGAAGTACTGAAGGATATCATTCTCAACCAATCTGAGGGAAGAAGAGAAAGAAACCATACTGACAATAGAGAAAGCACAAGCTGTACCAAAATCTGATATTTCAGAACTTTTCCTAAGTATATTGTTTATGAATGACTATTGTTCTGTGACAATCCCTCTCACATCAACAGGCACCAGGGGTGTTCAGTTGGAGCAAATTAGCTTAGGCTTGAGTTGTTTACAGAGCCTTAATATTGGAAAAATAGACAAACTCAGTTGTGAAAAGTATTGTTAAATGTTTGAATTTATATATTTTTCTACATCAAATTATAAATTACCATTGTTTGTGAAGGATTACACTGAAAAAAGATTTTTAAAAAAAAGCTCTGGATGTGTTTAACAAGCTTAACCCTGTTTTTGTAGTTTAGACAAGTTAATGGTTATTTATTGTGCACTATTTATTAATTCAGTGATGAGAACTCAAGCCCCTAAAAGGTTGCAGCTCAAGGCCTTTTCAGTGCCACTTCTTTGCTAAGAGCCCTGCTTAAGAGCCCTTTTGGTAGCTGTCCTGTTGTTGTACTATGTGTTACAAATTGCTAAGTGTGGTAATCACAAAATCATTTTTAAAGTTTTTTTTTTAACTAATAAAATACAGACAAATATTAAAGCTTGAAAATGCAGTCTTTAAACATGTTGACTCAAAGACGTTAGGAATTATATTATCCCACTCTAATCATATAGTCCCTTATGTGAAAATCTAGTACACATGACTTTTGGTGTAGAAATGGTGAAGAAATCAGCTCTAATATACAGTTATAGCTGTGGGAGGTACTATAACAGATCTGGATACTTGGACTATAAAAAAGAGGTGAAACAAACGGCAGAATAGGACTAGAGGTCTCTGTGATGATGCCTTGGGAAAGATAAAGGACACTGAGGCAATGCAAACCTGAACCTTGGAACCGTACTCTAGCATCTGAGAGAAGAGAGAGAGAGCTGTCCACAAGTGCTCTCTGATGAAGTCATCTTGACTGGAAGAAAATTTCATCACTCAGTGAGTACTGGAGAAAGAAAAGGGCTGAGAAATATCTGAGTGAGTTAAAACAGTTTCCCAAGGATTTTTCTGTCTCAGGTATCCAAGTCATTCTGCATCTCTGGGGCCACACTTGGACAAGAGGTGAAAGAGTGAACAATTCTGAGTCTACGCTATTAAACAGAATTGAGTATTTGGATATAGATCTAAGCATACATACAACAGCATTTAGGAATATCTATTATTACACATATACCTTATGGACAAGGGCAGATAAGTACAAATTAAAAATTACCCATCATTAATAATTTATGTAAAGTATCACTAGTATTTTTAAATTTAGTATGCTTATTTGTATGTGCCATATGTATGTATAAATAAAAAAGAAAAATGGTTTTCATGACATAATTCAGGAGCTCAATCCCCTAACCCTGTTTCTCTCTTTAGAGTCTCAGCTTAGCAAAGCGAAAATTCTTCTGTCAAGGAATATTTCAGTAAAACACTCTATGTACATATATATGATGGTGTGATATTCATGTTAAAGATAAAATTCCATAATAATAGACTTCAAAATTATTTTATAATTTTTATACAGATAGACCTGGAAATGGAATAGAGCTAATGGTCAGTTCTTTATTAGGGGATTATGAAGTTTGTTCTAAAAGTGCTATGAAGCACAGGGAGATCAGCTCGGTGCTTTGTGACCGCCTGGAGGGGTGGATAGGGAGGGTGGGAGGGAGACACAAAAGGGAGGGGATATGGAAACATACGTATACGTATAACTCATTAAATTTGTTATAAAGCAGAAAAATAAATAAAATAAATAAAATAAAATAAAAGTGCTATGAACCCAGCCAGGAAAAATGGCAGGCAGAATACAGTTATACATAACAACCCATTTCTTCCTTGAGAGCCTGGCTCCACACTCCTCTGGAGTTTGGTATTTATAAATGGTCTCCATTTGGTTTCAAGTACTTGTGAATTCCACGTATACCATATATAACTACGTTCAAACTTAAGTACAAAAGAAATCCCAAGATAAAAAATCTAAATACAGTTTAAAGTAAATTCAACAGTGCTTCATTGTTAGAAAGTTACCATATTCAAAAGCAAGTAAAGACTTAAAAGTCAGTCTTAACGGATATTGATAAAATTTCCCATGTCAGTAAATTCTTTTTTAGCCTTCTACGGGAACAAAACCATGGCCATTTCATAATGATCCAGTTATATTACATACAAAAAACAGGAACCTAAATTTTTTTTAAGTTTTAGTTTAAAATTATAAATTAGCAATACATTTGTGGCAAAAACTTAGTGTAAATATATCTTTAATAAGGATATATCTACTGGATGTAGATATATACTTTTCAAAGTACACATAAGATAAAGATACAGTGAAAATTTTGGTCTTAGAAACAGATCAACTTTCTAAAATATTTAAATTACTAAATACATTCTCCCCTACCCATACATTTTCACCTCTCACTAGACCATGTGATATATATAATATAAATATATTTGACTTTGACAGCCCCATTTTCTTTCCATAATTTAAACTATACATACTAATGAATAATTTTTATTTTAATCAACATTAAAAATTTTAAAGTATGACTACACTGCTTTTGAGTCTATTTAAAAATATTTTGGGGGCTTCCCTGGTGGTGCAGTGGTTGAGAGTCTGCCTGCCGATGCAGGGGACATGGGTTCGTGCCTGGGTCCGGGAAGATCCCACATGCCGTGGAGCAGTTGGGCCCGTGAGCCATGGCCGCTGAGCCTGCGCATCCGGAGCCTGTGCTCCGCAACGGGAGAGGCCACAACAGTGAGAGGCCTGCGTACTGCAAAAAAAACCCAAATTTTTTTTTTGAAAAATACAAAAAGATTGAGTAAATAGATTTAAGTGAAGACTTGACATAAAGTATGGTACAGGTCCTCAAACCTTAGAGACATATGGTTACTGTAACATGGTCTCCTCCAGAAAGTAGCCTCCCAGTATATGCCACATACTCCACCCAGTAATCAACATGATTATAATGGGAATTTGATTTGTAACTGTTTCACAATGTTCTAAGATGAATATTCTTTTTACAGTGTCAACTTTATAACATACCAAGAAACAATTTAGACCTAACAATAGCAGTAGCAATGCCTAAGCTTGAAAATATTGCCAAATTGTTTAATTAAACTACACTTTCGGGCCTCCCTGGTGGCGCAGTGGTTGAGAGTCCGCCTGCCGATGCAGGGGATACGGGTTCGTGCCCCGGTCTGGGAGGATCCCATATGCCGCGGAGCGGCTGGGCCCGTGAGCCATGGCCGCTGGGCCTGCGCATCCGGAGCCTGTGCTCCGCAACGGGAGAGGCCACAACAGTGAGAGGCCCGCATACCGCAAAAAGAAAAAAAAAAAAAAAAAAAAAAAACTACACTTTCTAGTTCAAGCTGAACTGCCAGGATGAAATAGTAAGTTATTATATCACCCTTTTTCAATGTATGAAAGAGAGAAGAGAAAAAAAGAGGGGAGGTTATGAGGTCACCAAAATGTTATGAGATCACCAAAAGGTACCCTGTGCTCAGACCAGAGGCGATGCCTGTTGGATCAGTAATCAAAAATGAATTTAATCTTGCCCGGGTGGGAGTAGAAGCCAAAATGGTAAATAAATGACAGAGCGTAGGTGAGTATGATAGCACTGGGTTGCAAAGAAATCTATTAGAATGAAACAACAACCAAGCAAGTTCTGCTTACAGAAGCTGCTCCTGCTATGTGTTCTTGCCAATCACTAGTGTGCCTCTGCCAAGTCAATGTCACCTTTAATTTATTCACATTCAAGTCTGCTGCAAACAGACTTTGATCAATCACAATAATGAAAATGTAGACTGAGTTTTGTTGTTTTGACATGCTTTCTTGAACTTTTCTCCTTCATTTTTTCAAAACACTTCTAATTGCAAGAAGTTGATCTCAATGGTTCCTGTTATTTGAGGGAACAATTGTTAAGGTTTGTTTATATTCCTTGCTGGCTAGGAATTTCTGGCACTGAGTTTTCTTTCTTTGAACTTGAGCCAGATTAATTATTAAATCTCAAAATGTCACTAAAATGAACTAATCACAGAGCTCAAGTCATTAATAGTTTTGCAGGTGGTATTTCCCTTAATAAAACAAATGAACTTCCATATATATATTTTAAAAAGACCTTTGAGCATAAAGACACAATCATTTAATTGAAAAAGGAATTTAGCAGTTAAACATTAATAAAAAAATAATTAGAGTCATTTAATATTAGTCCTATTTAATTGAACTGCCCTGGTGGGAGACAAAGAAAACCTTGCTCCCTTGCGTGAGAAGGGGAAAGACCATAATCCCTGGAAGAGAAGGCAATGTCAGGTCCCCGTGGCTTTCCGGGCATGGACTTTGAGAGTGGGAAAGAAATGGCAGAGAGGCTGGAGCCCTGGAGGAAAAAGAAGGTTCCATCTGTGAATGACTGCTAACATTTATTGAGCTGTTATGTGCCAGCTGCTGTAGGGAGAAAAGAGTTCTTCTCTCCGAGGTTGAGAAAGGGAAGTAGAGGAGTTGGGCAAGAAGGTGAGACACAGAGTTAGAGAAGCTGCAGCTCCCGCTATACAGAATCTGCCCTAGAGATTCAAAGATGTCATGGCCGGAGGTTTCCCTCCCCAGGACCTAATGCAGGGATACTGTCCCCCGATGAAAGGGACAACAGGACCTGGAGCCCTGAAAGATATACTCATTCATTCGTACATTTTTCATTCAATAAATACATACTGAGCACCTACAGTTCAAGGCCCTGGGGATACAGAGGATAAAACCTGGCTCCGACTCTTATGAAGCTTCCTTGTGGGTAGAGAGGAGGACAGGCAAAGGCGGTGACTTTTGGAGGACTCAAGGTAGGGAAGAGCTGAGTTAGCACCAATGGCCAAGTACCAGGCTAATGCTTATGGGTTCTTTCCTATTTTCTCATTCACTCATTCATTGGTTCATTCACACATTGAGAGCCCACTATGTGCCAAGGATAAAGAGTTAAAAGAAACAATTTTTTACCCTGTTCTTAAGGAACTCACAATCTAGGAAAGAGAGATGGGTAAAAGATTAATTAAATTTACAATATGATAAGTTCTGTGATAATATCAAGTAAAGAATGTTATGAGACTGCAGAAGAAAAGTTGGTGTTCCTATTATTCTCCACAGGGTGGGGAGTAGGGGGTTAGAAATGACTTGCTAGAGAAGATGATGCCTGAGTCTTAACAACAGGAATTAACCAGAAAACTGAGAAGAGGGGGCATTCTGGGAAGAGGTAAGTGCTCACTCAGAGGTATGAAGGAGTAAAGCACACAGCAAATTCAGGATACTGTAAGCACTTCATACGGCATGAAGAGGCCAGAACACGCTGAATCTTTTTTTTTTTTTTTTTTTTTTTTTTTTTTTTTTTTTTTTTTTTTTTTTTGCTGTACGCGGGCCTCTCACTGCTGTGGCCTCTCCCGTTGCGGAGCACAGGCTCCGGACGCACAGGCTCAGCGGCCATGGCTCACGGGCCCAGCCGCTCCGCGGCATATGGGATCCTCCCAGACCGGGGCACGAACCCGTATCCCCTGCATCGGCAGGCGGACTCTCAACCACTGCGCCACCAGGGAGGCCCCACGCTGAATCTTATAATGCAATGTTAGGACATTTAGATTTTTATCCTGAAATATTCTGACTTCGAAGCAAGACTAGGATTTCCAGATAGAAGAGTAGAATGATCAGTTAATTTGAATTTCAGATAAACAAAAAATAATTCTTTAGTGTAAGTATGTTCTAAATATTGCATGGGACATACTCACTTATAATTATTGTTTGAAATTTAAATTTAACTAGGTGCCCTGTATTTTTATTTGTAAAATCTGGCAACCATAGCAAGAGACTTAGCATTAAAAAAATGACTCTGGCAACTGTAGAAACTGAATTGGAGGGAGGCAAGAATGGACTAGAGATATCAGTTTGGGCGCTACTGCAGAAATGCAAGTGAGAAATCATTAGGGCAGAAACTAAGGCAATGGTAGTGAGATGGAGAGAAAAAGATAGACTGTTGAGACATTCAAAAGGAGAAAGGTCTTGGTCACCAAGTATGTGGAAGTGAAAGAGACTAGAACAATCCCCAAGTTTCTGATGAACGATGACAGATAATGCCATTAACCATAGTAGGAAACAGAGAAAAAGAGGAGTTCCATCTTAGACATACTGAATTTGAGATGTTCATAAAATATTCAAGTATTCTGTATCGAACTGTTAGCTCCTTCTTCTTAGCCAAACCTCCAAATACTGAAGCGCTTCAGGACTTAATTCTAGGCCCTCTTCTTTGCCTATACTTTCTCCCTAAGTAATTATTTCTATATATGCTGAAGAATTTCAAACTTATACTTTCAGGATTGACCACTCTCCAAGCTCCAGAATCATATAGCCAACTATCTAATTGAAGTCTCCGCTTGGATGCCTTATGGACATTTTTAAATTAAATATATCCAAGACCAATGAGGCTCAGAGGACTAGCTCAGGGTCACACAATTAGCCTAGACTTGAAACGGAAGCTTCTGTCTCCACTGCGTTCTTTCCTCTACTCATACTGCTTTGCACAGTTCTCAGCAGGCCCCCCCGCAGTGCTCAGCATACAACTGGGCTCAGTAGAGTCTGCCTCACTGCACTGTTCCCCTGACACCTGGCAGCTGTGCCTTGTTTCAGTCAGGCCTCACCCTATTCCCATTCTTCACACGTTGAGATCCAGACAAGCTCCAAGGTGACGTCCCACTGCACATACACAGAGAGGGGCCATCCAGCTAACGGGCAGCTCTGAAAGTTAATTACCATACTCTTTTTTTTTTTTTTTTTTTTGCTTTATAACAAATTTAATCAGTTATACATATACATATGTTCCCATATCCCCTCCCTTTTGCGTCTCCCTCCCACCCTTCCTATCCCACCCCTCCAGACGGTCACAAAGCACTGAGCTGATCTCCCTGTGCTATGCGGCTGCTTCCCACTAGCTATCTACCTTACGTTTGGTAGTGTATATATGTCCATGCCGCTCTTTCACTTTGTCACAGCTTACCCTTCCCCCTCCCCATATCCTCAAGTCCATTCTCTAGTAGGTCTGTGTCTTTATTCCTGTCTTACCCCTATGTTCTTCATGACATTTTTTTTTCTTAAATTCCATATATATGTGTCAGCATACAGTATTTGTCTTTCACTTTCTGACTTACTTCACTCTGTATGACAGACTCTAGGTCCATCCACCTCATTACAAATAGCTCAATTTCATTTCTTTCTATGGCTGAGTAATATTCCATTGTATATATGTGCCACATCTTCTTTACCCAATCATCTGATGATGGACACTTAGGTTGTTTCCATCTCCGGGCTATTGTAAATAGGGCTGCTATGAACATTTTGGTACATGTCTCTTTTTGAATTATGGTTTTCTCAAGGTATATGCCCGGTAGTGGGATTGCTGGGTCATATGGTAGTTCTATTTATAGTTTTTTAAGGAACCTCCATACCGTTCTCCATAGTGGCTGTACCAATTCACATTCCCACCAGCAGTGCAAGAGTGTTCCCTTTTTTCCACACCCTCTCCAGCATTTATTGTTTCTAGATTTTTTGATGATGGCCATTCTGACTGGTGTGAGATGATATCTCATTGTAGTTTTGATTTGCATTTCTCTAATGAGTAAAGATGTTGAGCATCCTTTCATGTATTTGTTGGCAGTCGGTATATCTTCTGTGGAGAAATGTCTATTTAGGTCTTCTGCCCATTTTTGGATTGGGTTGTTTGTTTTTTTGTTATTGAGCTGCATGAGCTGTTTATAAATTTTGGAGATTAATCCTTTGTCAGTTGCTTCATTTGCAAATATTTTCTCCCATTCTGAGGGTTGTCTTTTGGTCTTGTTTATGGTTTCCTTTGCTGTGCAAAAGCTTTTAAGTTTCATTAGGTCCCATTTGTTTATTTTTGTCTTTATTTCCATTTCTCTAGGAGGTGGGTCAAAAAGGATCTTGCTGTGATTTATGTCATAGAGTGTTCTGCCTATGTTTTCCTCTAAGAGTTTGATAGTGTCTGGCCTTACATTTAGGTCTTTAATCCATTTTGAGTTTATTTTTGTGTATGGTGTTAGGGAGTGATCTAATCTCATACTTTTACATGTAGCTGTCCAGTTTTCCCAGCACCACTTATTGAAGAGGCTGTCCTTGCTCCACTGCACATTCCTGCCTCCTTTATCAAAGATAAGGTGACCATATGTCCGTGGGTTTATCTCTGGGCTTTCTATCCTGTTCCATTGATCTATCGTTCTGTTTTTGTGCCAGTACCATACTGTCTTGATTACTGTAGCTTTGTAGTATAGTCTGAAGTCAGGGAGCCTGATTCTTCCAGCTCCATTTTTCTTTCTCAAGATTGCTTTGGCTATTCGGGGTCTTTTGTGTTTCCATACAAATTGTGAAATTTTTTGTTCTAGTTGTGTGAAAAATGCCAGTGGTAGTTTGATAGGGATTGCATTGAATCTGTAGATTGCTTTGGGTAGTAGAGTCATTTTCACAATGTTGATTCTTCCAATCCAAGAACATGGTACATCTCTCCATCTATTTGTATCCTCTTTAACTTCTTTCATCAGTGTCTTATAATTTTCTGCATACAGGTCTTTTGTCTCCTTAGGTAGGTTTATTCCTAGATATTTTATTCTTTTTGTTGCAATGGTAAATGGGAGTGTTTCCTTGATTTCACTTTCAGATTTTTCATCATTAGTATATAGGAATGCCAGAGATTTCTGTGCATTAACTTTGTATCCTGCTACTTTACCAAATTCATTGATTAGCTCTAGTAGTTTTCTGGTAGCATCTTTAAGATTCTCTACGTATAGTATCATGTCATCTGCAAACAGTGACAGCTTTACTTCTTCTTTTCCGATTTGGATTCCTTTTATTTCCTTTTCTTCTCTGATTGCTGTGGCTAAAACTTCCAAAACTATGTTGAATAAGAGTGGTGAGAGTGGGCAACCTTGTCTTGTTCCTGATCTTAGTGGAAATGGTTTCAGTTTTTCACCATTGAGGACGATGTTGGCTGTGGGTTTGTCATATATGGCCTTTATTATGTTGAGGAAAGTTCCCTCTATGCCTACTTTCTTCAGGGTTTTTATCATAAATGGGTGTTGAATTTTGTCGAAAGCTTTCTCTGCATCTATTGAGATGATCATATGGTTTTTCTCCTTCAATTTGTTAATATGGTGTATCACGTTGATTGATTTGCGTATATTGAAGAATCCTTGCATTCCTGGAATAAACCCCACTTGATCATGGTGTATGATCCTTTTAATGTGCTGTTGGATTCTGTTTGCTAGGATTTTGTTGAGGATTTTTGCATCTATGTTCATCAGTGATATTGGCCTGTAGTTTTCTTTCTTTGTGACATCCTTGTCTGGTTTTGGTATCAAGGTGATGGTGGCCTCGTAGAATGAGTTTGGGAGTGTTCCTCCCTCTGCTATATTTTGGAAGAGTTTCAGAAGGATAGGTGTTAGCTCTTCTCTAAATGCTTGATAGAATTCGCCTGTGAAGCCATCTGGTCCTGGGCTTTTGTTTGTTGGAAGATTTTTTATCACAGTTTCAATTTCAGTGCTTGTGATTGGTCTGTTCACATTTTCTATTTCTTCCTGATTCAGTCTTGGCAGGTTGTGCATTTCTAAGAATTTGTCCATTTCTTCCAGGTTGTCCATTTTATTGGCATAGAGTTGCTTATAGTAATCTCTCATGATCTTTTGTATTTCTGCAGTGTCAGTTGTTACTTCTCCTTTTTCATTTCTAATTCTATTGATTTGACTCTTCTCCCTTTTTTTCTTGATGAGTCTGGCTAATGGTTTGTCTATTTTGTTTATCTTCTCAAAGAACCAGCTTTTAGTTTTATTGATCTTTGCTATCGTTTCCTTCATTTCTTTTTCATTTATTTCTGATCTGATTTTTATGATTTCTTTCCTTCTGCTAACTTTGGGATGTTTTTGTTCTTCTTTCTCTAATTGCTTTAGGTGCAAGGTTAGGTTGTTTATTCGAGATGTTTCCTGTTTCTTAAGGTGGGATTGTATTGCTATAAACTTCCCCCTTAGAACTGCTTTTGCTGCATCCCATAGGTTTTGGGTCGTCATGTCTCCATCGTCATTTGTTTCTAGGTATTTTTAAATTTCTTTGATTTCTTCAGTGATCACTTCGTTATTAAGTAGTGTATTGTTTAGCCTCCATGTGTTTGTATTTTTTACAGCTCTTTTCCTGTAATTGATATCTAGTCTCATAGCGTTGTGGTCGGAAAAGATACTTGATACAATTTCAATTTTCTTAAATTTACCAAGGCTTGATTTGTGACCCAAGATATGATCTATCCTGGAGAATGTTCCATGAGCACTTGAGAAAAATGTGTATTCTGTTGTTTTTGGATGGAATGTCCTATAAATATCAATTAAGTCCATCTTGTTTAATGTATCATTTAAAGCTTGTGTTTCCTTATTTATTTTCATTTTGGATGATCTGTCCATTGGTGAAAGTGGGGTGTTAAAGTCCCCTACTATGATTGTGTTACTGTCGATTTCTCCTTTTATGGCTGTTAGTATTTGCCTTATGTATTGAGGTGCTCCTATGTTGGGTGAATAAATATTTACAATTGTTATATCTTCTTCTTGGATCAATCCCTTTATCATTATGTAGTGTCCTTCTTTGTCTCTTCTAGTAGTCTTTATTTTAAAGTCTATTTTGTCTGATATGAGAATTGCTACTCCAGCTTTCTCTTGGTTTCCATTTGCATGGAATATCTTTTTCCATCCCCTTACTTTCAGTCTGTATGTGTCTCTAGGTCTGAAGTGGGTCTCTTGTAGACAGCATATATATGGGTCTTGTTTTTGTATCCATTCAGCCAATCTGTGTCTTTTGGTGGGGGCATTTAGTCCATTTACATTTAAGGTAATTATCGATATGTATGTTCCTATTCCCATTTTCTTAATTGTTTTGGGTTCGTTATTGTAGGTCTTTTACTTCTGTTGTGTTTCTTGCCTAGAGAAATTCCTTTAGCATTTGTTGTAAAGCTGGTTTGGTGGTGCTGAACTCTCTCAGCTTTTGCTTGTCTGTAAACGTTTTAATTTCTCCATCAAATCTGAATGAGATCCTTGCCGGGTAGAGTAATCTTGGTTGCAGGTTTTTCTCCTTCATCACTTTAATTATGTCCTGCCACTCCCTTCTGGCTTGTAGAGTTTCTGCTGAGAGATCAGCTGTTATCCTGATGGGGATTCCCTTGTGTGTTATTTGTTGTTTTTGCCTTGCTGCTTTTAATAGGATTTCTTTGTGTTTAATTTTTGACAGTTTGATTAATATGTATCTTGGCGTATTTCTCCTTGGATTTATTCTGTATGGGACTCTCTGTGCCTTCTGGACTTGATTAACTTTTTCCTTTCCCATATTAGGGAAGTTTTCAACTATAATCTCTTCAAATATTTTCTCAGTCCCTTTCTTTTTCTCTTCTTCTTCTGGAACCCCTATAATTCGAATGTTGGTGCGTTTAATGTTGTCCCAGAGGTCTCTGAGACTGTCCTCTGTTCTTTTCATTCTTTTTTCTTTATTTTGCTCTGCATCAGTTATTTCCACTATTTTATCTTCCACCTCACTTATCCGTTCTTCTGCCTCAGTTATTCTGCTATTGATCCCATCTAGAGTATTTTTTATTTCATTTATTGTGTTTTTAATCGATGCTTGATTCATCTTTAGTTCTTCTAGGTCCTTGTTAACTGTTTCTTGCATTTTGTCTATTCTATTTCCAAGATTTTGGATCTGGGAAATAGAATCTTGGATCATCTTTACCATCATTATTCTGAATTCTTTTTCAGGTAGACTGCCTATTACCTCTTCATTTGTTAGGTCTGGTGGGTTTTTATCTTGCTCCTTCTCCTGCTGTGTGTTTTTCTGTCTTCTCATTTGCTTATGTTACTGTGTTTGGGGTCTCCTTTTCTCAGGCTGCATGTTCGTAGTTCTCATTGTTTTTGGTGTCTGTTCCCAGTGGCTAAGGTTGGTTCAGTGGGTTGTGTAGGCTTCCTGGTGGAGGGGACTAGTGCCTGTGTTCTGGTGGATGAGGCTGGATCTTGTCTTTCTGGTGGGCAGGTCCACGTGTGGTGGTGTGTTTTGGGGTGTCTGCGGACTTTTTATGATTTTAGGCCACCTCTCTGCTAATGGGTGGCGTTGTGTTCCTGTCTTGCTAGTTGTTTGGCATAGGGTGTCCAGCACTGTAGCTTGCTGGTCGTTGAGTGAAGCTGGGTGCTGGTGTTGAGATGGAGATCTCTGGGAGATTTTCGCCGTTTGATATTATGTGGAGCTGGGAGGTCTCTTGTGGACCAGTGTCCTGAAGTTGGCTCTCCCACCTCAGAGGCCCAGCACTGACTCCGGGCTCCTCAATTTGGGATGATTTGTTGTCTATTCATGTATTCCACAGATGCAGGGTACATCAAGTTGATTGTGGAGCTTTAATCCGCTGCTTCTGAGGCTGCTGGGAGAGGTTTCCCTTTCTCTTCTTTGTTCTCACAGCTCCTGGGTCTCAGCTTTGGATTTGGCCCCGCCTCTGCGTGTAGGTCGCCGGAGGGCATCTGTTCTTCGCTCAGACAGGACAGGGTTAAAGGAGCAGCCTCTTCTGGGACTCTGGCTCACTCAGGCCGGGCGGGAGGGAGGGGCACGGAGTGCGGGGCGAGCCTGCAGTGGCAGAGGTCGGCGTGACGTTGCACCAGCCAGAGGCGCGCCGTGCGTTCTCCCAGGGAAGCCGCCCCTGGATCCCGGGACCCCGGCAGTGGCGGGCTGCACGGGCTCCCGGAAGGGCGGTGTGGACAGTGACCTGCGCTCGCACACAGACTTCTTGGCGGCGGCAGCAGCAGCCCCAGCGTCCCATGGCCGTCTCTGGGCTCCGCGCTTTCAGCCGCGACTCGTGCCCGTCTGTGGAGCCCCTTTAAGCAGCGCTCTTAATACCCTCTCCTCGCGCACCAGGAAACCAAGAGGGAAGAAAAAGTCTCTTGCCTCTTCGGCAGCTCCAGAGTTTTCCCGGACTCCCTCCCGGCTAGCTGTGGCACATTAGCCCCCTTCAGGCTGAGTTCTCGCCGCCAGCACCAGTCCTCTCCCTGCGCTCTGACCGAAGCCCGAACCTCAGCTTCCAGCGCCGCCCACCCCGGCAGGCAAGCAGACAAGCCTCTCGGGCTGGTGAGTGCCGCTCAGTACTGCTCCTCTGTGCGGGAATCTCTCCGCTTTGCCCTACCCAGGTATGTGGGGAGTTTCTTGCCTTTTGGGAGGTCTGGGGTCTTCTGCCAGCGTTCAGTAGGTGTTCTGTAGGAGTTGTTCCACGTGTAGCTGTATTTCTGGTATATCCGTGGGGAGGAAGGTGATCTCCGCGTCTTACTCTTCCGCCATCTTACCCGGAAGTCCTTTTATTGACTCACTACCATACTCTTAAAGTAGCCTTTCTGACATATCAAAGGCAAACCTGGGCAGGATCTGGGGAAGAGGAAGAGGTTACTGGGATGTCCTCAGGGTGGGAAGCAGCACTTCTGCCAGCAGTAGCTAAATCAGCCTCCCTTACACAACTATATTTACTAAAACTATTCCTACTTTCCTTTACCACCTACATCCACCTAGCACTAAATCCTATCAATTCTTCCTCAAAAATGTATCTTGAATTGTGTGGTTCTCTCCATCTTCATTGCCAACAACATTTCTTGCCTAGATTACAATCGCTTCCTAATAGGTCTCCTTGGTCCTCTATGATCTAATGTCCACGTAGCAACCCCTGACCTTTCATGCCACTTCCCACTAACAATTCTTTAACGGGTCCTTAGAAAGAACAAATCCCAAACTTGTCCATGACAGACAAGGAGATACTCTGATTAGCTCCCCCTTCAAGAAAGGACTTGCTTCAGGTGCAGGGAGTGTGGTGGGCAGACAGCCTACACTGTATAGCCATACTACGGCTTATCAACAGATAGACATTTGGGTTGTTTTCTAGACTTTCACTATGTTATATTCACTATTTCTTTTACAGATAGTGAATTATGCCAAATAATGTATTTTTACCAGATGATTCTGAGTAGATTCCTAGAAGTTGGATTGCTAAGGCACAGGGTAAGTACATATATATATTCTGCTATCTCAAAGAGAATGGGTTTTTGACTCCCTTTCTACCTCCCTCCTCTCCTCCTTCTTCCCGCCATTACTCAGTGCCTAGAATATCCAGCACGTAATAGGTGTTCAATATATATTTGTTAAATTAATGAATTTGGCTCTGCATATACACTTTACTAACTGCTGAAAGATCAGATTAAATTTGTATTTTGCAATTGTGTTATAAGTCCAAATCTAAACTTCAATACCTAGTTATAAGTCCAAATCTAAATTTAATAGCTAGTAATCAATGATAAATCATATTCCATTAATAAAACAAATTCTGATTCTAAGTGACTTAAAGCCCTTCTCTTCATATGCTAGAAAAGTCTTAATAACTTGAAAACTGAGAAAAGACAGGTACAAATTTATTTATACTCCTGCGAGTTTACACTAGTTTTTGAAAAAATCAATGTAGTAAAGTTGACTGAGTTTGCTCTTTTGAAAATTGAGAAAAAATTATTTCTCTGCTTTTCTTCGTGTACCTTTTACCTGTCAACAAGTTAGTATTTGACTTAAAATATATCACCACTCAAATACAAAGTTCCTAATTTAGGAAGGCGTTAAAGTGAGAAAGTTGAAAAATAAACCAATTATTTTGGACTTAAAACACTTTTTTTCCCTCATAGAAATGGTTTTATAATGATGGTTATATTCCCTGCCTAGTATATATATTAAGCAATTTAGCCACAGTGTAGCATATTTGCAATAAAAAATACAATGTGATATAATCACAGTACCTCATGCATAGTGAGTACGACTGACTTGAGACTTGAAAACAGGCTGCTGACATCTCAGAGGGACAGCTGGTACTGTTTCCCCAAAGAGGCAAGGGTACTGTGGGGAGGTAGATGGGTAAGTGACCCTCAATTCAAATGGAACTCTCCAGTCCACACACCTCCAAAGAGTGTCCAAGCATCTTCCTTCCTATTGTGGGATTGGAGAAGGTAGAAATAAGAGGATAGGCTTGGGAAAGGGTAGGTAGTGGTAGAAAGTGGGAGAAGGTGACCACATGGCCAACTAGAAATGCAGCGGTCAGATAAACAACCGCCACGACATCAGCAATAACAACAACACCCACTTCAGGCAATGTGAGTAGCACCGACAGGCAGTTGGGGCTGTCTGCAGCAATTATACCGGGAGGAGAGTGGAATTCCCAGAAGAGTAGCGGCTGATGAAACCAAATGAAATGACATGGTGGGAAGGAAACGATAAAAGGAAGGAACCACAGAAACATTTTTTCTCCTAAGAGAGAAATGAAAAGGCTAGAATATTAATTAGGATTGTAGAGTGAGTTCTAAAAGTCAGGCAATCAGGTGAGCAAGCAGGTGTAAATTCAACTGGGCATCAGTGGTAGCCAAGGAGCCAGGCTTCCTTTAGGTTTGGTGCCAGGAGAAAAAGAAAGGCTCAGGAGTGTCCCAGCCTACAGGAGACAGGAAAATGAACAAACAAGGTGGGGTGAGAATTCTTATGGGAACTGGGGGGAGGGCAGCCAAATGGTCACTGAGAAATAAGAACAAAGGCAAAAGGAAATCAAGGGCAGAGAAGCAAGGGGCTTCCTAAGGCACTCACCAAGAGACCTCAGCTGAGGTCTGACCTCTCTTTCACTTTCATTTACGTACTCATTTGATATGATTGAGCTCCTACTCTGAGCCAGGCACTGTTCTAGATCCAAGAGATACAGCAGGGAACACGAGGCAGTTCCTGCTCTCATGAGGCTTAAATTCTAGAACGAAGAGAGAAATGATAAACTAGCAAATATAAGCTAACTGGTAACTGCCTGCTACTGCCATATCCTTCTCATTTAATCAGCCTGCCCCTTGGGTTTACTAAGAAACAGGAAACTTGAAATAGTAAACTAGCAAAGGAGTAAACAGATCTTTCTTTAGCTCCTTTTGAATGTTCTTTTTTCCCCTCTAAATCACTTTTTTTCTATAATAATAAATCTTGAAACAAACGCTGAAATTTAAACAAAAATCTATGAAGTCAAAGTGGAAATCACTTACAATTTCATATTCACTGTTGAAAAGTCTGGAGTATATAATTATATACTTTCCCCTATAATACATATACATTTATAGTATGAATATATCTAATTTACAAATGTATATTTATAATTATAAATAAGATGTGCATATTGTTTCATAAATTGGTTTTTCACTTAATATTTTCCAGACATCTTTTGGTGTCAATATATAGATGTATATTATCCTTTTTTGAAATTAATGTATATTTTACTACTTATTCTTTACTATTTTTTACTTTTTTAAGTTAAAGTATAGATGACTGACAATATTATATTAGTTTCAGGTGTATAATACAGTGATCTGATATTTTTATAGATTATGTATTCTAATAAAGTTCTTATAAAACATTGAGTATATTCCCTCAATGTGTGATGTGATGTGCATTACATCCTTCTTATTTATTATTTTTTTAAAGAGTGTTCTCATGTTTTTTTAATATATATTATTTATTTATTTATTTATTTATTTATTAAACATCTTTATTGGAGTATAATTGCTTTACAATGGTGTGTTAGTTTCTGCTTTATAACAAAGTGAATCAGTTATACATATACATATGTCCCCATATTTCTTCCCTCTTACATCTCCCTCCCTCCCACCCTCCCTATCCCACCCCTCTACGTGGTCACAAAGCACCAACCTGATCTCCCTGTGTTATGCGGTTGCTTCCCACTAGCTATCTATTTTACATTTGGTAGTGTATATACGTCCATGCCACTCTCTCACTTTGTCCCAGCTTACCCTTCCCCCTCCTTGTACCCTCAAGTCCATTCTCTAGTAGGTCTGTATCTTTATTCCCGTCTTGCCCCTAGGTTCTTCATGACCATTTTTTCTTTTTTTGGATTCCATATGTATGTGTTAGCATACGGTATTTGTTTTTCTCTTTCTGACTTACTTCACTCTGTATGACAGACTCTAGATCCATCCGCCTCACTACATATACCTCAAGTTTGTTTCTTTTTTATGGCTGAGTAATATTCCATTGTATACATGTGCCACATCTACTTTATCCATTCATCTGTTGATGGACACTTAGGTTGCTTCCATATCCTGGCTATTGTAAACAGAGCTGCAATGAACATTTTGGTACATGACTCTCTTTCATGTGTTTGTTGGCAATCTGTATATCTTCTTTGGAGAAATCTATATTTAGGTCTTCTGCCCATTTCTGGATTGGGTAGTTTGTTTTTTTTGATAGTGAGCTGCATGAGCTGCTTGTAAATTTTGGAGATTAATCCTTTGTCAGTTGCTTCATTTGCAAATATTTTCTCCCATTCTGAGGGTTGTCTTCTCGTTTTGTTTATGGTTTCCTTTGCTGTGCAAAAGCTTTGAAGTTTCATTAGGTCCCATTTGTTTATTTTCTTTTTTATTTCCATTTCTCTAGGAGGTGGGTCAAAAAGGATCTTGCTGTGATTTATGTCATAGTGTTCTGCCTATGTTTTCCTCTAAGAGTTTGATGGTGTCTGGCCTTACATTTAGGTCTTTAATCCATTTTGAGTTTATTTTTGTGTATGGTGTTAGGGAGTGTTCTAATTTCATCCTTTTACATGTAGCTGTCCAGTTTTCCCAGCAACACTTATTGAAGAGGCTGTCTTTTCCCCAGTGTATGTTCTTGCAACCTTTATCAAAGATAAGGTGACCATATGTGCGTGGGTTTATCACTCCGCTTTCTATCCTGTTCCATTTATCTGTATTTATGTTTTTGTGCCAGTACCATACAGTCTTGATTACTGTAGCTTTGTAGTATAGTCTGAAGTCAGGGAGCCCGATTCCTCCAGCTCTGTTTTTCTTTCTCAAGATTGCTTTGGCTATTCGGGGTCTTTTGTGTTTCCATACAAATTGTGAAATCTTTTCTTCTACTTGTGTGAAAAATGCCAGTGGTAGTTTGATAGGGATTGCATTGAATCTGTAGATTGCTTTGGGTAGTAGAGTCATTTTCACAATGTTGATTCTTCCAATCCAAGAACATGGTATATCTCTCCATCTATTTGTATCATCTTTAATTTCTTTCATCAGTGTCTTATAATTTTCTGCATACAGGTCTTTTGTCTCCTTAGGTAGGTTTATTCCTAGATATTTTATTCTTTTTGTTGCAATGGTAAATGGGTGTGTTTTCTTAATTTCACTTTCATATATTTCATCATTAGTGTATAGAAATGCAAGAGATTTCTGTGCATTAATTTTGTATCCTGCTACCTTAGCAAATTCATTGATTAGCTCTAGTAGTTTTCTGGTAGCATCTTTAGGATTCTCTATGTATAGTATCATGTCATCTGCAAACAGTGACAGCTTTACTTCCTCTTTTCTGATTTGGATTCCTTTTATTTCTCTTTCTTCTGCAATTGATGTGGCTCAAAATTCCAAAACCATGTTGAATAAGAGTGGTGAGAGTGGGCAACCTTGCCTTGTTCCTGATCTTAGTGGAAATGGTTTTAGTTTTTCACCATTGAGGATGATGTTCGCTGTGGGTTTGTCATATATGGCCTTTATTATGTTGAGGAAAGTTCCCTCTATGCCTACTTTCTTCAGGGTTTTTATCATAAATGGGTGTTGAATTTTGTCGAAAGCTTTCTCTGCATCTATTGAGATGATCATATGGTTTTTCTCCTTCAATTTGTTAATATGGTGTATCACGTTGATTGATTTGCGTATATTGAAGAATCCTTGCATTCCTGGAATAAACCCCACTTGATCATGGTGTATGATCCTTTTAATGTGCTGTTGGATTCTGTTTGCTAGGATTTTGTTGAGGATTTTTGCATCTATGTTCATCAGTGATATTGGCCTGTAGTTTTCTTTCTTTGTGACATCCTTGTCTGGTTTTGGTATCAAGGTGATGGTGGCCTCGTAGAATGAGTTTGGGAGTGTTCTTCCCTCTGCTATATTTTGGAAGAGTTTCAGAAGGATAGGTGTTAGCTCTTCTCTAAATGCTTGATAGAATTCGCCTGTGAAGCCATCTGGTCCTGGGCTTTTGTTTGTTGGAAGATTTTTTATCACAGTTTCAATTTCAGTGCTTGTGATTGGTCTGTTCATATTTTCTATTTCTTCCTGGTTCAGTCTCGTCAGGTTGTGCATTTCTAAGAACTTGTCCATTTCTTCCAGGTTGTGCATTTTATTGGCATATAGTTGCTCGTAGTAATCTCTCATGATCCTTTGTATTTCTGCAGTGTCAGTTGTTACTTCTCCTTTTTCATTTCTAATTCTATTGATTTGAGTCTTCTCCCTTTTTTTCTTGATGAGTCTGGCTAATGGTTTATCAATTTTGTTTATCTTCTCAAAGAACCAGCTTTTAGTTTTATTGATCTTTGGTACCGTTTCCTTAATGTCTTTTTCATTTATTTCTGATCTGATCTTTATGATTTCTTTCCTTTCGCTAACTTTGGGGTTTTTTTTTTTTTTTTTTTTCGGTATGCGGGCCTCTCGCTGTTGTGGCCTCTCCCGTTGCGGGGCACAGGCTCCGGACGCGCAGGCTCAGCGGCCATGGCTCACGGGCCCAGCCGCTCTGCGGCATGTGGGATCTTCCCAGACCGGGGCACGAACCCGTGTCCCCTGCATCCGCAGGCGGACTCTCAACCACTGCGCCACCAGGGAAGCCCTAACTTTGGGGTTTTTTGTTCTTCTTTCTCCAATTGCTTTAGGTGTAAGGTTAGGTTGTTTATTTGAGATCTTTCTTGTTTCTTAAGGTAGAATTGTACTGCTATAAACTGCCCTCTTAGAACTGCTTTTGTTGCATCCCATAGGTTTTGGGTCGTCGTGTTTTCATTATCATTTGTTTCTAGGTATTTTTTGACTTCTTTGACTTCTTCAGTGATCTCTTGGTTATTAAGTAGTGTATTGTTTAGCCTCCATGTGTTTGTATTTTTTACAGATTTCTTCCTGTAACTGATATCTAGTCTCATAGCGTTGTGGTCGGAAAACATACTTGATATGATTTCAATTTTCTCAAATTTATCAAGGCTTGATTTGTGACCCAATATATGATCTACCCTGGAGAATGTTCCATGAGCAGTTGAGAAGAATGTGTATTCTGTTGTTTTTAGGTGGAATGTCCTATAAATATCAATTAAGTCCATCTTGTTTAATGTATCATTTAAAGCTTGTGTTTCCTTATTTATTTTCATTTTGGATGATCTGTCCATTGGTGAAAGTGGGGTGTTAAAGTCCCCTACTATGATTGTGTTGCTGTCGATTTCCCTTTATGGCTGTTAGTATTTGCCTTATGTATTGAGGTGTTCCTATGTTGGGTGCATAAATAATTACAATTGTTATATCTTCTTCTTGGATTGATCTCTTGATCATTATGTAGTGTCCTTCTTTGTCTCTTGTAATAGTCTTTGTTTTAAAGTCTATTTTGTCTGATATGAGAATTTCTACTCCAGTTTTCGATTTCCATTTGCATGGAATATCTTTTTCCATCCTCTCACTTTTAGTCTGTATGTGTCCCTAGGTCTGAGGTGGGTCTCTTGTAGACAGCATATATACGGGTCTTGTTTTTGTATCCATTCTGCCAGTCTATGTCTCTTGGTTGGAGCATTTAGTCCATTTATATTTAAGGTAAGTATCGCTATGTATGTTCCTATTACCATTTTCTTAATTGTTTTGGGTTTGTTATTGTAGGTCTTTTCCTTCTCTTGTGTTTCCTACCTAGAGAAGTTCCTTTAGCATTTGTTGTAAAGCTGGTTTGGTGGTGCTGAATTCTCTTAGCTTTTGCTTGTCTGTAAAGGTTTTAATTTCTCTGTCAAGTCTGAATGAGATCCTTGCTGGGTAGAGTAATCTTGGTTGTAGGTTTTTCTCCTTCATCACTTTAATTATGTCCTGCCACTCCCTTCTGGCTTGCAGAGTTTCTGCTGAAAGATCAGCTGTTAACCTTATGGGGATTCCCTTATGAGTTACTTGTTGTTTTTCCCTTGCTGCTTGTAATATTTTTTCTTTGTATTTAATTTTTGATAGTTTGATTAATATGTGTCTTGGCGTGTTTCTCCTTGCATTTAACCTGTATGGGACTCTCTGTGCTTCCTGGACTTGATTAACTATTTCCTTTCCCATATTAGGGAAGTTTTCAACTATAATCTCTTCAAATATTTTCTCAGTCCCCTTCTTTTTCTCTTCTTCTTCTGGGACCCCTATAATTCGAATGTTGGTGCATTTAATGTTGTCCCAGAGGTCTCTGAGACTATCCTCAATTCTTTTCATTCTTTTTTCTTTATTCTCCTCTGCAGTAGTTATTTCCACTATTTTATCTAGGTCACTTATCCATTCTTCTGCTTCAGTTATTCTGCTATTGACCCCTTCTAGAGAATTTTTAATTTCATTTATTGTGTTGTTCATCACTGTTTGTTTGCTTTTTAGTTCTTCTAGGTCCTTGTTAAACGTTTCTTGTATATTCTCCATTCTATTTCCAAGATTTTGGATCATCTTTGCTATCATTACTTTGAATTATTTTTCAGGTAGACTGCCTATTTCCTCTTCATTTATTAGTCCTGGTGGATTTTTGCCTTGCTCCTTCATTTGCTGTGTGTTTCTCTGTCTTCTCATTTTGCTTAAATTACTGTGTTTGGGGTCTCCTTTTCTCAGGCTGCATGTTCGTAGTTCTCATTGTTTTTGGTGTCTGTTCCCAGTGGCTAAGGTTGGTTCAGTGGGTTGTGTAGGCTTCCTGGTGGAGGGGACTAGTGCCTGTGTTCTGGTGGATGCGGCTGGATCTTGTCTTTCTGGTGGGCAGGTCCACCTCTGGTGGTGTGTTTCGGGGTGTCTGTGGCCTTATGATTTTAGGCAGCCTCTCTGCTAATGGGTGGCGTTGTGTTCCTGTCTTGCTAGTTGTTTGGCATAGGGTGTCCAGCACTGGAGCTTGTTGATCTTTGAGTGGAGCTGGGCCTTGGTGTTGAGATGGAGATCTCTGGGAGAGTTTTGCCATTGATATTATGTGGAGCTGGGAGGTCTCTTGTGGACCAGTGTCCTGAACTTGGCTTTCTCACCTCAGAGGGACAGCCCTGCCAGCTGGCTGAAGCACCAAGAGCCTGTCAGCCACACGGCTCAGAATAAAAGGGCGAAAAGAAAGAAAGAAAGGAAGGAAGGAAGGAAGGAATGAAGAAAGGAAGGAAGAAAGGAAAGAAAGGAAGAAAGGGAGAAAGGGAGAAAGAAAGAAAGAATGAATGAAAGAAAGAACGAAAAGAAAGAAAGGAAAGAAAGGAAGGAAGAAAGAAGATAAAATAAATTAAATTAAAATAAAAAATAATTATTACAAAAAATTTTTAAGTAATAAAAAAAGGAAGAAGAGAGCAACCAAACCAAAAAACAAATCCACCAATGATAATGAGTGTTAAAAACTATACTTAAAAAAAAAGAAAAAAAAAAAGGACAGACAGAACCCTAGGACAAATGGTAAAAGCAAAGCTATACAGACAAAATCACACACAGAAGCATACACATACACACTCACAAAAAGAGAAAAAGGAAAAAAATATATATATTGTTGCTCCCAAAGTTCACCTCCTCAATTTAGGATGACTCATTGTCTATTCAGGTATTCCACAGATGCAGGGTACATCAAGTTGATTGTGGCGATTTATTCCGCTGCTCCTGAGGCTGCTGGGAGAGATTTCCCTTTCTCTTCTTTGTTTGCACAGCTCCTGGGGTTGAGCTTTGGATTTGGTCCTGCCTCTGCATGTAGGTCGCCTGAGGGCTTCTGTTCTTCACTCAGACAGGACAGGGTTAAAGGAGCAGCTGATTCAGGGGCTTTTTCTCACTCAGGCTGGGGGGAGGGGTACAGAGTGCAGAGCGAGCCTGCGACGGCAGAGGCCAGCGTGACATTGCACCAGTCTGAGGAGCGCCGTGTGTTTCCCGGGGTATATATATTTTTTAAATTTATTTTATTTTATTTATTTTTGGAGGCATTGGGTCTTCTTTGCTGCACGCAGGCTTTCTCTAGTTGAGGCGAGCGAGGGCTTTCTCTTCGTTGCCATGCTTGGACTTCTCATTGTGGTGGCTTCTCTTGTTGTAGAACATGGGCTTTAGGTGCACGGGCTTCAGTAGTTGTGGCACATGGGCTTAGTAGTTGTGGCTCACAGGCTCTAGAGCACAGGCTCAGTAGTTGTGATGCACAGGCTTAGGTGCTCCGTGGCATGTGGGATCTTCCCGGACCAGGGCTTGAACCCCTGTCAAGCGATTGGCAGGCGATTCTTAACCACTGCGCCACCAGGGAAGCCCCTTATTTATTTTATACCTAGTACTTTGTATCTCTTAATCCACTTCACGTATCTTGCTCCTACCCCTACTTCTCTCCCCTCTGGTAACCACTAGTTTGTTCTCTGTATCTTTGAGTGTGTTTCTATTTTGTTATATTCGTCCACTTGTTTTATATTTTAGATTCCACAATATAAATGAAAACGTACAGTATTTGTCTTTCTCTGTCTGACTTATTTCACTATCTTGGCTGCAATGAACACTGGGTTGCATATATCTTTTTGAATTAGTGCTTTGGTTTTATTCAAATAAATAACAAACAGTGGAACTGCTGGATCATATGGTACTTCTATTTTTAATTTTTTGAGGAGCCTCTATATTGTTATCCATAGTGGCTGCACCAATTTACATTCCCACCCACAGTGCATAGGCTTCCCCTTTCTCCACATCCCCGCCAATACTTCTTATTTGTTGTCTTTTTGATAACTGCCATTCTGACAGGTGTGTGGTGATATCTTGTGGTTTTGATTTGCATTATTTGCATTTCCTTGATGACTAGTGATGTTAAGTACCTTTTCATGTGCGCTTTGGCCATCTGTATCTCTTCTTTGGGAAATGCCTATTCAGGTCCTCTGCTCATTTTTTAATCCATTTTTTGGGGGGGGAGATATTGAGTTGTATGAGTTCTTTATACGTTTTAAAAATTAACCCCTTATCAGACATATCATTTGCAAATATCTTCTCCCACTCAGTGGGTTGTTTTTTCCTTTTGTTGATGGTTCCCTCTGCTGTGTACATTATCCTTCTTAATGGCTGCATAGTAGCTCATATTCCATTGTACAGAGATAACATATTCATTCAGTCCCCTATAGACTGATGTTTAGGATGCTTCACATTTTGCAATACTGCAAACAACATTCTTGTATAAAATTTTACACACTTTTCAATCATTCCTCAGGATACCTTCTCACACCAAAACTACTACATCAAAAGGTTCCCATATATACTTGTCCCTCGATATCCAGGGAGGTTTGGTTCCAGGATCCCTGCAGATACCAAAATCTCAGATGCTCAAGTCTCTTACAGTTGGTCTTCTGTATCCCAGGGTTTCGCATCCATGAATTCAACCAACAGCAGATCACGGTTGGTTAAATCCATGGACGCAAAACCCATGGATATGGAGGGCCAACTTTATTTGGAAAACTGATTTCTAAAGAGTCAACATCAACTTACATCTGTACCTACAGTGAATGAGAATACCTGTTTTCCCACAAACTTGTCAATACAAAAAAAAAAAAGTCCTTATCTGTACTGTGTTTAAAAGCTACTACCCCCACCCTATCTTTGGTTTGCCTCTAACCTTGTTTAGAATTTTTTAATGAAAAAGTAAAGATTTCTTATGCTGTCAAATTTGTCAATCTTTTCATTATAGTATCTGGCCTAGCTGTCATGCCACTCACTCTTTGTCTCGCTTGTTCTTTTTTATCCTTCAGGTCTCAGCCTAAATATAACCTCCAGAGTAGCTTCCCTAAACATCTCACTTAAAGAAAGCTGTCCCTGTATTCGTAGAATCTTTGCTTTTTCCCTCAGAGCTCTATTTACAATCTGTAATGGTCCATTTTTGGTATTTGCTACATGTCTGTTTTCCCCACTACAGTATAAGTTCTATTAACACTGGAATAATATGGCAACTGTAGCTACTGAGTCAGGCAAGTTATATGTGATCTTTGAGGAAATTCTTCTGATTCAAGGACTTGCAATATTGTTTCTATGACAGTCAAGAGTGCATCCACATCCCGTATTTGAAGAATTTTTGATGGTTTCAAAATCTATCCCTAGAGTTCATTTTCAAAAATGAATACACACCATATTACAAAAAGGAGAAGTGTTGTGGTGCCAGAGCACTCCAAAAGTTAGGAACTTGTAAACTTAGTTTCTTTCAGGTATTTAGGCACAAGTTTTAGCAACAGTGACAGTCCATTCTTTGAACAGTATCAGTTCATAAGGACACAGACTGAAGTTTAGGGTACGATGTTTTGCCACTTGCTAGACAAAAGAGTTCACTTCAAAGATATGAGGGTTGCACCCTTTCATTCTGGAAAGAATAAACTCTATGATACTTAGGTTAGATGGATAGTTTTTTTTTTTTTTTTTTTTTTTTTTTTTTGCGGTACACGGGCCTCTCAGTGTTATGGCCTCTCCCATTGCAGAGCACAGGCTCCGGACGCGCAGGCTCAGCGGCCATGGCTCACGGGCCCAGCCGCTCCATGGCATGTGGGACCTTCCCGGACCAGGGCACGAACCCGTGTCCCCTGCATCGGCAGGCAGACTCTCAACCACTGCGCCACCAGGGAAGCCCTAGATGGATAGTTTTTAATGATAATTCTTAAGAATGTTTCTTTCCTTTTAGACTTAAATATCTTTTAATTGTGGCAGGAATTAGTAAAGTTCCTATCTAGGAGTTTTTCAAGAATACCTGTATATTAAGATTCAAAAGTCTAATACAAATTTAAGTTGAACAAAAGTTGGGTGCTATTTTCATAGTATAGGTTAACAGTATTTACATTCTATGATTATCATTTACTTTTGTTTCTTAAATTGAGAGGCAACTGTGATATTTTGTTGATTACATATAATATTAACTTTCACTGAATATATCACTGTACTTACTACATGCATTTTCCAATACACAAATGAATTTTGTTAACAAGTACTACTCTAGTGTGATAATATGCCATGACTTTTTATAATTATTCCATTTGAATTACTATGCAATATAAATTTCTTGGCAAAAATATCCATCTAGTGATAAAAATTTGGAAATAATTCAATAGAAAATCTTGTTAGTGAGGTTATTTTAAACAAACACATATGAAAGGAAATGTTTTTTATGATAAACTGTCATGTAATTTGGTGACCACAGATAATGCAATTAGTCTGATTTTGTGGGGGAGACAATTACTGAACCCTTATGCTTATTAGTCCTCAGTAAATTATACCTTTTCCCTGTCTTAAGAAGAGAGACTGTCAAAACAAATAATTATAGAACTAGAAATACTTTAAAAGAAGACAGGACAAAAATCTTTATTTTCCTCTTTAACATTTCACCAATTGTGCAATTCAGAGAACATTTAAACCTTATTACTGCATATCAAGAACTTCATACTTTAAAGATAAAAAGTAATTTTTAATGCAATAAAAGTACAAATAAAAGAAAAACATTTTTTTTAATAAAAGAGATTAAGTTAAACAAATACCTAAATTTGTGGCATTTATTTTAAGTAAAAAGCACTTCTACTCTTCCATCAGAAATGGAACTTTCTTTTAGTACTACTGTATTTTGGCTTTTAGTATAATCAAATTTCTAAGCTAATGATATGATTAGAGGCACAGGATTTGGGCACACTTAGTGCAAAATGTATTGATTTGTAATACTATTTTATAATGTGTTGGTTATTTATTATCATTGTAGCCAGGCTTTAAGGCTATCTAAGATCAAAAGCAGAAGAACTGGCCCATAACAAATGAAACTAGTCACTTCTAAATTTTAAATATATAAACTCTCATAGCTAATATACAACTAGCAACAAACTTTTAAAGAAATATTCAATTGATTTTTTGTTGTTAGCTATTTAGATTCCTTGCATTTGTTAAATTGAAATATTTTCAGCTTTATTGAGGTGTAACTGACAAATGTAAATTGTAACATATTTAAGGTGTACAACATGATTTGATATGCATATATATTGTGAGAAGATTCCCCCAACTGAGCTAATGAACACATCCACCACCTCAAATATTTAACTTTTTTCTTTTTGTGAGAACATTTAAGTTCTACTTTCTTAGCATAGTTCCATTATACAAAATACAGTGACTAAACCATGTTACACATTAAATCCTCAGAGCTTATTCATCTTACAGTTGAAAGTTGGTATTTTTTTTTACCCGCCTCTCCCTATTTCTCACATCCCTCAGGCCCTGGCAACCAATATTCTCTGTTTCTATGAGTTTGAATTTTCTTTTCTTTCCTTTCTTTTTAAAAAATATTTCACATATAAGTTATACTATGCAGCATTTGTCTTTCTCTGTCTGGCTTATTTTACTTAGCATAATATCTTGAAGGTTCATATATTTTGTTGCAAATGACAGGATTTACTTCTTTCTCATGGCTGAATAATATTCCATTGTGCATATATACCATATTTTCTTGATCCACTCACCTGATAGACACTTAGGTTGTTCCCTAAGTGGCTATTGTGAATAATGATTCAATGAACATGTAACTACAAATATCCCTTTGAGATAAGGTTTTCATTTCCTTTGGATAGACACCCACAAGTGGGACTGCTGGGTCGTATGGTAATTCATACCATATGGCAGCCACTCTACCATATGTCTTTTGATTGGAGAATTTAGTCTGTTTACATTTAAAGCAATTATTGATAATTATGAACTTACTGTTGCTATTTTTTTCATTGTTTTCAGGTTGTTTTGTAATTCCTTTGTTTTTCTCTTGCTATCCTCCTTTGTATTCTGATGATTTTTCTGTAGTGTTATGCTTTGATTCCTTTCCCTTGATCTTTCGTATATCTATCATAGGTTTTGCTCTGTGGTGACCATAAAACATCTTATATTTTATCCTTACATAAAACATATTTATGACAGTCTGTTTTAAGCTGACAACTTCACACACATACAAAAGCTCCACATTTTTATATTCCCCCTCAACATTTTGTTTTTTTTTTTTTCTTTTTGTGGTATGCGGGCCTCTCACTGTTGTGGCCTCTCCCGTTGCGGAGCACAGGCTCCGGATGCGCAGGCCCAGCGGCCATGGCTCACGGGCCCAGCCGCTCCGCGGCATATGGGATCCTCCCAGACCGGGGCACGAACCCGTATCCCCTGCATCGGCAGGCGGACTCTCAACCACTGCGCCACCAGGGAGGCCCAACATTTTGTTTTTGATATCACAATTTACATTGGGTAACCATTAACAAATTATTGTAGTCATTGTTATTTTTAATATTTTTGTCTTTTAGTCTTCACACTAGAGTTACAAGTGATTTACACACTACTATTACAACATTAGGGTATTCTGATTTTAACTATGTATTTACTTTTGCCAGTGGTTTTATATTTTCATGTTTTCCTGTTACTAATTAATATCTTTTCATTTCAGCTTGAAGAACTACCTTTAACATTTCTTCTAAGGCCCATAGAGTGGTGATAAACTCCTTCAGCTTTTGTTTGTCTGGAAAACCCATTATCTCTCCTTCAATTCTGAAGGACAACTTTGCTGGGTAGAGTTCTTGGCAATTTTTTTCTTATAGCACTTTGAATATATCATGACAATCCATTCTACCCTGCAAAATTTCTCATAGTCTTATGGGGGTTCCCTTACATGTAACAAGTTGTTTTTCCCTTGTTGCTTTCAAGATCCTCTCCTTGTCTTTTAACTTTTGCCAATTTAATTATAATGTGTCTTGGTGTGGGTCTCTTTGGATTCCTTCTATTTGGAACTCTCAGGGCTTCCTGGATCTGGATTTGTTTCTTTCCCCAGGTTAGGAACTTTTCAGCCATTATTTCTTTAAATAAGCTTTCTGCCCCTTTCTCTTTTCTCCTTCTGGGATGCCTATAATGTGTATACTGGTCTTCATCAAGGTCTCCCACAAGTCCCTTAAATTCACTTCACTTTTTTTCATTCTATTTTCTTTTTGCTCCTCTGATTGAAAGAATTCCACTGCCCTGTATTCAAGTTCACTGATCCTTTCTTCCACTTGATCTGGTCTGCTGTTAAACACTTCTATTGAATTTTTCAGTTCAATTATTGTATTCTTCAGTGTTTTGATTTCTGTTTAGTACTTGTTTATATTTTCTGTATCTTTGTTGAAATTCTCACTTTGTTCATGCACTGCTCTCCTGACTTTGGTGAGCATCTTCATGACTGTTATTTTGAACTCTCTATCAGGTAAATCACTTATCTGAATCTCATTAAGATCTGTTCCTGGTTACTTAACCATGTTCTTTTGGTTGGAACATATTCCTCTGTTTCTTCATTTTCCTTGAATCTCTGTGTTGGTATCTGCTTATTAGATAAAACAGCCACCTCTCCTGGTCTTGATACAGTGGTCTCATGTATAAGATGAACCTCATCAATCAGTACAGCCTGAGCTCTTGGTTGTCTCTCAAAGCTCTGTGATTGTCCAAGCCACCTTCTTTAATCTTACTGGCTCCCAATAGTTGAGAGTGTGTCAAGACCGATCAATGTCCCAAAAGGCAGAATTGTATTGAGCACCTAGATGGAGGATGACTGGAAGCGGAACCCTCAGTCAGCAGCTTTGAAAGTATATAGTTAAGCTTCTTCCAGGGAGAAACTGGGAATTGGGTGTTTTTGCCTGTTTCCTCTGTGCTGGGCCCAGGTATATAGCTGTGGGAGGCAGGGTGGGGAGAGAAGGATGCTCCTCTGCCCATTAAGAGCTGCTTCTTTGTTTGCTATAGTCCTGTGGGGCTCATAAATGCAAGCTCCAGTGTCTATTGAGCCAGGTGATCCAGTGACTTGTCCCTTTGGGTAGCTGATGCAAAAGCTGGGGCACCAGATGCATGTACAAGCTTTGTGCAGGGAGATACCAGCAACTTGAAGTGGTCTAGAGGGAGAAGGTGGGGAGGTGTCTGCTGGTTTCCCTGGTGTCCAGGGAGGATTGCAGCCATCCCCTAGACAGCGTACTAAATTAGAAGCCTGACCCACAGGCAGCAGCTTTCAAAGTATGCAGATGAGCCCCTTTCAGGGAAATGGGCATTTCTACCTGCTCTCTCTGCACAACTGTGGTGAGTACTCTGGTCCATTAACGACTGCTTCTTTGCTGTAGCCTTGTGGGTCTCATGGATACAAGCCCCATTGGCTTTAAGAGCTTTGTGTTTGGGGGGCCTATTCCTTAGGTGGGAATCTTAAAAGTTGGGGTGCTAAATGTGGCACTCACACCCTCTGCTCTTCAGGGAGTAAATCAAATTATCAAATTACATCTGATAAAAGTGATCAGCAATTTATTTTTCTAAAATTTAGATTATGAAGAATAGCACAATAATGAATAAGAGGAAAATTACAGGAAATTGTTTTGGTGAGATAACTGAGAAAAAGTATGGATAAAAAAAAAACCCTAATCTCATTTTAACTCCCTTAACCTTTTTCACTCTCGATGTAAATCCAGTTTTAAAACCTAAATGGGGCTTATCTTAGTGACTGATGATATGAATCAGAAGGTTAACTATTCAGGACTAATTCTGTACACTTTAAAATATGCATCCAGTAGGTTATGATGAATCTCAGAAGAACCTGACCACACGTATATCTAAAAATAATGAATAATAGCACTTCATTTATATACAACTTTAAAAGAAAAAACTTTTACATTCTGCTTTAAAAGTCAGATAAAGGTCAAAATAGAAGAAAATATGTGTCAAAACTAAGGTCAAACTCAGACCTCAGCTTTGTACAGAAGTATATAAGAAGCAATCCTTTCAGATCGAGAAAGGTGGGATGCTTGAAATATGAGATACTACTTTTTAGTAAGACCCACCTAAACTCAGTGTTTTGAAAACCAAAAAGATTTACAACATAAACTAGCATAAAAATTTCTTGCACAATTAATAAGTAAATACCTATAGATAGGGAGGCTTACTAGCTTATGGTTACAAGTATAGACTCTGAGGAGCTCAAAACACTCAAAATGATTCACTTTCATTTCTTACCACATTTTTCTAGAGAAGCATGGCAAATTTCATATTTTTTTTTCAGTTTTTACAAAGCTAGAGGTCAATACCAAAGAAGGTACATAGAAAAAGCAACTATGTGTTATGCTATTGTGTTTCAAGTGCTTTTTAAAATTCCTTTATTATGACAGTGAAACGAAAACATCAGAATACAAAACAATAAACATACCAAAATTAAATTATTTGCTGATGTATACATGGGTAAATTAACTTGTTAAAGTTAAGAACTGTGCAGCCAGCCATAGAATTTGGGGTAATTTATTATTTCTATTAAATATTATTGTTATATTATTTTTTTAATAAAACAAAGGAAAAAAAATTAAGTAAGGTCATAGTGTATAAGCCAAGCCAGAGAGTCACAAAAGTGCTCAAGAATTACACTGGCAGGCATAAATTTCTGGGCTTCAGGCACTCCTGAATGGGGGCAAGCCTGCTTCTTCGTCTGTTTAAAGGCAGCCATAAATGAGTTAGGTATAAAAGAGGTCAATAGACTGGCATAAAACTCGGCCTAACAGGGACCTTTCATTGTGGACGGTGGTAAACCCATTCAACCACAACTTTTCCTTTGGGGAGGCAGAAATGCTAGTAGGTAAATAAAGAATGGTATGTTGATCAAGCTCAGGATATATCCTTTCCAATCCTGAAAACCAAAGATCTCAAAATGACTGTACCACCAAAGATATAATGCTCCTGTGTAAACTTGCAATAAGATTCAATTTCTGAAGGCAATATGTGAATGTTTTTTCCTTGCAACTGTAAAGAATCAGACTAATTCAGTTTCACAGAGGAAAAAAGATGATACTAAAAGCAGTTTACACATAATTTAACAGAGTTAAGATATCTAGGACAAGTTGTTATGTACAACATATGTCTACAAAGAAATTATTCTACCTATTAAGCACATACTAGATGCTTGATAAATAACTGAATGAACAATAAAGCTATATAAGCATTAAGTCTTTAAAAAGGAATTCCAAAACCTAAACCACACTGATTATTTCTTACTCATATTGCTACATAATTCCTTAAGTGCTTTTGGTATTTCAGAATTTCAAGGATTTCATTTTTCAGTTTATTCTGAATATCTTATTTTTCTATCAAGGATCTAACACGTTCTCTTAAAATATATGATTACGAGGTTTCATTGTATTCTTTTTAAATGAACTATTTCATGTATATAAATAAATATAGCTAATAATATAATATACACTCATGTGCCCACCATCCAACTTAAGAAAAAAAACACTACAGACATGACCAATAAAATGCTCTGTGAGCCCCCATCTACATTCTCCTTCCCCAGCAGTAATACCTACTTATTCATGCATGTTTTTATACTTTCACTACATCTTTATATATCAATAAACAAAACAGCAGTGATTTTTAAATTTTTTTTACATTCTTATCTCCTAAGACTTTTAAAAACTATGTACCACCTTGCATATTTAAGTTGACACTTAAATAATGGCAAAGGATGTATTTTCCTATTTACTGCATATCAAATGCATGCTTTAAATATGTTTTTGTCAAAGCCTTGGAGCTGCACTTTGGTTTATTCAATTTACGGAAAATATAACTATATAACTTAATTGGCAAAGCCAGTCCTCATTGTCAAATGCAATCACCCAAATTCAACCTACTCTCAGAAAAATTCTAACTTAATTTTTAAATTCAAATAAATGTGTTATTATGTGTCCCCATGACAACTTTCTCACTTGTGAATTTTAATTTTAAGATAGATAAATGGATAGCTAGCTAGCTAGGTAGACAGAGAAACTATAAGGCATGGAACCTTACTATGAGATTGTCACCTGGATGAAATAACGTGTTGCCCCTTTCAATAATTTTTATTGAAGCTTTCTCTGTTTTGTTCTCAAGGGACTCTCTCTCAGGAGAGACTCTCCGATAGTCTCTTTGTTTGCTGCCCTGATTTTTAAACCCCAAGGCAACGCACCATAGTAAGATTTAGGATGGACAAGACGTAAGCTTTTCTTTTGAAAGACAGATGATTATGAAAAACGTCAGAAAGGAGAACTGGCAAACCAGAAGGAGTTCTCAGGCAGATCTTTTTTTAGGAAGGACTACATATGGAAAGAGAGAATATGGAAATTAATTGCTTTAAAGCTATTCATACCTGTATATCCCACAGGAAGTCTTTGTGTGCCCAGGGTACAGGTATCCCAATTTGAAAACCACTGATCAACAGCTGGGGTTGGCAAACTAGGATCCAGCTGCCACTTGTTTTGTATACAAAGTTATACAGGGCACAGCCACACTCACTGGTTTACATATTGTCCATAAGTGCTTTCACAGTAAAATGGCAAAGTTAAATAGTTGCAATAGAGATTGTCTCACAATGGCCAAAATATTTACTATCAGGTGCTTGAAAGAAAAACTTGGCTACCCCTCATCTACGGCACTGTGTATGTGCTTTTTAAAATTCTTTTCTTTAAATTAAAGTTATATATTCACATATTTGTAAGCACACCTCATCATAAAAGGCTTATTATTATTATGAAAATGTCATTTCCCTCTCCCCAGAAGCAACTACTTTATATTCTTTTAGCTGATATGTATGGTACAGGCCAAACCAGGGAGCCACAAAAGTGTTTGACAGCTATCAAACAGACTTTGCCCCAACCCTTCCATAACATTCTTATATTATCATTCTTTATTATTCAGTTTCAAGCACTGTATGTTAACTTCTCATTACTGAAAATGAGGATTTATCCCATCGCATATCCTCAATATAGTTGTAAATCAATATTCAATATTTATTATTACGAGTAAACACTATCAGCAAGTGAGTTATCTGTATACTAAAATTATTTTTCCTTCTCCTACCCAAGGTTTACTTTTTTGGAGATAACAAATGAAGTCTGTTTATTTTCCACATACTTATCTATAATTCAACTTGATATGCTCAGTATATATGTGTTCATTTAATCCCTCTATTTTTCCGAATGTACCGCTTCCCTCAAATATGTCTGGAAAACAGTCTGTACTGTTTTCCCTTTGCCATGAATAAACCTCCAGGTTTCAACAGGGTAGAAAAGTTGCCTGGTTTTCAGACTTTCACGAAGGGAGTTTTAACAATGTCCTTTTCTTTTGCTTCAGGAGATTTAACATTAATACAATGCTATTATTTAATATATAGTTCATGTTCAAATTTTTAAAAATAACCCAATACTGTCCTTTATAGCTAAGGTATTCCCTCAATTCAGGATCACGTGTCATATTTGGTCATCAGGTTGATTAGTCTTTCTTTGTCGTTCATTACACTGATATGACTGGCCTGGCGTTTCATGAAGTTTTCTGGTTACTTCCTCGTGATTAGATTAAGTTTGTGCATTTAAAAAAATACTACATGAATGATGTCTTACTTTCAGTGCATCATACAAAGAGGCAAACATGATGTCAAGGCTGTTCTACTTGGCACGTCTGACTAGCTGGTTACGGTGGTATGGCCAGATTTGCCCACTATAAAGTTATTTTTTCTTCCCCTTTGTAAATTAATAAGTAATCTTCAGGGAGATACCTTGAGACCATGTAAATACCCTGTTCCCCAACAAAATTTGATCCAATGGTCTTAATATCCACTAATGATTTTCCCCTGAATTGATTATCACAATGACAGCTGAAAAATGGTGATTTTCCAACTCTGTTATTTCTTCTACATTTATTGGTTAATGTCTAATTGCTTCTTAAATAGATTTTCAACCAGGTTACTGTTTTTAGCACCAGCCTCAACTCCACTTTCAGTTTCCTGGCACTGCCAATTACTGAGCATTCTGGGATTCTGTGGTTTAAACTGGGTTTCTTCTAAGCTTTCTCTTCTGCTAGATTAGGGGTTGTACTCCTCAGTTTTGCTAAATTTGATAACATTGCTCATCTGCTTTCCAGCTTCCAAAACATTGTTGCTGTGTTTGCCTCTTCAATTTTTCTTTGACCTTATGCTTTTAAAAGTAACCCCCTTTACTGCCATTTTCATTAGGCTCAAAAAGAGAAAGTAAACTCGTGTTTAACTGACTAACTTTATTTGAAATTCCTTTTTCTTTCCCTGCCTTCAAATTTTATATAAATGGTATCATGTTGTACGAAATCTTCTGCAACTTGCTCTTTTTACTCAATATTACGTTTCTGAGATTTATCCATGTTGATACATGCAGCTCTAGTTCATTCATTTTTAATGAATGATGTTTTAATGCAGTGTATGAACATGTTACAATTTTCTTATCCAATTCCACTATATTCCCAAAAATGAGATTGTGAGGTTTGGGGTAGGGGTCTATTTTTCCATAAGAACATACACTCCCCATTTAAGTAGGAAAATAGGATTATATACGCAAAATGTGAATTTTAAAACATTTCAATTCTGTAACTTATAAAATGCACTAATAATACTAGGCACAGAGAACTCACTCAATAAATGTCAGTCACTTAGAGACAACAATGAAATGGGCTTCAGAAATTCAGAAATAAGATTCTTTTCTGAAAGTTAAACTGCAAGATCAACACATTATAGGCCAGGGCAGAGTTATGAAAAGAGTAAAACAAATGAAGAGCTGCAGGGCCAGCAACATTTGACCATAATATAACTAGTGTAATAGCAAAAGAAATAACAGGTCAATCAGAAAGGAGTAGCAGAGAAAAAAGGATAATCATAGAAACAAATGCTGGCAATCCATAAAAACACTGTTCATGAGAGCAAAAACCTTAATACACATGTGGCAATTTTTTTCTATTCCAAACCATAAGGCTATTCTTAGGATAAAGACAGATATTGGGAATTGTGGTCAATTCTATTTAAATATTTCCATTCCTATGGGTCAGACAATCCCTATTGTAAGATGGACACAACAGGTGATTTTAGGCTGGATGCAATTAAACATTTATTTTACTACTTAACTTCCCTTATCCTAATGCTGCACTCACCAGATATCCTACTGTTTTTTTCCTATGCTAACTTAATTTCTTACTATAAATTAATATACTGGAATTCTGGCAACCCTTTCAAACTCTCTTGTGTTTTAGTCACCGTGATATCTTTTAGAGCCAAATCACCTTGGACGTGGACAAAAAATGAGTCTTTGGAGCCTCCAGACCAGATCTGAGAACATGATCAAGTAAACAAGGTGCTGTGCAGTATGGTCCTACCTAGCTGCCCTAACCTCTCCTTCGACTACAGTATCACCATCCAACTCCGTTCTCTACTGATTTCTAGAATTTCCTCTTTCTCTTTCATTGAGCATATGTATTAAAAATAAAGTAAGTGAGCTCTAATATTATGGATTTCTTCTACTGTCTGTAAACCTGTTGCTGAGTCATGTATTTTGTCAATACTTGGCAATACATTTATTTACTTTTTCAAACAGAATTGTTTCCTACTATCTTGTCAGGATGAAAGGAGAAGCAATATTTCAGAATACTTGCTGCAAATGGCTTCTAATGGGATAGAATCAAGACTAGGAAAAGTCTACTTCATTAATTTTGTGAAATGTTAATTCAACTTGTACTGAACTGATGAACAGGTGTTGAACTATATTGGCAACAGGTATTGAACTGTATTGGCAAAACTGAATTTTCATGAAAAAAGTACAAGCAATGCTCAATTTCAAAATATGTTCAGTTTCTCAGGGTTATTTTATAGTTGGTCACTGGAAATTCAAACTCTGTCATACAAACCATGTAATATACTTACATGGCATTGAGATTTTCAAGTCTGTCAATAAAAGCCTATCTAACTAATAATGAATCAGGTTATGTGTTAGGTGCATCTGATATATAAGTGAATAAGACATAATCCCTGTGCCATATAGCCCACAATATAGTCAGCAAGATGGACAAATAAAACAAGTAATTATAATGCTGAACTCAAAGGGTTATATAAGTGCACAAGGCAGTGTAGCTATATCAAGAAAGAAGTGACTAACTCTATGAGTTAAGAAGTTAGGAAAAAAGTTAAGGAAAGTAGCACAGAATTTTAAAGCGCCTTTTAAACAGAATTAAGCATGAGCAGAAGTGTCCTGCTGATGGGAGAGAAAGAAGATATTCAGCTTGAGAAACAGCAAGGAGTGCCTTGGAAAGTAGGATGGGTATAACAAATATAAGGAGGAAAGCTAGAAAGTTGGGCAGGGCAGGAGGCTTAAATGGAATTTCAAGGAACTAGATCTTTTGGCCAGAGCTTCCCAAGAAGTGTGCCTAAAAATTGATTCCTTCAGCCTTCAAGGTGGCCAGGAGAGAAACTGTTGAGTTATAGGGTAGGCGTACATTTGACTTTATAAGAAACTGTCAGTTTTTGAACATGGTTATATCATTTTCACACCAATCAGCACTGTATGGTTATATATGAATGTTTATGGTTTCTCTAGTTATGGTTATTGTCAATCTTCTAAACTTTAGCCATTTTCATAGATGTGTGGTGGTATCCCATTATGGTGACTAGTGATGTTAAGTATCTTTTCCTATGCTTACTGGCCATTCTTGAATCTTATTAAAGCCAATTCAAGATTTTCACCCCATTTTTATTAGCTCTGTCTTTTATCATTGAGTTGAAGTGTTCTTTATATAGACTGGATACAAGTCCTTTCTCAGATACATGTACTGTGATTATTTTCTCCCAGTCTGTTGCTTTCCTAATGTTCTCTTTTGATGAGAATTAGTTTTTTGTTTGTTTTTATAATTAATTTTTATTGGAGTATAGTTGCTTCACAATGTCGTGTTGGTTTCTACTGTACAGCAAAGTGAATCAGATATATATATCTGCCCTCTTTGTTAGATTTCCTTCCCATTCAGGTCACTGCAGAGGACTGAGTTCCCTGAGCTATACAGTAGGTTCTCACTGATTATCTATTTTATACATAGTATCAATAGTGTATATATGTCAATCCCAATCTCCCAATTCATCCCACCTCCCCTTTCCCCCCGTGGTGTCCATATGTTTGTTCTCTTAATTTTGATTAGGTTCAATTTACCAATGTTTTTCCTTTATGGATAGTGCTTTCTGTCTCCTGTCTACCCCGAAGTTGTGAAGATATTCCACTATGTCTTTTTGTAGAAGCACTATAGTTTTAGCTTTTATGTTTAGTCTATGATCCATCTTTAATTAATATTTGTGTATGATGTGAGGTAGGGATCAAGGTTCGGCTTTTTCCATATGGATATTAAGTTATTCTAGTGCCACTTGTTATGAAGACTTTCCATTCCTAATTGTGTTCCTTTGGTGCTACTGCCAAAAATCACCTGGCTGTATACTATTTCTAAACTCTCTATTCTTTTCCATTTATTTGTTTATATATCCTTATGCCAGTACCACGTTGTCTTTTAAAAAAATTTTTTTTTGATGTGGACCATTTTTAAAGTCTTTATTGAATTTGTTACAATATTGCTTCTGTTTTATTTTATTTTATTTTATTTTTTGGTTTTTTGGTCCCAAGGCATGTGGGATCTTAGCTCCCTGACTGGGGATCGAACCTGCACCCCCTGCATTGTAAGGCGAAGTCTTAAGCACTGGACTGCCAGAAGAGTCCCCACACTTTCTTAATTATTATAGTTTTAGAGTAAGTCTTAAAGCCAGGCAGCATAAGTCCTTTAATTGTCGTCTCCTTTTTCATGATTGCTTTCAGCTATTCTAGGTCCTTTGCATTTCCATATATATTTTAGAATCAGCATGTTGATTTCTACCAAAACAAGTCTAATGGGATTTTAACTGGATTTTTATTTGATTGAGTCTATAGATAGTGGTTCACAAAGTAAGGGCTCTGGCCCAGCAGCATTACCATCACCAGGGAACTTGTTATGAATGCAAATATTCAGGCCTTACCTCAGACCTTGTGGATCAAAAACTCTGGGAATAAGGCCTTGCAATCTGTGTTTTAACAAGCCCTCCCTGTAACTGGTGCATGACAAAGCATAAGAATTACTGCTGTGAGGGACTTCCCTGATGGTCCAGTGGTTAAGACTCCACACTTCCACTGCAGGGGGCACGGGTTCGATCCCTGGTTGGGGAACTAAGATCCCACAGGCTGCGCGGCCAGAAAAAAAAAAAAAAAAAGAATTACTGCTGTGAATCAGTTTGGGAGAACTAACATCTTAGCAATATTGAATATTCCAATCCATGAAGAGGTATTTCTCCCCATTAATTTAGGTCTTCTTTAATTTCTCTCACCAATGTTTTATAGTTTTAAGTCTACATGTCTTGGGACTTCCCTGGTGGTGCAGTGGTTAAGAATCTGCCTGCCAATGGAAGGGACACGGGTTCAAGCCGTGGTCCGGGAAGATCCCACATGCCACGGAGCAGCTAAGCCCATGCGCCACAACTGCTCACGTGCCACAACTACTGAAGCCCATGCGCTTAGAGCCCGTGCTCCGCAACAAGAGAAGCCACTGCAATGAGAAGCCCGCACACCACAACAAAGAGTAGCCCTTGCTCGCCGCAACTAGAGAAAGCCCTCGCACAGCAATGAAGACCCAACGCAGACATACATACATACAAATAAATAAATAAATAAATAAAATTTAAAAAAAAGTCTACATGTCGCATATATTTGCTTAATTTATATCAGGGTATTTTATGCTTTCTGATGCTATTGTAAATGGTATTCTAATTGCTACTGGCTAACCTTCAGCCATAGTCTACAGGTGATATGGGCAGAAGCCTATTTGGGGGTGGGAGTTCACAAAGAGATTTAAAAAAAAGTAGAGAACTAAAATTACTGGTAGCATCTTGAAAACAAATTAGTTTCAACAGATATGCAAGAATAGGAGGTTGTTTCCAATGAATTGATATAGGTATTAAGCATGAGCAATTATAAAGATCACAAAAAGAAGGACAACCAGACATCATGTTCTCCTGTAGTCTTGCCAAACATTTTCTACATTCTTGACAAAAAGATCAAACATCAATATCCAGCTTCTGGATCCAGCTGCCAATGCGGAAGAAAGACAGAGGAGCAGGGGAACATGTTGAATTACACAGAGAGCACAAGATCAGCAAAATCTAGACTGTGGCAAACTCTTTAAGTCAAATGGGCTGGGTTTTTCAACAGACAAATGTGTAAGGAAATAAAAGTGATGGAGGAAGAACATATAAACTGAAAGAGATTTAAAACAAATACAAAGTTTTTACAAAATGGGCAAGTCTAAACTATAGTGTACATTTGGCTGAGAAGATTATTTAAACGTGAGTAAACGCTTACTATAAAAGTCAGGTTCAGGGTTGCTTTTGTGGGGAGAAAGGAGGTTGTATTGAGATCGGGCACATGAGTAGCTGGCAAAGTTCTGTTTCTTGATTTGGGTGGAATTTGCCTTATAATAACCTATTAAACAATACATTTAATTATTGTGGTCTTCTGTTTACATGACTTATTTTTACAGTAAATAGGTTTTTTCTCCCTCTTAACATGATATATGTAAAATCTGGGATTGAAGAGTTTATAAGTTTTAGTGATAGAATGATGTTTGGGGATGACACGAACTAAGGTGTGGCTATGGAAGTGGTTGTTTATTGAAGTAGGGATACTGGTGTGGATGAAGTCAAAGAAGTAAATGGCTAAGACTTGGGAAGACACTGACAGGAAAAAACCACAAGTCTGGTTCTAATCTCTGCCATCAGTGTGGGAGAGTGCCCTAGAGGTTAGCAAAGATAAAAATGATGAACAGGTCGAGAGAAATCTACTTGGATTGCAAAGGTACCACACTCTCCTGGGCTCACAAAATGGAATAATATTTTGGAAATGACTGGGGGAAGGTAGGAGCAATCAATCCCACTTCCTTTCTATGGGTTGTAGGAAAATGAGCACAATTCACCTCAAGGAAAAAAACGACTCATTATCTTTTAGACACAGATAGATTTTACTTGAGGCTCTGTGGTAGAGAAAGTTCCTAGGACAATATTAAAGGTGAAGGGTAATTTGCTAATAAAGAAACGGAAATTCCTGAAACACAATGGAAAGGGTCAGGAGGAAGAGAAAAGGGTGTGTGCATTTGTGTGTGTGTGTCTGTTGGGAGGTACAGAAGAGCATAAAGAACGATGTGATTAACAGTACATTAGAAAAGAGGCAACAGAGGGCTCCTTTTTAGATATTCAAGAATGTGAGCACCATGGAGGGAATGACTTGGTCTCACTGTTCTGATGGAGCTTGTCTGAGATACTGGGATTACCTAACATTTATAGGAGTAGTGCCTTAGGCCTGATTATTGCAGTTGCCTCCATCTAATCACTTTGCAAGTATCAATGTTTCCATGGAAGAAGGCTTTCAAAGTCTGGAGGATAGAAGAAACACCTTTTTCTCTTGAGAACAGTAGCTCTTATTATGGCCCAGAGAAGGGGAATCAGAAGGGCTCCTTGATCCATCCTACCACTGGAAACCACAGGGGATACTTCTGAATATTGGATCACATTGACTTTTTTTCGCTTTTATTCCAAGGTTCACTGATATTAGAAAAAAGGGTCTGAGAAGAGTAGGACAAGGTCAAGGTAGAAGCAACATACAAAGCTAGAAATAGGCTTAGAGATGTGCTCACTCAGACCCCAGGCAGACACACCCTGATGGGGTCAGTCCAGGAGGAATGGAACAAGTAAAGATAGGTATGCCAATTTATAGGTCATAATAAATTCTGCCCTGGAGTATCCCACCTCTTAAAAAGTGTGGCCTGAGTATCGGAGCCCATTTACATCGTCAGCAGGGTTGTAGTAGTAAGGGAATAGGGGAGGGAAAAGAGGAGTCCTCAGTAGCAGAAAAAATGGAATAGGTAGTATATATATATATATATTTTTTTTCTTTTTGCGGTATGCGGGCCTCTCACTGTTGTGGCCTCTCCCGTTGCGGAGCACAGGCTCCGGATGCGCAGGCCCAGCGGCCATAGCTCACGGGCCCAGCCGCTCCGCGGCATATGGGATCCTCCCAGACCGGGGCACGAACCCGTATCCCCTGCATCGGCAGGCGGACTCTCAACCACTGCGCCACCAGGGAGGCCCGGAATAGGTAGTATATTAATGAATTTGTAAACTTCCCTTTTATGAAATATTTATTTCTTACAAACTAACTTTAGAACATTTCATGCTATTGTTTTAAAATAAAAATTATGAAATAATCATGATTTTAAAACACAAATACCACAGCATTGCTATGCTTTTTATTCTGCATCCCACCCCAAACTATGTTTCTAAAGTTTTTTTTTTTTTTGGCCGCTCCACGTGGTTTGCAGGATCTTAGTTCCCCAACCAGGGATTGAACCTGGGCAGTGAAAGCGTGGAGTCCTAACCACTGGACTGCCAGGGAATTCCCTATGTTTTTAAGTTTTAAACAAAAATTCAATTCAACTATTAGTTACCAAGTGTTACATATTACATGCTAATTGTAATAAGTTTCTTCAGATACTAGATGGTGTTAAATTTATATAAAATTATAAAATTTTATGTTTTATATAAAATTAAGGGCAAAATAAGCAGAGCATGATTTAGAGAGGACCAAGAGATTCAGTGTTTCTCAAACTTTTCTACCAAAGCATCTGTATCAGAACAGAGAACTCCCAGGGGACAGGGAAATGACCTAATGCAAGCTGCTGTAAGTCCAAACATTCTCTAAAGTGTTTTTATTTTGTTTTAAATTTTTATCATTTCATTTAAAATTTTATATGGATTTTGTTACATCCCATAATTTGTGCATTTATTTTATTATAAAAATGTTTGAAATTATTTTCTATGGGGCAAAATTAATGCTTTGGAGAGGTGGCATCACATATAGTTTAGAGGCTTCACGTATCCCTGAGAGTACAAACTCCCAATTGAGAAACACAGCATTATAAACACATATTTGAATATTTTCCTTGTGTATTCTTACCTCCATAGTAGGTGGAGTCTTTCTAGTTTTTCTGATCCAAGCTAGAAAGAAAAATAATATTTAAATGTAAGTTTTCTATAATTTGCACATTTTATTCATTCATGCATGAAACAAATATGTATTAAGCACCTGTTATATATTGTTTTAGGCACATGAGTTCCCTCCTCTCCTGTAGCATATATACTAGTGAAGGGGCACAGAAAAGAAACATTATTAGGTAATGATTTGTGTCATAAAAAATACTTAAGTGTAGGGAGGATGTAGAGGGGATAGTTTCATAACTAAAATCATACCCCATAATCATCTGAATTCAACTTAGGGTATATATGGCATATAGGCCAAATCATAATACAGTAAACTTCAAGGCGATATTAAAGTTATATTATCCTGGAAATGTGAACCAATTATTGCTCGATATGTAAAAGAATGGATGTAGAAAAGTTTTCATTTACAGAGATTTCTCTTCTAACCTGTTCTAGCAAGCAGTCTATCTCATATGGCTGGTATCTTAGTGCCAACATTTGGGAGATGAGAGGCAGAGTAGAAAGAGCTTGTATTTGTGAAGTGCCTACTGGACACTGGGCACTGTGCTAGATACTTTAGCTATAGAAAGGGAGTGGGGCAACTGCCTCTAGAGAAGTGTATCAGAATCACATGAATACATGTTATAGTACTTAGCAGAGCAGAGGCAGATTTTGGGGGTTCAAATCCCAACTTCAGTACTTACTAGCTGTGTTACCTGAGGCAAGTTATTTAATTTTCTAAGTATCAGATTTCCCATCTGTAAAATTATAATACTAGTATCTAGATTTTAGTATCTACATTGCAAAAGTTATATGAAATAGTATATATAAATTCTTAGCTCAGAGTCTGGCATAGAGTAAACATGCAAGTCTAAGTTATCACTATCACTATTATTCAGTAAACCTGTATTTTTTATAACAGACTCAAAAAAGCAAAGATCAACAAAACCTGCTTGGCCTATGAGGATATATAGGAAACTGTGAGAAAACACACTGTAAGGAATATAGTCTTTGAAAAGTAAAAACTACTATTTTATCACTTTAGTTAATTCAATCTTCATTACAAAATCATGAAGTATGCTTATTTTATAGAGAAATTTAATGACATTCCCAAATTTATACATTAAGTAGTAATGGTGGAATTTGAATCCAGATCTGACCCTGTCTCTGGATCCAAAAACCATCCATGCTCTACTAAGCAGTTTCTCAAAGTTTATAAGCAACAAGCAAAGAACACTAAACTAGGAAGAGGAATAGGTCACAACACTGACTACTGTCAAAAAATAAGATTCACCCCATTTTACAGATTGGGAAACTGAAGATTAAGCAACTTGCCAAAACTCACACATTTAGCAAGTAACAGTCTGAGAATCAAATGCTGGTTGAACCGGCTCTAAAATCTGAGCTCTGCCCATTCACCAGCCACCTTCTCTTCTGACAGGCTAGCTCTGCTAGCCTGCCTTCTGTCATCCAAGTAATAGCAGCGGGACCTGTCCTCATGACAAGCCCAGTAATGAATGACTGTTGGGGTACAAAGAGCAACATTCAACTGCGGGCCTGGATGAGTTATTTCTCCCTACTTTGTTCTCTCTTGCACTGACCCCATACGTGTATTTTCAATACAGACCCAGTGTTTTGCCTTCTCTATTTCTATTTCTGAACTCCTATCTCTGTTATTATTTTCTGCATCCTCTTCTTATTAGCTTCCAGCCCTATTTCTAGCCACAACTTGCACAAACTTTATATTTCTTGTTAGGCTGGAAGGTTGTCAAAAGCAGGATGCATCCACAGGAGATTTATTTTTCTACCACCTAAATGCCTCGAAAGAGTAGGTACTTAAATACAGTTGTTGAATGAATACTTCCACTATAAAATACTTCCACTATAAAAATATTCGTTGTAATGGGATTTTTTTTTTTTTGTAATGGGATTTTGACCTGTATTAGAAAACCCAGCTTAGCAACAGCAAGATTCCTCTGTACGATCAAGGAAATAAGTGGTTTGTGGAAGTTTTCAACTGCCTCTTTATGGTGAAAATAAGGGGTACTTGTATATGTTTATGGGCATTTTTTTCCCCCAGGAAAAAGACTTCTTTTAAAATAATTCACCATGAGCCATATACCTCTAAAAGGTTTTAAACAATAAATCTTCAGTTCTAATTTGGATTAGAAAGTTAATTCAGAAAAATCATCTGTTACGGCAGGGGTTGTCAAACATAGCCTGCAAGCAAAATTCGGCCCATGGCTTGTTTTTTGTTTTAATGGCTGAAAAAAATAACCAACAAAGAACAATATTTCATGACACATGAAAATTAAATAGAATTCAAATTTCAGCCTCTGTAAATAATGTTTTATTCGAACACAGTCACACTTATTTATTTACATATTATCTATTATAATGTGGGCTACAATGGCAGAGTTGAGCAGCTGTAACAAAGATAATATGGCCCACAAAGCCTAAAATATTTACCATCTGGCCCTTTAAGGAAAATGTTTGCCAACCCCCGTGCTAGGGCTACCATTAAGTATAATCCTTTTAGCAACAACTATATATCTTGATTCAAAAACACTTTCATGAGCTTCCCTGGTGGCGCAGTGGTTAAGAATCCGCCTGCCAATGCAGAGGACACGGGTTCGAGCCCTGGTCTGGGAAGATCCCACATGCCATGGAGCAGCTAAGCCCGTGTGCCACAATTACTGAGCCTGTGCTCTAGAGCCCATGAGCCACAACTACTGAGCCCACGTGCCACAGCTGCTGAAGCCCATGCACCTAGAGCCTGTGCTCCACAACAAATGAAGCCACCGCAATGAGAAGCCCGTGCACTGCAATGACGGGTAGCCCCTGCTCACCACAACCAGAGAAAAGCCCGCATGCAGCAACGAAGACCCAACGCAGCCAAAAATAGATAAATAAAATAAAAATAAATAAATTTATAAAAAAGAATCCACCTGCCAATACAGGGGACATGGATCTGAGCCCTGGTCCGGGAAGATCCCACATGCCGCGGAGCAAGTAAACTCGGGTGCCACAACTCCTCAGCCTGCGCTCTAGAGCCCATGAGCCACAACTACAGAGCCCATGTGCCACAACTACTGAAGCCCGTGTGCCAAGAGCCTGTGCTCCACAACAAGAGAAGCCACCGCAATGAGAAGCCCATGCACCGCAACAAAGAGTAGCCCCAGCCTCTTCAATAAGTGGTGCTGGGAAAACTGGACAGGTACATGTAAAAGAATGAAATTAGAACACTCCCTAACACCATACATAAAAGTAAACTCAAAATGGATTAAAGACCTAAATGTAAAGTCAGACACTATCAAACTCTTAGAGGAAAACATAGGCAGAACACTATAACATAAATCACAGCAAGATCCTTTTTGACCCACCTCCTAGAGAAATGGAAATAAAAACAAAAATAAACAAATGGGACCTAATGAAACTTCAAAGCTTTTGCACAGCAAAGGAAACCATAAACAAGACAAAAAGACAACCCTCAGAATGGGAGAAAATATTTGCAAATGAAGCAACTGACAAAGCATTAATCTCCAAAATTTACATGCAGCTCATGCAGCTCAATATCAAAAAAACAAACAACCCAATCCAAAAATGGGCAGAAGACCTAAACAGACATTTCTCCAAAGATATACAGATTGCCAACAAACACAGGAAAGAATGCTCAACATCATTAATCATTAGAGAAATGCAAATCAAAACTACAATGAGATATCATCTCACACCGGTCAGAATGGCCACCATCAAAAAATCTACAAATAGGGCCTCCCTGGTGGCGCAGTGGTTGAGAGTCCGCCTGCCGATGCGGGGGATACGGGTTCGTGCCCCGGTCTGGGAGGATCCCATATGCCGCGGAGCGGCTGGGCCCGTGAGCCATGGCCGCTGGGCCTGCGCGTCCGGAGCCTGTGCTCCGCAACGGGAGAGGCCACAACAGTGAGAGGCCCGCATACCGCAAAAAGAAAAAAAAAAAAAAAAATCTACAAATAATAAATGCTGGAGAGGGTGTGGAGAAAAGAAAACCCTCTTGCACCGTTGGTGGGAATGTAAATTGATACAGCCACTATGGAGAACAGTACGGAAGTTCCTTAAAAAATTAAAAATAGAACTACCATATGACCCAGCAATACCACTACTGGGCATATACCCTGAGAAAACCATAATTCCAAAAGAGTCATGTACCACAATGTTCATTGCAGCTCTATTTACAAGAGCCAGGACATGGAAGCAACCTAAGTGTCCATCGACAGATGAATGGATAAAGAAAATGTGGCACATATATACAATGGAATATTACTCAGCCATAAAAAGAAACGAAATTGAATTATTTGTAGTGAGGTGGATGGATCTAGAGTCTGTCATACAGAGTGAAGTAAGTCAGAAAGAGAAAAACAAATACCGTATGCTAACACATATGGAATCTAAAAAACAAACAAAAAAATGGTCATGAAGAACCTAGGGGCAAGACGGGAATAAGGACACAGATTTACTAGAGAATGGACTTGAGGATACAGGGAGGGGGAAGGGTAAGCTGGGATGAAGTGAGAGAGTGGCATGGACATATATACACTACCAAATGTAAAATAGATAGCTAGTGGGAAGCAGCCGCATAGCACAGGGAGATAAGCTCAGTGCTTTGTGACCACCTAGAGAGGTGGGATAGGGAGGGTGGGAGGGAGATGCTGGAGGGAGGGGATATGGGGATATATGTATAGGTATAACTGATTCACTTTGTTATAAAGCAGAAACTAACACAACATTGTAAAGCAATTATACTCCAATAAAGATGTTAAAAAAATTAAAAAGAGTAGCCCCCACTCGCCACAACTAGAGAAAGCCTGCACGCAGCAATGAAGACCCAAGGCAGCCATAAATAAATAAACAAACAAACAAACAAATAAATAAATTTATTTAAAGAAGCAAAATACTTCCATATTATCTAAAATAAAAATCAGTATTAACTATTATATTTTTTCCACTTTGCTGTACACCTGAACCTAACACAATATTATAAATCAACTATACTCCAATAAAAATTAAAAAGCAAACAAACAACCCCCCCCCCAAAAAACCTATTACACTTTTTACCTGATTGCCATGTATTCTAGACTCTATGAACACTGCCACTGGCATCAGACCATGTTAAAAAATATAATGCACACTTACTATCACCATGAGAAAAACAACAATTTGCCTTACTGATGAGTCTATAAAACATTATTTTCAGTTTTTTTTAAGATTGGGAAAAGAAAAATACTTCAGTAGAATCCAAATAATTTTTTAAAATTCCACGGTGGATGAATAGGTTGAAGAAACTCTGATATGTGTTTTCTAAACCCTACTGGTTTTGTATAAGTTTATAAAATTCATTCATAGATATAAGAAAGTAATATAATTTAGATAATGTATTAAGTACTACCTAGACTATTCACTCTCACGAGACACTATTCTCTAAGGAAAGATATAAGGGCTTCCTTTAGCTTTGTTTTAAGTGGCTCAAGGAAGAAGATTTTTGTTTAGATAAATAAATGCAATTTCTGAAATAAATAATTCTACAATATAATTTACAATATTTATAATTCTACAATAACCAGATACTTGAAATGTCTTCTTGAGATGATGGTTGATGCCTGTTCACTGTTATGTATCCAATAAAGCTAGAAATTTTCAGTGTGATCACTCATTTATATAATCATCCCTAGTTTCCCAGTCACTACATAGAACAAAGGAAATGTCCTGCTGATGGCTGGCAAAGGTTAGGAGGAGGAAGGAACAGAAATAAGCGCTAATATCAAATCATTACATTTATTTTTTTTTTAACCTCAGAACAATCTGGAACTGAACCTCTATTCAATTACAAATTATATAATGATTTTGCCATTGCTAATTATATTTGTATGGTGGATTCTGTATCAGTCTTCATTATAATGTAACCATTGTCTGAATAGAATTTAGCAAGATAACTGGACAGTTTATGCCTTAAGATCCTAGCATTCTTTCATCAATACTCATTTGCATTCTCATCAGTGGGCATGAGATTTTCACTGAACTTTAATACTCTTATTGGAATATAACATAATATAATGAGCGTAAAAGTGAACATGCAAGTTGAATACTTCATGAAGCATACATTCTTCAAAATTTTATAAGAACTGAAAATGACTAATACACTTTTAGAAGTAGTACCAACAGGGGTTAAGGTAAATGAGAAATTTATCACCAGATTCAGTAGGTGACCATTCAGAGCTGAAGTTATAGATAGGTTATCAACAGTTGCATCCAAAGGATACATTAGAAATATGTGTTTCCACTACTAAAGGAAAATACGACTTTTTAATAAAGCTTCATCTTTCAAAAAACGATCTTTGCCAGTTCTGAGTGTTGACACATCATAAAGAATATTTTTTTAAAAATCCACATTTTTTCACTTTTTCACCACAAGAATTTTTCCACATTTCACCACAAGAATTTGTTGAAAATTCTTCAAATGATATATTATGAAATGAGTTATTTTCTGATTACCGACTCTAAACAGTTTCTTAAGGATATTATTAGATTTACTTGGCACAATTAAGTTACAAATTTTGTGATGCTCATGGCTGGCTATTACTGTTCTTTTCTTCTTAATCAACTTTATTGAAGTATAATTTACATACAACACAGTGAAACCATTTTAAGTATGCAATTCTATGAGTTCTGACAAATGTAAACAACCTTGTAACCAGTACCACAATCAGTGTATAGAACACTTCCATCATCTCCAAAAGTTCCCTAGTGTCTGACTACATGCAAACACCCACCTTAATTCACTCACAGCCCCCAGTGAGTGCTGTATCAATACTCTTTGTCACTGTTGATTAGTTTTGCCTTATCTACAATTTCACATAAATGGAATCTTATAGTATGTACTATTTTGCATTAGCTTCTTTTACTCAATATAAAATAATCTTAATCCCTGTTACTGTGTATAGAAAACAGACTCTGAAGGTAACCTCCAAAACCCCCACCACTTGGTGTTCATGCCTCTGTATGATCTCTTCCCCTTGAGTGAGGACAGGACCTGTGACTTACTTCTAACTATGAAAATTTGGCAAAGGTCATGGAATGTATGTGATTACATGATGATGTTACATAAGATTATAGCATCCTTCTTTTTGGAGTCTCTCTTTCCCTCCCTGGCTGTAAGGAAAAAGAAGGCCATGTTGGGGAATATTATGTGGCAAGAAACTGCTGGCAACCTCAAGGAGGTTATGGTGGTCTCTGGCCAACATCAAGCAAAACCTGAAGCTCACAGCCCTACAACTGCAAGGAACTGAATGCTGCCAACAACCACATGCGTGGGAAAGTGGATCCTTCCACACTCAAGCCTCCAGATGAGAATGTGAGACAGGTTGGGACCTGGGACCCTTTGTTGCAGTGCTTGCACCTGGACAAATGTCTCCTCCAGCAACAAAATACAAAGAAACTATAAGGGACTAAAAATAACTGCGTGCGTGCACAGCTGGGGAAAATTATGAACAATAAGTTACAAAAAGACCATAAACCCAACTGCCACTTCTGGAGAGCCTGGAGCAAAAGCAGGGTACTGCACATGCCCCCTGCACACAACACCACGAAGGGCGTGGGCAGACCACCTTAGCCACCCCTCTGGCCTGAACCCTGGACACACCCCTACCCTCATCCCATATAAGGAACCAGCTGCCTGCCCCACTCGAGGAGTAAGCAAGGGAACCTGTTACTTGTTTTTCTCCCTTGTGCTACAGCACTAGTCCCAGTAAAACCTTGCTTGAATTTCTTGTCTGGTCGCTTACCAATTTCTAGTGATTAAGGAGTCCAAGAACCCTGGTCAGTAACAAATGCAGCCCTGGCTGACGCCTTGATTGCAGACTTGTGAGACCCTAAGTAGAGAACCCAGATAGGCTATGCCTGGACTCCTGACCACAGGAACTGGGAGATGATAAATGTGTGCCATTTTAAGCTGCTAAATTTGTGGTAATATTGAAATGGAGTAATAAAAAACAAACACAACAAGCATAGCAGCAGTTTGTTCTTTTTACTGCTGTGTAGTATTCCAGTGTATGGAAAAATGACAGTGTTTACCCACTCACTACTTGGGCAGTTTTCAGTTTTGGGCTGTTATGAATAAAGCTGCTATGAAAAATTTGGGTACAAGTATTTGGGCAGACTTATTTATGTCTCTGGGTAAACACCTAGCAGAATTTCCAGGTGGTAGAGTATAAGTAGACAGTTAAATTTATAAAGAGCTGATAAACTGTTTTCCAAAGTACTTGTACCATTTTACACTCCAGCCAGAAATTTATGAAAGTTTCATATGCTTTATATCCTCATTAACACTTCATATTGTCAATCTTTTAAATTCTAACCAGTCTAGTGGTATGTAGTGTTATTTCATGATGGTTTTAATTCACATTCCTTGATGACTACTGCTATTATGTATCTTCTTTGGTGAAGTGTCTTTTCAAATCTTTTGCCCACTTTTAAAAATTCTGATGTTTGTCTTATTACTGAGTCATGACAGCTCTCACATGTTCTGACAAATTCTATGATAGATATGTATTGCAAACTTTCTCCCTATCTGTCTTGTCTTTTCATTTGTTCAAAGGTTTTTGTTAAAGAATAGAATTTTTAAGATTTTGGTGAAGTCCAATTCATCATTTTTTTCTTTTGTATTTGTTATGTGTGTATCCGATCTAATGCTTTGACTATCCCATGATTAAAAGATTTTGTCCAATGTTTTCTTCTAAATGTTTTAACTTTTACATTTAGGTCTGTGATCATTTTCAACTGAAGTTTTTAGAGATGAAGTGAGGTAAAGATCAAAGATTATTTTCTTTCATATGGATATCCTGTACTAGCTGTTGAAAAGAATTTCCTTTTGCCATTGAAAAATCAATTGACCATATAAGTGTAGAAATAATTCTGGACTCTCAGTGTGGTTCTCATTAGTTTTTTTTTTTTTTTTTTTTTTTTGCTGTACACGGGCCTCTCACCGCTGTGGCCCCTCCCATTGCAGAGCACAGGCTCCGGACACGCAGGCCCAGTGGCCATGGCCCACAGGCCCAGCCGCTCCATGGCATGTGGTATCCTCCCGGACTGGGGCACGAACCCATGCCCCCTGCATCGGCAGGTGGACTCTCAACCACTGCGCCACCAGGGAAGCCCCTCATTAATTTTATATCTATCCTCATAACAGCATTAAATTGTCTTGATAAATATAGCTTTTTAAAGTTAAATCTTCCAATTTTGGTCTTTTCAAAAATGTTGTAAGTATTCAAGGTCCTTTGCATTTTAATATAAAATTTAGAATCAGTATATCAGTTTTGATTGGGAATGCACTAAATCTACAGATCAATTTGAAGTGAAATAATATCTTTTAAATATTGACTTTTCTGATCCATGGAAGTTATAAATCTCTTCAATTATTTAGATCTTCTTTAATTTCTCTTGGCAATACTCTATATTTTTCAATGTATAGGTCTTAGAGACATATTTCTGTAAATTTATCCCTAAAGACTTCATGTTTTTAATGTCATTTAAAATGATACAACTGAAAATTTTACTTAGCAATTGTTTGGTATTAGAGTGTAGATACATAATTGATTTTAGCATATTGCCTTTATATCTTGAAAACTTACTAAATTCATTCATTAATTTTTGTAGTTTTTTTTAGATTGTCTACATGCACAATCATGTCATCTGTGAGCAGAGTTTTACTTTGTCCTTACCAATCTGTATTCATTTTATTTCTTTTTCTTGCCCTATTGCACTGACTTGGATTTTCCAGAATGATATGAAATAAAAAGTGAGAAAAGATACCTTTGTTTTATTTCCAATTTTAGGAGACAAGAGTTCTTTCACCATTGAATATGAGGTTACATAAAAGTTTTTTTTTTTCCTCTTAATGTCCTTTAATAGGTTGAGGAACTTCTTATTCCAAAGTTTGTGGAGAATTTTTAATCATGAATGTGTGCTGAATTTTGTCAATTTTTTTGTACCAACTGAAATTAACTTATGGTTTTTCTCCTTTATTTTATTAATGTGTTGAACATAAATGCAAATCAAATCCACAATGAGACATCACCTCAAACCTTTTAGGATGGCTATTACCAAAAAGGTAAAAGATTACATGTACTGGCGAGGATCTAGAGAAAAGGATACCCTTATGTCCTATTGGTGCAAATGTAAATTGGTATGGCCATTATGGAAAACAGTATGATGTTCTTCAAAAAAGTAAAACTAGAACTACCATATGATCTGGCAATCCCTCTTCCGGGTATATAACCAAAGGAAATGAAATCACTATTTCAAAGAAATATCTGTGTTTCCATGTTCATCGCAGCCTTATGCACAACTGCCAAGATATAGAAACAACTGTGTCCGCTTACAGATGAATGGGTAAAGAAATTGTGGCATACATACACACACACACACACACACAATGGAAAATTCTTTGGCCTTGAAAAAAATCCTGCCATTTGTGACAACACTGGATGTACCTGGAGCACATTAGGCTAAGTGAAATAAGCCAGACACAAAGAAAAAAAACTGCATGGTTTCACTTTCATGTGGAACGTAAAAAAAGTCAAATTCATGGAAGCAGAGAGTAGAATGCTGGTTAGGAGGGACAGTGAGGTGGGGGAAATGGTGAGATGTTAATCTTCAAATGTTAAACCAATCTATGTTACTGATATAAACTCCACATGGTCATGGCATATTACCCTTTTATATATTCTGGGATTCAGTTTGCTAATATTTTGTTAGTGATTTCTGCATCCGATGTTTATGTGAGATATTGGCTTGTAGTATTCTTCTCTTTATTGTCTCTGTGAAGAGCTGGTATCAAGGTAAACGTGGTTTCATAAAATGAGTAGATAAGTATTCCTCCACATTTTGGAAAGAATTTGTGGCCCACCCTGGCAAGTGCTGCACATGCATATGAAACAAAAATGTTTATTCTGCCATTGCTCACTGGAGTGTTCTATAATGTCACTTAGGTCAAGTTGTTTGATATAGTTATTGTCTATATAATTCTGACAATTTGTGCTTTTTACATGTAGGTTTTGGACCATCTAAATTTACTGCAACTATTTTGATAATTAGGTTTAAATCTACAGATATTTGTATACCTATGTTCATAGCAGAATTATTCAATAGCCAAAAGCTGGAAAAAACACAAATGCCCATTAATGGATGAATGATAAACAAAATGTGTTACAGTCGGCCCTCTATATCCACAAGTTCTGCATCCACAAATTCAACAAACCATGGATCAAAAACATTTGGAAAAAAAATTCTGCAAAGTTCCAAAAAGCAAAATTTGCCATTAATCAGCAACTATTTATACAGCATTTACATTGTATTAGGTATTAAAAGTAATTCAGATATGATTTAAAGTACAGTCATCCCTCAGTAACCATGGGGGGTTAGTTCCAGGACTCCCACAGATATCAAAATACACAAATGTTCAACTCCCTTATATGAAATGGAGTAGTATTTGCATATAACGTATGCATATCCTCCTGTATCTTTTTTTTTTAACATTTTTCTTGGAGTATAATTGCTTTACAATGTTGTGTTAGTTTCTGCTGTAAAACAAGGTGAATCAGCTATATGTATACATATATCCCCTCCCTCTTGCGCCTCCCTCCCATCCTCCCTATCCCACCCTTCTAGATGGTCACAAAGTACTGAGCTGATCTCCCTGTTCCATGCAGCTGCTTGCCACTAGCTAGCTATTTTGCATTTGGTAGTGTATATATGTCAATGTTACTCTCTCACTTCGTCCCGGCTTACCCTTCCCCCTCCCCGTGTCCTCAAGTCCATTCTCTACATATGTGTCTTTATTCCTGTCCTGCCCCTAGGTTCATTAGAACCATTTTTATTTTTAGATTCCATATATATGAGTTAGTATATGGTATTTGTTTTTCACTTTCTGACCTACTTCACTCTGTATGACAGACTCTAGGTCCATCCACCTCACTATAAGTAACTCAATTTCGTTTCTTTATATGGCTGAGTAACACTCCACTGTATATATGTGTCATATCTTCTTTATCTGTTCATCTGTCGATGGACACTTAGGTTGCTTCCATATCCTGGCTATTCTAAATAGTGCTGCAATGAACACTGTGGTAAACAACTCTTTTGGAATTATGGTTTTCTCAGGGTATACACCCAGTAGTGGGATTGCTGGGTCATATGGTACTTCTATTTTTAGTTTTTTAAGGAACTTCCATACTGTTCTCCATAGCGGCTGTATCAATTTACATTCCCACCAACAGCACAAGAGGGTTCCCTTTCCTCCACACCCTCTCCAGCATTTATTGTTTCTAGATTTTTTGATGAGGGCCATTCTGACCATTGTGAGGTGATACCTCATTGTAGTTTTGATTTGCATTTCTCTAGTGATTAGTGATGTTGAGCATCCTTTCATGTGTTTGTTGGCAATCTGTATATCTTCTTTGGAGAAATGTCTATTTAGGTCTTCTGCCCATGTTTGGATTGGGTTGTTTGTGTTTTTGATATTGAGCTGCATGAGCTGTTTTGTATATTTTGGAGGTTAATCCCTTGTCCGTCGCATTGTTTGCAAATATTTTCTCCCATTCTGAGGGTTGTCTTTTTGTCTTTTTATGGTTTCCTTTGCTGTGCAAAAGCTTTGAAGTTTCATTAGGTCCCATTTCTTTATTTTCATTTTTATTTCCATTTTTCTAGGAGGTGGGTCAAAAAGGATCTTGCTGTAATTTATGTCATAGAGTGTTCTGCCTACATTTTCCTCTAAGAGTTTTATAGTGTCCGGTCTTACATTTAGGTCTTTAATCCATTTTGAGTTTACTTTTGTGTATGGTGTTAGGTAGGGAGTGTTCTAATTTCATTCTTTTACATGTAGCTGTCCAGTTTTCCAGCACCACTTATTGAAGAGGCTGTCTTTTCTCCATTGTATACTCTTGCCTCCTTTATCAAAGATAAGTGACCATATGTGCATGGGTTTATCTTTGGGTTTTCTGTCCTGTTCCATTGATCTATATTTCTGTTTTTGTGTCAATACCATACTGTCTTGGTTACTGTAGCTGTGTAGTAGAGTCTGAAGTCAGGCAGCCTGATTTCTCCAGCTCCGTTTTTCTTTCTCAAGGTTGCTTTGGCTATTGGGGTCTTTTGTGTTTCCATACAAATTGTAAATTTTTTGTTCTAGTTCTGTGAAAAATGCCATTGGTAGTTTGATAGGGATTGCATTGAATCTGTAGATTGCTTTGGGTAGTACAGTCATTTTCACAATGTTGATTCTTCTAATCCAAGAACATGGTACATCTCTCCATCTGTTTGTATCATCTTTAATTTCTTTCATCAGTGTCTTATAGTTTTCTGCATACAGGTCTTTTGTCTCCTGAGGTAGGTTGATTCCTAGGTATTTTATTCTTTGTGTTGCAATAGTAAATGGGAGTGCTTCCTTAATTTCACTTTCAGATTTTTCATCATTAGTGTATAGGAATGCAAGAGATTTCTGTGCATTAATTTTGTATCCTGCTGCTCTATCAAATTCACTGATTAGCTCTAGCAGTTTTCTGGTAGCATCTTTAGGATTCTCTATGTATAGTATCATGTCATCTGCAAACAGTGACAGCTTTAATTCTTCTTTTCTGATTTGGATTCCTTTTATTTCTTTTTCTTCTCTGATTGCTGTGGCTAAAACTTCGAAAGCTATGTTGAATAATAGTGGTGAGAGTGGGCTCCTGTATCCTTTAGATCATCAGTACAGTAAGGCAAGAAAAACTAAAATTGGTAAGTGAATTTAGCAAGATTGTGTAAGGTACATGGTTAATATAAAAAAAAACTGCATTTCTATGTGTTACCAGTGAATAATTTTAAACTGAAGTAAAAAACAATCAGTAAGAGCCCATAAAAACTAAGACACACTTAGATTTTAATTTAATAAAATATATGCAAGACCTGTAAGCTGAGAACTATGAAAACTACTGATGAAAAAGTGAAAGAAGACCTAAAAAAGTGGAGCGAATATGCTGTATTCGTAGATTAGAAGGTTCAATTCTCTTCAATCTGATCTATAGATTCTATACATTCCCAATCAAATTCCTAGAAGGATTTTTTTGGGGGTAGTAATTGATAAGCTGTTACTAAAAATCATATGTAACAACAAAGGGCCCAGAATAATTAAAATAATTTTGAAAAAGAAGTTGGAGGACTCAAATTACCTTATTTCCAGACTTACTACAAAGCCTCAGTAATCAAGACAGTGTGGCACTGACAAAAGGACAGATACACATTCATAGACAGAACAGAGAATGAAGAAATAGATCCACACGCATAGGTCCAATTGATGTTTGACAAAGATGCAAAGACAATTCAATGGAAAAAAAGATGGTCATTTCAAAAAATAGTCCTCAGAGAGTAATCACAAAGACAGAAAGTATAATGGTTGTCAGGGGCCAAGGCAGAAGGAAGAATGGAGAGCTATTGTTTAATAGGTATAGAGTTTCAGTTTTAGAAAATGAAAAGAGTTATGGAGATGGATGGTGGTGATGGCTCCAAAAAAATGTGAATGTATTTAGTACCACTTAACTGTACACTTAAAAATGATTAAGATGGTACGTTTTATGCTATGTGTATTTTAACACAATAAAAAACTAGTGCTGAAAAAACTGGATATCCATATAAAAAATAAAATTGACTGATATCTAAACCATGTACAAAATTTAATTCAAAATTAATCAGAGACATATATGTAGAACTGCAAACTCTAAAACTTTTAGAAGAAATCACCAAAGAAAATATTCGTGAGCTTGGGTTAGGCAAAAATTTCTTACATACAACACCAAAAGCATGATGAGGCATAAAAGAAAAAATGATAAATTTGACTTCATTAAAATTAAGAATGTGTCCTCTTCAAGCAGCACTGTGAAGAGCATGAAGCCACAGACTGGGAAAAAAGTATTTGTAAATCACATATATGGTAAAGGACTTGTATTGAGGATATATAAGAAACACTCAAAACTAAACAAATAGGAAAAAAAGCCAACCAAATAAAAAATATCTGGGCAAAAAGAAGAGATATACAGATGGCACAGTGGCTCCAGTTGAAAACTGCTATCAAGTGTAAAAGACCCAAATGTCTTTCAGCTGGTGAATAGATAAGCAAACTGGTATATCAATATGATAGAATTCTACTCAGCAATTAAAAGGAATAAACTACTGATTCGTGCAAGCACACAAATGAATTTCAAATGCATTAAGCTAATTGAAAGAAGGCTGCCTTCTTTTTCTAGCCAAGATGGAGCAACAGGGACATATTATATGGAACAGCAATTTTCATAACTGGACATCGAGTAATGAATACAGTGGTCCCTGAGAATGTTAAATAAACAAAGGTTGCCCTTACAATTGCCTCAGCTTACTGCCTTGACAGTTTCTAGGTTGTGGCACAGGGAGGGGATCTAGCCAAAACCCACCATACTACCTAAATTATGAAGATGGAGCTAGGAGTCTAGGGACAAGGTGACTAAAATTCAAAGGATAGACTACCAGACAGGAGACAGCTACAGAGAGCACACTCTGGATGGAGATTAGCAGAAAACCAAGTATTCAGCAGAGCACTGCTCAGTTCAGGTGAGTGAGGAATTCTTGAGGCCAGGAAGAGAACCACCTGAAAGGATCAGAAGGAACAGTATTCAGGATTTACCCAGGGGCAAAAGTAATGTCAATTCCCACCACCCAGAGTGGAAAACCTCATGACTGATGGGGCAAAGCAGAGTGCTGAGAAATGACTTGCATCAACAGTGCAGAATTATTAGTTCTAGACTGTATTATGCTCTAGTCCCATCTAAAAAATCTTAAAAGTCATCCCTGAAAGAATCAAACTGTTTCCAAGTAACTTAACTGTGTCTCAGAACAAAGCTTAAAATATATATATATAGGAACACAAAAATATCCAGTATTCAACTAGGCAAAAATTTTAAATGTCTGCCATCCAATCAGATATTGCCGAGCAAACAAAGAAGCAGAAAAATACTTCCCATATTGAGGAGAAAAAAATCAACTTACCAAAACCAACTGAAAACAGATACAGATGGTAGAATTAGCAGACAAGAACATTAAAACAGTTATAACTGCACCCCATATGTTCAAAAAGCTACAGGAAAGATTGAACATGTTAAGTAGAGACCTAGAAGATATAAAACAGACCCATATCAAACTTGTAGAGATGAAAACTATAATGCCTAAAATGAAAAATACTCTGGATGGATTAATAGTTATTTGACATTGTGAAAGAAAAGATTAGTGAACTTGAAGACACAGCAAGAGAAACTATACAAATTGAAACTCAAAGAGAAAAAAGTCTCTACAAGTGAACAGAACAGATCTATGAGCTGTGACACAACTTCAAGCAGCCTAAAACTATGAATGGAGTACCTAAGAGAGTACAGAGAAGGAAACAGGAAAAAAATGTTTGAAGAAACAATGGCCAAAATTTTTCTAAACTTGATGGAAACCAAATCCACAGGTCTAAGAAGCTCAAGAAACATCAAGCACAAGAGATTACATCATGGTACATCATAATCAAATTGCTCAAAACCAGTTAAAAAAAGAAAAACTTTAAAACAGCCAAAGGAAAAAATACACATTACATACAGAGGGATAAAGATAACCATGACAACAGATTTCTCAACAGAAACCATGTAAGGTAGTATATCTTTAAACTACTGAAGGGAAAGCAACTACCAACCTAGAATACTACATCCAGAGAAATATCTTTAAAAATCTTTAAAAATATATTTCAGACATGTAAAAAGCTGAAAGAGTTTAACATCAGTAGATTCACATTTAAAGAAATGTTAAAGGAAGCCTTATAGACTAAAAGAAAATGATTCCAGATGGAAATCTGGATCTACAAAAAGGAATGAAGAACATTAGAAATGCTAACAATATCGATAAGTTATATTTCTCCTATTAATTAAATATCTCTAAATGCTAGTTCACTGTTTAAATAAAAATGATGATGTAGACTGTAGATTGTAACATATGTAGAACTAAAATATATGACAATAACAGAAATGTTAGAAAGAAAAACTGGTGGTATACTTTTATAAAGTTCTTGTACTCTGTATGAAGTAGAATAACCACATAAAGACTCTGATATGTTGAAGATGGTAGTCTGTAAAAGCTGAACCAACCAGTAAAATAAGAAACCAAAGAAATATAGCTGATAACCCACAAAGGGAAATACAACTGAATCATAAACAATACTCAGAACTAGAAGAGGGGAAAGATCAAGATGGTGGAATAGAATAATGTGCAGTTCACCTCCTCCCACAAATACATCAAAAATACATCCACATGTGGGGGGCTTCCCTGGTGGCGCAGTGGTTGAGAATATGCCTGCTAATGCAGGGGACACGGGTTCGAGCCCTGGTCTGGGAGGATCCCACATACCGTGGAGCAACTAGGCCCGTGAGCCACAACTACTGAGCCTGCGCGTCTGGAGCCTCTGCTCTGCAACAAGAGAGACGGCGATAGTGAGAGGCCTGCGCACCGCGATGAGGAGTGGCCCCCGCTTGCCACAACTAGAGAAAGCCCTCGCACAGAAACGAAGACCCAACCCAGGAAAAATAAATTAATTAATTAATAAACTCCTACCCCGAACATCCAAAAAAAAAAAAAAAAAAAGCAGGCAGAGGAAATTATAGGGCAAAAATCTCCTTTTCCCCCTCATCCTTCCCTTTAAAAAAAAAAAAAAATACATCCACATGTGGAAAAATTCTCACAGAATACCTACACAACAGTGGCAGAAGATCTATACATCCAGAACCACGTAACTGGGTAGGATGAGAGAAAAAAAAAGGAATAGGGATGGCACCTGAGCCCCTGGGAGGGAGCTGTGAAAGAGGAAAGGTTCCTTTACCCCGGGAACCCCCTTCAACATCTGGGAGATCAGCCAGGACAGATAGGGAGCTTCAGAGGCTCAGAGAAAAGTGTAGCAGCTGGCTTGTGCCAGGCAGAAGCAGAGAGAGACCAGCACAGATGGTCCTGACCAGCTTACTGCACTACCCAGCCCAAGATGCACATCTTCTGCTGGTGTGCATGGGGGTTGTGTGCTGAGAGTCGAGCTTCAGTGGACAAACCTGGGGAGAGGACTTGGGATGGCTACCTGGAGACAGTCCCAAGGGGCTGAAGTGTGGCCCAGGCCTCAATTGAGGGTGTGCACAGGATGGAGCCTGGCCCACTATTGGAGCCCCGTTGTTAATGCACACGAAGAAGGGGCGGAGCCTCACTCTCATTCTCGGTGTACTCACAGCAGGTGTGGCTCTGTCTCTAGGAGCTCTGGGAGTGTGCAAAGCACCTGTGGGCTGCCCATATGTAGAGGTGGGGCTGAAATCTGAGCTGTGTCCTGGTGGCTTTGGAGGATTTACATGCTGGTGCCTCTGTAAGCTCAGCGCCCTCAGGATATCCGAGTGAATTACTGGTACTCCTGTGGCTGGGCAGGCCTGGCATTAGCAGCTACCGGCTTTGCAGGCATGTGCACATAGAGATGTGGCTGGGGTCTAGGCTGACCCTGTAGCTCCCACGATGGGGCCAGGTGCACGAATGCACGCAACAATGGCAGGTTCTGATACCTAACTTCAGCGGATCTGTGCCAATGGATCTGTGATGGTGGCTTTGCGAGCACAGTGCCTAAGGGACATCTGGGCTGACAGCCTGTATTCCCATGGAGGAGGCAGGGTTCAGGGCAGTGTCAACAACAGTGTACTTTGTGAGCACAGACAGCTGGTGACTGGCAACACCACAGAGCACATTTCCCAGTGGACAGCCTCTGCGGAGGAATACTCAGTAGCTCCTCTCCCAGTGGAAGTGCTCCAGTCCCGTCTACCTCACACAACAGCTCAGAAACGGATCTGGGAGCTTCAACTCCAACAAGTGGGGAGCAGATCCTGCCCCAGACAGTGCTGTGACAACCACAGAGCAAAGAGGAGACCCAACTCAATATCCAGTGCAGTCTCTGGTTACCACAACACCAATGACACCCCCTATCAAGGGGATAATGGCCAGCACACACTGAGGAAAGATGTGGCAGGCAACCATTCTAAAAACAGCCCTCGCACTGGTTTTACAGACTACCATCTTCAACATATCAGAATCTTTATGTGGTTATTCTACTTCATATAGAGTACAAGAACTTTATAAAAGTATACCACCAGTTTTTCTTTCTAACATTTCTGTTATTGTCACATATTTTAGTTCTACATATGTTACAATCTACAGTCTACATCATTATTTTTATTTGGTTGTAAGTAAAAATGACACATTTTTCATTTTCATCAAGAACTTTATTGAACAACGTATTCATTAACCAAATGAACTTTTTGGCCAACCCAATATTAGACTCATGAAGGGTACACCGGGATGCTCCCACATAAAAATAGCCCTTCAAGACCACAGCAGATAACTATTTCTCCTAAATTCATAGATTCAGAGAAGTAGAAGTAAAATGAAGAAGCAGAGGATCCACTTCCAATTAAAAGAACAAGAGAAATCCCCTGAAAGAACAAACAATGAAACAGACCTTTCCAGTCTACCAGATCCCAAGTTCAAAAAGGAGGCAATAAAAATACTGAAGGAATTAAGAAAGGCTATAGATAGAAATGTAGATCACTGTAACAAGGAACTAGAAACTATAAAGAGGAGCCAACTAAATTAGAAAACACATTTGCTGAGACAAAAGACAAGCTAAAGGCAATAAATAGCAAACTAAATAATGCAGAAGAACGAATAAGTGATCTGGAAGATAGAGTAGTGGAAATCATCCAATCAGAACAGCAAACAGAAAGACAAATTTTAAAAAATGAAAGCAATATATGAGACCAATGGGATTATATAAAGCAAGCCAATCTATGCATAATAGGGATCCCAGAAGCAGAAGAAAGAGAAAAGGGGATTGAAAATGTATTCGAAGAAGTTATGGCTGAAAACTTCCTAAACCTAAAGAAGGAAACAGATATCTAGATACAGGAAGCACAGAGGGTCCCAAACAAGATAAACCCAAACAGACCTACAGCAAGACATATTATAATAAAAGTAGCAAAAGTTAGAGATAAAGAAAAGATTCTAAAAGCAGCAAGAGAAAAGTGAAGAGTTGGTTACAAGGGAACCCCCAAAAGGCTATCACCTGATTTCTCTACAGAAATGTTGCAGGCCACAGGGAGTGGCAAGATGTATTCAAAGTCCTGAAAGGGAAAAACCTGCAACCAAGGACGCTCTACCCAGGAAGGTTATCATTTAGACTAGAAGGAGAGATAAAGAATTTCTCAGACAAGCAAAAAGTAAAGGAATACAGCAATACTAAACTTATCCTAAAAGGAATATTGAAAGGTCTTCTCTAAATAGCAAAGAAGCAAGAATCTATAGGAAAGAGAAAATCACAATTGCAAAGTAAATTACTTAAATAAGCCAGTACATAGATTAAAAAAAATTTTTTGAGAAAGTAATGATAACTACAAAGAACAGCAAAAGAATAAACATGAAGATGTAGAAGAGGACAACAAAATCATATAATGCAGGGGAGGGGAGTAAGAAAACGTAGATTTTTTCTTTAGAATGTCTTTGAGCCTATATGACTATCAGTTTAAAGCAAGCAGATATAGTAATGGGTTAACATACTTGAAAAACAGGGTAACCACAAATCAAAAACATACAATAGACTCACAAAAACCAAAAAGAACACAAGAGTAAAACAAAAGAAAATCATCAAAACACAAAAGGAAAAACAAAAAGGAACAAAGAAGATATACAAAATCAACTGGAAAACAAGGCTTAAAATGGCATTAAATATATATATATCAATAATTTCTTAAAGGTCAGTGGACTAAATGCTCCAATCAAAAGACAGAGAGTGGCAGGTTGGGTAATAACACAAGAGCTTACAGTATGCTGCCTACAAGAGACCCACTTTAGGGTGAAGGACACACATAGTGTGAAAGTGAGGGGATGAAAAAGACATTTCATGCAAACATAAATGGCAAGAAAGGAGGGGTAGCAATACTCGTACCAAACAAAATAGACTTTAAAACAAAGCTCATGAAGAAAGATAAAGAAGGAAACGATATAACCATAAAAGGATCAATAAAGAAGAGGATATTACACTCATTAACATGTGCATCCAACATAGGAGCACCTAAATATGTAAAACAAATACTAACACATAAACATAGAAATTGATTGGAATACAATAATTGTAGGAGACTTTAACACCCCACTGACATGAATGGACAGATCTTCCAGACAGAAAATCAATAAGGCAACAGAGCTCCTAAGTGACACAATAGAATAGTTATAGACTTAATTGATATTTTCTGGACATTACCTCCAAAAAAAAACAAAAACAAAAAACAAAAAACAGAACATAAATTCTTTTCAAGTGCCCATGGAACATTCTCTAGGATATACCACATACTAGGACACAAAACAAGTCTCAACAAATTTAAGAGGACAGAAATTATTTCAAGCGCCACTTCTGACCACAACAGCATAAAACTAGAAATCAACCACAGAGAGAGAAATGAGAAAAGAAATGATTACATGGAGATTGAACAACATGCTACTAAAAAACTAATGGGTCAATGATGAAATCAAATAGGAAATCAAAAACTACCCTGAGACAAACAACAATGAAAACACAACCATACAAAATCTATGGGATGCAGCAAAAGCAGTTCTTAGAGGGAAGTTCATAGTAATACAGGACTTCCTCAAAAAGCAAGAAAAGTCTCAAACAACCTAACATATCACCTAAAAGAATTAGAAAAAGAAGAACAAACAAAACCTAAAGCCAGCAGAAAGAAGGAAATAATAAAGATCAGAGAGGAAATAAAACAGAGATTTTTTAAAAAATCAATAAAACCAAGAGCTGGTTCTTTGAAAGGGTAAACAAAATAAACAAACCTCTGGCCAGACTCACCAAGAAGAAAAGAGAGAGGACCCACATAAATAAAACAAGAAATGAAAGAGGAGAAATAACAACCGATACCACAGAAATACAAAAACTCATAAGAGAATACTATAAACAATTATATGCCAACAAATTGGACAACCTAGAAGAAATGGATAAGTTTCTAGAAACATACAGCCCATCAAAACTGAAGCAAGAAGAAAGAGATAATTTGAACAGACTGATCACTAGAAGTGAAATAAAATCTGTAATAAGAAACAACTCCCTGCAAACAAAAGTCTAGGACCATATTGCTTCACTGAGGAATTCTACCAAACATACAAAGAACTTACACTGAGAGCCTTCTCAAACTCTTCCAAAAGACTGAAGAGGAGGGAACACTCCCAAAGACATTCTATGAAGCCATCATCACCCTGATACCAAAACCAGAAAAAGACACCTGCAAAAAAGAAAATTATAGGCCAATATCTTTGATGAATATAGATGCAAAACTTCTCAACAAAATATTAGCAAACTGAATCCAACAACATATAAAAAAGATCACGCACCACAATCAAGTTGGATTCATCTCAGGGTCACAAGGATGGTTCAACATATGCAAATCAATTAATGTGATACACCACATCAACAAAGAAAAGACAAAAATCACATGATCATTTCAATAGATGCAGAAAAAACATTTGATAAAATTCAACATCCATTCATGATAAAAACTCTTACCAAAGTGGGTATAAAGGGAACATATCACAACATAATAAAAGCTATTTATGACAAATTTACAGCCAACATAATACTCAACGTGAAAAGTTGAAAGCCTTTCTGCTAAAATCTGGAACAAAAGAGGAATGCCCACTCTCACCACTTCTATTCAACACAGTATTGGAAGTCCTAGCCACAGGAATCAGACAAGAAAAAATAATTAAATAAAGGTATCCAAGTTGAAAGGGAAAAGGAAAAATTGTCATTATATGCAGATGACATGACACTATATATAGAAAACCCTAAAGACTCCACACATAAACTATTAGGATTGATAAACGAATTCAGAAAGGTAGCAGGATACAAGATTGACATACAGAAATCTGTTGCATTTCTTTACACTACCAATGAAATATCAAAAAGAGAACATTAAAAAAAATCCCTTTTAAAATTGGATCAAAATAAAATACTTAGGAATAAACCTGACCAAGAAGGTGAAACACTTATACACTGAGACCTATAAGACACTGATAAAGAAAACTAAAGATGATTTAAAGAAATGGAAAGATAACCATGCTCTTGGATTGGAAGAATTAATATCGTTAAAATGGCCATACTACCCGAAGCAATCTACAGATTTAATGTGATCCCTATCAAATTACCCATGACATTTTTCACAGAACTAGAACAAATAATCCTAAAACTTATATGGGACTATAAAAGACCCATAATTGCCAAAGCAATCTTGAGGAAAAAGAACAAAGCTGAAGTCTGTCCCAGACTTCAGACAATCCTACAAAGCTACTGTAATCCAAACAGCATGATACTGACACAAAAACAGACATATAGATCAATGGAACAGAACAGAGAGCCCAGAAATAAAGCCACACACCTATAGCAATTAATCTTCAACAAAGGAGGCAAGAATACACAATGGAGAAAAGACAGTCTCTTCTGCAACTGGTGCTGGGAAAGCTGGACAGCTGCATGTAAATCAATGAAGTTAGAACACTCCACCACACCATACACAAAAATAAACTCAAAATGGTGTAATAACTTAAATATAAGGTAGAATACCATAAAACTCCTAGAAGAGAAAGTAGGCAAAACATTCTCTGACATAAATTGTAGCAATGTTTTCTTAGGTCAGTCTCCCAAGGCAACAGAAATAAAAGCTAAAATAAACAAATGGGATCTAATCACACTTATAAGCTTTCGCACAGCAAAGGAAACCATAAACAAAACAAAAGGACAATCAATGGACTGGGAGAAAACATTTGCAAATGATGCAACTGACAAGGGCTTAATTTCCAAAATATACAAACAGTTCATACAACTCAGTATCAGAAAAACAAAAAAACACCTAATCAAAAATGGTCAGAAAAACCCAAATGGACATTTCTCCAAAGAAGACATACAGGGCTTCCCTGGTGGCGCAGTGGTTGAGAGTCCGCCTGCCGATGCAGGGGACACGGGTTCGTGCCCCGGTCCAGGAAGATCCCACATGCCGCGGAGCGGCTGGGCCCATGAGCCATGGCCGCTGAGCCTGCGCTCCGCAATGGGAGAGGCCACAACAATGAGAGGCCCGCGTACCACAAAAAAAAAAAAAAAAAAAAAAAAAAGACAATGCAAAGAAGACATACAGATGGTCAACAGGCCCATGAAAAGATGCTCAACATCGCTAATTATGAGAGAAATACAAGTCAAACAACCATGAGGTACCACCTCACACTGGTCAGAATGGCCGCCCTTAAAAAGTCTACAAATAATAAATGTTGAAGATAGTGTGGAGAAAAGGGAACCCTCCTACACTGTTGGTGGAAATATAAATTGGTGCAGCCACTATGGAAAACAGTATGGAGGTTCCTGAAAAAACTAAAAACAGAGTTACCATATATGAGCCAGGAATCTCACTCCTGGGCACACATCTGGAGAAAACTCTAATTTGAAAAGATACATACACCCCAATGTTCATAGCAACACTGTACAATAGCCAAGACAGGGAAGCAACCTAAATTTCCACCAAGAGATGAATGGATAAAGAAGATGTGGATGGAATACTACTCAGCCATAAAAAAGAATGAGATAATGCCATGTGCAGCAATGTGGATGGACCTAGAGATTATCATATTAAGTGAAGTAAGTCAGATAAAGACAAATACTATACAATATCACTTACATGTGGAATCTAAAATATGATACAAATGAACTTATTTACAAAACAGAAACAGACTCAGAGACAGAAAACAAACTTATGGTTACCAAAGGGGAAAGGGGAGGAGGGATAAATTAGGAGTTTGGGATTAGCAAATACATATTACTATATATTAAAATAGATAAACAATAAGATCCTACTGTATAGCACAGGGAACTATATATATTCAGTATCTTGTAATAACCTATAATGAAAAAGAATATGAAAAAGAATATATATATATAGCTGAATCACTTTGTTGTACACCAGAAACTAACACGACATTGTATATCAACTATACTTAAATTTTTTTTAAAAGTAATAGAAAAAAACCCCTCAGAACTAATGTATTAGTTCACCAGGGCTGCCATAACAAAGTACCACAGATTTGGTGGCTTAAACAACAGAAATTTATTTTTTCACAATTCTGAATGCTATAATTCTGAGACCAAGGTGTTGGCAAGGTTGGTTTCTTCTGAGGCTTCTCTCCTCGGCTTGTAGATGGCAGTCTTCTCTCTGTGTCTTCATAACGTCTTCCTTTTGTTCACATCTGTGTCCTAATGGCCTTTTCTTATAAGGACATTAGTCATATTGGATTAAGACTGGTCCTAAGGACCTCATTTTAACTTAATTACCTCTTTAAAGACTCTGTCTCCAAATACAGCCTGAAGTACTGGGGGTTAAGACTTCAACATAGAATTTGTGGGGACCCAATGCAGCCATAACAATTAGGAATGAAAGAGGTAACATCACACAGATTCTGAAAATATTAAAAGAAAAATAAGGTAATATTATGGTCGGTCTTATGCCAAAAAAATTTGGAAACTTAGATGAAATGGCAGATTCTTTGGAAAAATATTGGTTGGCCAAAAAGTTCCTTCGGCTTTTAAGTAAAAATAAGACATTTTTCATTTTCACCAAGAATTTTACTGAACAACTTATTCCCCCTTTTGTTCCACTACCTTCTGCCATATTTCAGGCAACTTCATAATTCTATCTTCCCAAAACTTTTAATCTTTTTGAGCAAAGAACTGTTCCAGGTGCCTTTTACAGTCTTCCAGGGAATTGAAATGTTTTCCACTAAGAGAATTTTGTAAAGACCGAAATAAATAGAAACCCGAAGGTGCAATATCTGGTGAATGTGGCGGATGAATCAGAACTTCCCAGCCAAGCTGTAACAGTTTTTTCCTGTTCATCAAAGAAATATGTGGTCTTGCGTTATCCTGATGGAAGATTATGCATTTTCTGTTGACTAATTCCAGACGCTTTTCATCGAGTGCTGCTTTCAGTTGGTCTGAGAGCAGTACTTGTTGGAATTAATCATTTAGTTTTCCAGAAGGAGCTCACAATAGAGGACTCCCTTCCAATCCCACCATATACACAACATCACCTTCTTTGGATGAAGACTGGCCTTTGGTGTGGTTAGTGGTGGTTCATTTCACTTGTTCCATGATCTCTTCTGTTCCACATTATTGTACAATACCCACTTTTCATCACCCATCATAATTAGTTTTAAAAATGTAACGTTTTCCTTACATTTAAGTAGAGAATTGCATCGGAAATATAGTAAAGAAGGGTTTTTTCGCTTAACTTATGTGGAACCCAAACATCAAAGCAATTCACATAACCAAGCTGGTGTAAATGATTTTCAGCGTTTGATTTGGATATTTTGAGTATGTCAGCTATCTCCTGCGTGGTATAACATTGATTGTTCTCAATTAATGTCTCGATTTGATCACTATCAACTTCAACTCGTCTACCCGGCCATGGAGCATCATCCAGCGAGAAATCTCCAGCATGAAACTTTTGCAAACCACTTTCAACATGTTCAATCAGTCAAGCACCTTCTCTATACCCTGCACAAACTATTTTTTTTTTGCGTTTCAGTTGTGTTTTTACCTTTCTTGAAATAATAAAGCATAATATGCCAAAAATGTTGCTTTTTTAGTTCCATCTTCAATATTAAAATGGCTACACAAAAATCCACCAATTTTGATTTTTTTTTTTTTAGTGCATGCTGATATGACAGCTGTCACAATACATTCTAACAAAATTGTTTCGAATGAAGTTAAAGACAACTAAGCTCTACTAAAGCCATGTTCCAGAGAAAACCAAACAAACTTTTTGGCCGACCCAATACAACCTACCAAAGGTCATTCAAGAAGTAACAGATAATCTGAATATCCTGCTTAATAAAGAAATTGAACTTGCAGTTAAAAACTCCTGGCCTAGATGGCTTCACTGGTGAAGCCTATCAAATATTTAGAGAAGAAGTAATATTAACTCTACACAAACTCTTACAGACTTTTGAAGAAGGAATATGTCTAAACTCATTTCATGAGATCAGCATTACCCTGATACCAAAACCAAGAAGAGACAAGAAAAAAGGAATTACTAACTAGTATCCCTCAAGAACACAGATATTAAAAGTCTAAACAAAATTTTAGATAACTCAATCAAAAATATATAAAAAAGTAAAACATAAGGAATAAGGCAAGACTGTTCGTTCTTATCTCTTTTATTACACAGTGTACTGGAGGTTCTAGCCAATGCAAATAGGCGAGATTAAAACAAAGACATCCAGGTTGGAAAGAATTAAGAAAAATGTCTCTATTCACAGACAACATGATCTTCTATATAGAAAATCTGATGGAATTGACAAAAAAGCTACTATAATTAATAACTGAGTTTAGCAAAGTCACAGGATAGAAGATCAACATACAAAAACCTACTGAATATTTATTCGATGGCAACAATCAGAAATTAAACTTGAAAAACATTATCATAACAATAGCATCAAAAATATGAAGTTGTTAGGGATAAATCTGACAAAAGAAGTGCAATATATGTACAATGAAAGCTACAAACTTTGATGAGAGAAATTAAAGAAGGTCTAAATTAAATGAAGAGATATATAATATCCAGGAGTCAGAAGATCCTTATTGTTAAGATGTCAGCTCCCTGCAAAGTGATCTATAGGTTTAACACAGTCCCAACCAAAATCCCAGGAGGCATTTTTATAGAAATTAACAAAATGATCCTCAAATCCATATGAAAATGCAAAGGACCTAGAATAGCCAAAACAACTTCAAAAAAGAAGGACTAACAGTACCTGATATCAAGACTTAGAAAGCTACAGTTATCAGGGAACTAAGGCCCTAAGTCAAATAGCCAGGAAGAACCTGAAACCAGGCAATAGCCATTTGAGTGAGCTTGGAAATAAATCTTCTATGGCCTGACAAAACCATGTGAATGAGCTTGAAAGTAGATGAGCCCTGAGAGAAGCCTTGAGATGACTGCAGCCCAGACCAGCACCTTGTCTGCAGCCTTGTGAGAGACCCTAAGCCAGAAGATCTGCTTAAGCCATGCCTAGATTCCTGACTCACAGAAACTGTGAGTTAATAAATGTTTGTTGTTTTAGGCCTGTAACTTTTGGGGTAATTTGTTATGTACCAAAAGATAATCAATATATGCAGCTATCTTATCCTCTAATGAAGGAGATCACCATCAACTCTCAGCAATTCCCAGCCAAGCAATTTGGTTATACAGTAGGTCCAGAGACTCTGGGTTGGGACATAAGTTGATTAGAGATAATTCTAGAGTCATATAATCATAGAACATTAGAGACAGATGGGGCCTTAAAGGATACTGAACCCAGCCTTTTAATCTGACAGATGAAAAACAGGGGTAAATAGATTTGCCCAAAATGACCAAGGTAGTAAATGCACATTGGAGGACCTGAGCATAACCCAGGTCTTCTGATGCTGGGGCAAGGATAGCATCATGCCATATATATTATTTTATGAAGTTTATTTTGAAAATTATTGTTGGGGAGTTCCTGTGGCTTGAGAAAAGGCATGTTAAACAATTATTAATTATTAATAATAAAGCAATAAAAGTGCATATGATTTTTTATACTGAGATACTCATTATTAATTGTGTTAATGATAGACAGGTATGGTCTAATATGTCTAAAAATTAATTTTTACCTGACTTTATTCTGAAATTTAGTTTTACATTTTAATGAGTATGTGTGATTAAGTAAAGATTAACATTCCATTACAAAGAAATACTGGATCAGAGCCTTTCTGTCTCTTCCTATTATACTCTACTTTGCGTGTATTTTAGGGTTCTCATTAATAATGCTTATTACCATCAACAAAAAACTAGCTTAAACTTATCAAAATAACAAAAAAGGAAAAAAATGGAAGATACACTGTGATCTGAATTATGAAGATAGAGCTTTTGAGAGGCTCTGTATAAGAACTACACATCATGCCATGGATTAAATGTAAAAGGTTCCCTGAAACTTTGTAAGATTGTTCAGTAGCTAGTAGTATACTAGCTAGTACTATACTATCTCCCACATCTGAACCTTGAGTGTCCTTTATGTTAGGAACCAATTGCTTTGGTGTGCCATCCCACGTCTTTCTTTTTAAAATGGACTATTTTCAGCAAATCAGCAAAGTCCCCAAAATGTCTCTTCCTTATGTAGTTTCCATTTTAAATGCATTCATTCACCAAATATTGATTGAGCTTGCACTTATTTTATGTTAAGTGTTGAACTAGGCCCTAAGAATACAAGGATGAGCAAGGTAAAGACTCTACACTAGAGAATCTTCAAGTCCAGGTAGAGGAGGTAGATAAGTAAACAGGGAATACTCTACAGTGTGTTGTGTTATGCTGCAGAGAGGCATCAAGTGAGATGAAAAACAAAAACAGGAACATCCCACTAAGCACTAGGGGGTGAGAGGTAGGGTCAGAAAAGATGTCCAAAGGAAGCCGTGTCTACCCTAATACTTGAAGGATAAGGAGGAATTAGCCTGGTCATTATGGAGTAGGCAATACAATATAATATTAAGAGTAAAGACTCTGGAGACAGATAATTTGGGTTCTTGGCTATAGCTGCTGTTTGTATTTAGGGAGTTATTTAACCTCTCTGTGCTTCATTTGGAGGAATCAAGAGAGAATGTATACAAGTTATTACCACTACATGATCTACCTGCATCTATGATTATATATTCTACTTTTCTGCTATTACTCCTGATGAACTTTCCATGCTCTTGTCAAAGGCCAATTCTTCCACAAGTGTACTAGATCCTGTTCCATCTTGCCTTCTCAAGGTCTTCCTCCTGCATCATTAATGCTTCCTTTTTGACTGGAACTTTCTCATCACTATTACAAAATTTGGTTACTTCTACTGTCTTTAAAACAAAACATAATAAAATTCCTCTCTTGACTCCACTTTCCCATGCAGGTACTGCCTCAACACTCTCCTTTCTTTTACAGATAAACTCCTCATAAGCATTATCTATACTTATTCTCTCCAAATTCTCTCTTGCTATTCCTTTTTTTAAAATCAGGCTTTTGTTCCTAACACTCTGCAGAACTATTTTTGTCAGGATCGGTGACTTCCTGTTCTTAAAGCAAAGAATTAATTCTTTGCCCTTATTTGACATGATTGATCACTACTTCCTCCTTGACACTTTTTCTTTTATTTCCCACTTTTCTGGCTGCTCCTTTTTTGTCTTCATTGTCTCTAAACCCTGTTATAGCCTAGGGGTCAGTCTTGGAACTTCTCGTTTTCTTTCTTTTTTTTCTTTATAATTCTTTTCTTTTTTTTTTTACTGGAGTATAGCTGATTTACAATGTTGTGTTAGTTTCAGGTGTATAGCAAAGTGAATCAGTTATACATACACATATATCCATTCTTTTATAGATTCTTTTCTCATACAGGTTATTACAGAATACTGAGTAGAGTTCTCTATGTTATACAGTAGGTCCTATTATCTATTTTATATATAGTAGTGTGTATATGTTAATCCCAAACTCCTAATTTATCCCTCCCCCCTCCCCTTTCACCTTTGGTAACCATAAGTTTGTTTTTTACATCTATGACACTACTTCTGTTTTGTAAGTAAGTTCATTTGTACCATTTTTTTAGATTCCACATATAAGCGATATCATATGATATTTGTCTTTCTCTGACTTACTTCACTTAGTATCATAATCTCTAGGTCTATCCATGTTGCTGCAAATGGAATTATTTCATTCTTTTTTATGGCTGAGTAATATTCCATTGTATATATGTACCACATCTTCTTTATCCATTTCTCTGTTGTTGGACACTTAGGATGCTTCCATGTCTTGGCTATTGTAAAGTGTGCTGCAATGAACATTGGGGTACATGTATATTTTGAATTATGGCTTTCTCCAGATATATGCCCAAGAGTGGGACTACTGGATCATATGGTATGAACTTCTCATTTTCTATTTACACACATTCCCTGATCTCATCCTGTCTCCTGGCTTTTCAATACCATTTATTTGCTGTCAACTTCCACATTTTATCTCCAGCCCAAATTTTTCCACCAAATTCTTAGCTTATATACAACTTAATACCTCTACTTGGACATCTAATAGGTATCTCAAACTTTGTTTTCAAACTTGATCTCGTTTTCCCCCCAAATGTGCTCCTTCCAGTCTTGCCCCTCTCAGTCAATGGCAACTGCACTTTTCCAGGTGAGGCCCAAAAGTTTAACAGTCATCACTGACTGCTCTCTTTCTCTCACACTGCACATCCAATCTGTCAGCAAATCTCATTGGCTCTACTTTTACAAGAGATCCAGAATGCAACTACTTCTTTCCACTCTCATTGTTACTCTGGTCCAAGCCACAATTAGCCCTTTCCTGAGTTATTACAAGAGCATACTGTCTCCAAGTTTTCTTTATGCCCCTCCTCAGTCTCTTTGCAATGCAGCAGCCAGACTGATCCTGTTAAATATAATTCAGGGCATACAACTACTCTTTTCAAAACCTTCCAGCAGCTTCCAATCTCAGAGTAAAAGCCATAGTCCTTATAATGGCCTATAAGGCCTACAAGATGGAGCAACCTGTTACTTTTCTAACCTCATCTACTACCTTCCCTCTGGCTCTACTCCAGTCAGGCTGGCTTCTGTGCTGTTCCTTAAAAACCTGAGCATGCTCCTGCTTCAGGGCTTTTGCACTAGCTCTCCAGGAATGCTCCTCTGCTACTTATCTTCATGACCAGCTCCTTCTGCCTTTATTCAAAAGTCATCTTCTTGGGGCTTCCCTGGTGGTACAGTGGTTAAGAACCCACCTGCCAATGCAGGGGACATGGGTTCGATCCCTGGTCTGGGAAGATCCCACGTGCCGTGGAGCATCTAAGCCCGTGCACCACAACTACTGAGCCTGCACTCTAGAGCCCGCGAGCCACAACTACTGAGCCCGTGCACCACAACTAATGAAGCCCACGCACCTAGAGCCCATGTTCCATAACAAGAGAAGCCACTGCAATAAGCCCGCGCACCACAACTAGAGAAAGCCTGTGTGCAGCAATGGAGACCCAACACAGCCAAAAATAAAAATAAATAAAATAAATAAATTTATTTTAAAAAAGTCATCTTCTCAACAAGGCCATTTCTTTATACTATTTAAAACTGTAAAATCCTCCCCAACACTTCCTATTCCCTTTATCTGCTTTATTTTCTGTGGCCATTAACATACTATATAGCTATTTATCTGATTTATTATCTTTCTTCCACCTACTCTCCCACTCCCGAATGTAAACTCCATGAATTCAGAGGTCCTCAATAGATGTTTATTAAATAAATGAATGAAAAGGGTGAACCGTTGAATACATATCATGGCAGGAAATGCAGCCTGTGGGTACCTGTATTCTGCTACTAACAACTGACAAATACAGTATTCATCTGGACCTGAAAATACTTTAGATTCACTTGGGGTTGACACTATTCACTTTAAGTTTTTTTCTTTCCTTTCCTGTATACAGTGTTTTGTGTATTTATTTAATATTTTACTTTACTTTTTCATGGTATGGAGTTCTTATTTTTTACATTTAATTGATTTGCAACACTATAAAAATAATTTTTGTTTCAATGTTTGGTTGACACATTTGTTTTAAGGGTGTGCCCCATGGGAGGGTTATGCTGAATTATTAAGACCAGGACAGAGCCATAAAAAGCATTAGAATTTCATTCTAATTCTCTGAAAGTCTCAAACGCTTAAAAATGAGTCACTGCCTATTTATTTATAACTTACTTTATTTCTATAAACATTTTAATTCTATATTACTATTAGAAAAAATGATAAAATAGGTTCATTGTAAGAAGGTGTAAGCATTATTTGAGAATTGCAAATGTCGCTTATAACATTGGAGAGTCTGTTAAAATAAAAAAGCTCAGGGACTTCCCCAGTAATCCAGTGGTAAAGAATCCGTCTTCCAATGAAGGGGGCATGGGTTCGATGCCTGGTAGGGGAACTAAGATCCCACACGCTGCAGGGCAACTAAGCCCACGTGCCACAACTACTGAGCTCATGTGCCTCAACGAGAGAGCTTGTGTGCTGCAAATTACAGAGCCCATGCCCTGGAGCCTGCACACCACAACTAGAAAGAAACCTGTGGGCCACAAGGAAGAGCCTGCGCCGCAATGAAAGATACTGCATGCCTCAACGAAGATCCCGCATGCTGCAACTAACACCCGATGCAGCCAAAAAAAATAAATTAAATAAATAAATATTTTTAAAAAAGAAAGAAAGCTCAAAATTACTCCTGGACATTGCCAGTTTATATTCTGTATTTCTTCAAAAAGTCCCTGGTATCTACCCATTTTAATGTTCTTTTCTCATAGTTCTACTATTTTCATAGCTAATAAAGAAAAATGGAAAAGATATGTCCAGGGAAATATTTACACTCACATGCTGACATAAAAATAACTCAATGCTTATAGCTACCATATGTGTTAGGTATAATGCTAAACCCACCAGGAAGCAAAGGGTCCACTGCTTACAGTCTGTAGCTGTATTACCCAAGCAGTTTATCTCATCTTTCTAGAACTTAGATTCCCTATTAAATGGGTATAACTACAGTGTCTACCTCATAGGATTATTGTGATAATTAAAACAATATAATGATTGTAAAGCAATGGCATAATACCAGGTATACCGGTAAACACTTGACAAATGTTAAGTGATATATAAGATAGGTATTGGTATTTTAGTTAAGGTTCTTTTAGTTTCAAATAACAAGGGTTAACTCAAGCTAGATTTCAAGTATTTAATATATACTTACTGAGCACTTACTATGTGCTTTCCTATGTGCCAGGCACTAGGCTAAGAACTGGTAAGAAACAAGGGGAAATTTATAACACAGATGTGGGATGGCACTTAGAACCTGAAGGCAGACTTGCAGATGAACTTCATTCAGAAAGAAATGGAACTGGGAATTGGAAAGTTGCTGAAAACGTAGGCAATATTCTCTGCCTTGCTACATAGAGTTGACTCTTGAACAACACAGGGATTGGGGCACTGACCCCCTCATAGTCAAAAATCCACCTATAACTTAACAGTTGAACTTCCATATCTGCAGTTCCACATCTGCAGATTCAACCGTGTAATACCATAGTATGAACTTACTGAAAAAAATCTGCATATAAGTGGACCTGCTTCTAACCTGTGTTGTTCAAAACAAAAAAATCAAAACAAACACCTGTGTTGTTCAACGGTTAACTGTACTCCTCTTTGCAGACTGGTTTCCATTTTCTTCTTAGTAAATAAAGTTTTTTTTCTGCAACAAAGTTTAGATAGTGGATTGAAGATAGCCACCCATGTGCTTCCAAGTTCATATGATACTATTCCAGCCTTATAGAAAGACTGCTACTATTTTCTCTTCCTTTCATTTTTTTACCTTAATTCCAAAGTCCTGACAGGGATCAAGTGTCCATCCTTGTCTAAACATGGGGGCAGCTAATGGGGTCACTGTAAGTTGAACAAATATTCCAAATGGCATCTACAGCAAGTATTATCCACAATTTCTAAAAGAGGAAGCTAAGACTGAGAGGTATGAGTTACTTTCCCATGTTCATGTGGGTAGAGTGCCAGAAACAGAATTCAAATCCTGGGGTTGTATAAGTGCAGGGCCAGCATATCAAAGTGGATGCCTTCTTCAATTCTGCATCTAAGAAGCTTTCCTTGCCTCACCCTAGTCCCAGCTCTGCTAATGCTTCATAGTTCTTTTCACTATGTTCCCTTACTAAAATGTAGCACCTTCACAACTTTCAAAGAAATGCAAAGTTTAAAAAAAGTTTCATGGATTCAGATTGTAAAGGTTTTTGCAAAGAACATGAAATAATGTTATGCTCTTATTGATTTTGTGTAGAAACTATTCGCCTTCCAGAAGACACTACTAAAAGCACAAACTTACCTTCCCATTCTGTTGGGATATCCCCTACTTCATAGTCTATTTCTCTTTTATTTGCTGATTCCACAATTCTTTTCTCTCGAATAGTTTGTCCTGTAAGACAAAAGTGATTATTACATTTTTAAATGAACCCATGACACAGTAGTTACTACATGAAATATTTTCTCTTTAGATATTACACACCTTCTCCTATGATAAGAGAATTAACAGGGAAAAGAACAGATTCCATTTAGAATTAGGTATATTAGAAAAAGCAGTTTCTAGACTACTTCAGAAATTATAAATTTCCTACATAGTATGCAAAATTAATTTTGGTAGAATAAGTCTAGATTCTGTGTACAGAAAAAGAGAAACCACTTAATTTGCAGGCCAATAAAAAACATTTTAATAAACAACAGAATGTTTAACTCCTTCAAACTCTGCAGGTATATATATTAGAGGTGCTAGTGGCTGCTGCTACTGCCTAAGGGAATCAACATTCATGGCCCCACTATGGAAAATAATATGGAGGTTCCTTAAAAAACTAAAAACAGAGTTATCATACGACCCAGCAATCCCACTCCGGGGCATATATACAGAAAAGATGAAAACTCTAATTTGAAAAGATACATATACTACAATGTTCATAGCAGCACTATTTACAATAGCCAAATATGGAAGTAACCTAAGCGTCCATCTACAGATGAATGGATAAAGGAGATGTGGTATATATATATATACACTATGGAATATTACTTGGCCACAAAAAAAGAATGAAATATTGCCTTTTGCAGGAACTTGGATGGACCTAGAGATTATCATACTAAGGGAAGTAAGTCAGAAAGAGAAAGACAAATACATATGATATCACTAATTTGTGGAATCTAAAAACTAATATAAATGAACTCATTTTCAAAACAGAAAGACTCACAGACATAGAAAACAAACTTATGGTTACCAAAGGGGAAAGGGAGGAAAAGGAAGGATTAATTAGGAATATGGGATTAATAGGTACAAACTAATATACATAAAATAGATAAGCAACAAGGATTTACTGTATAGCACAGGGAACTATATTCAATATCTTATGATAAGCTATAATGGAAAACAATCTGAAAAGTATATATATATATATATATATACATATATATATATATAAAACTGAAACACTTTTCTGTATACCTGAAACTAACACAATATTGTAAAACAACTATATATAAATTAGAAAAAAGAGCCTTGATTATATCCTTTCAAAGCAGCAGCAGCTTTGTCAAAATGGTGATTTCAAAACATATTACTTTGTCATTGAAACTTTGATCCTGAAGAAACCAGGTAAGTTTCTATTTCCCAACAGTTAACAAATGTGCCTGCCTACTCCAGGGAATGCAGGCTAAAACAGAGAAGGTATTGGTAGGTAATGATGAGAGGAGAAGTATGGCTTAACAATGGTCAGACCAGTCAGGGAGAGAAATCTGGGCCTTGCAAAATACCACTTTCTCTTCCCACTCCTAGGCCAACCTTACACTATGCCAAATAGAATGGGTCACATAATTCAAGAAATTGACTTTGTTGCCTGCAAATCTCTCTCCTAAACTACCTGAAATTCTACATTAAAAAATTCCTTCGGGACTTCCCTGGCAGTCCAGTGGTTAAGACTGCGCTCCCAATGCAGGGGGCATGGGTTCCATCCCTGTTCGTGGAACTAAGATCCCTCATGCCACAAGGAAGGCGCGGGAAAAAAAAAAAAAAAATCCTTCAATTGCAGACAAGGAAATTTCTAGGAGTGACTGTGCAGGAGAAAGGGAGCCACAAAAGGGTAGCCTAAGAATACTGAGTGGCTAGTTTTATTTCCTCTGCCTTAGTAATAGTAAGTGAAAAGCTAGGATTTCCTAGACAAGCCATTAATGGCTAATAACTCTGAGATGAGCTCAGGGAATCCCTGCATTTTATTATGGACTCATTTAACTGTGCTGATTTAATCCTAATACAGACGTTCTCCAAGTTTTATAAAGAGGAGTTACCTTTTGCTTATCTTATCCAATAAATACACAGGAGGATAAGGGATTAGTAGTAAAGTCCCCAGGTTGTAGGGATAAGAATTAGGGTAAAAGGAGCCTCTAACAATGACAGTTGCATTACTCTCATAGCAGAGGCTCAACATGTATACATATATTTTTACTAAAATGCTATTTATATCCACATATATAAACACATCATAATAACAAGTTACCATAAATTTAGCATAGACTAAATTTACTAAAGTATGTTTACATTACAATTTTCAAAACGTTTGAAAGAGTCAAAATATCTGTGTCTTCATATATTCCTTATCTAAATACCAGGATATAAGTATATCTTTTTAGCAATAACAAGTTCAGAAAAGAAAATTATCATCTAAAATACGAAATGCTAACAGATGGCCTTCTGAAAGTACATGTGTGTTCTATAAGCTTTTAAGTGTATGTCAATGAAACTTAGTGCATAGGGAGAGAACAGAGAGGTCTACCATTTCCAGCAGCACCACTAAATGCATATATAAGTAAGTATATCTATATGTCTGTGACATAAAAATTAACTTTTTATTCCTACCCTCAAGTTTATAAACTTCCTTTAAGGTATCGTAAGAGTTTTAAGAATCAAAATTCATACCTATTTGTGTGTATATGGAAAGACAGGAAGAGTAATTCATGAGTTAGTCACAGATAATTGCTGGAAAAAAACCTTTGTTTACAAATAGATGACATCAAAGGTTTATGAAATGCACGTACACATCTTTAGCAATATAAAATAAGGCCATTAATTTATTGAATAAACTCCTGGTAATCAGATATGGGCTTTTCCCTCCAAATAAATTGTTTTAAGACTACTCCATTCTGTACAATTTTTATGAATTGGGAATAAAACTTATGCCTCCCACTGAGCAAGAAATTATGCACAAATTTTACACTTGCTCATTCTAATATGCTTTCACACAAGAGTTGTAAAGACAATCCTACTTCTCATAGCAAAAAAAAATTTCCATCTAGTAAATGGAGCAAATTTAAGTATTTACTCAAGTATCAAAACTTTAGGGTCTAATTTACATTTAAAAATTAACTTAGGGACTTCCCTGGTGGCGGAGTGGTTAAGAATCCACCTGCCAATGCAGGGGACATGGGTTCGAGCCCTGGTCCGGGAAGATCCCACATGCCACGGAGCAACTAAGTCTGTGTGCCACAACTACTGAGCCTGTGCTCTAGAGCCCGCGAGCCACAACTACTGAAGCTCGCAAGCCTAGAGCCTGTACTCCTCAACAAAATAAGCCACCGCAAGGAGAAGTCCACGCAATGCAACGAAGAGTAGACCCCACTCGCCGCAACTAGAGAAAGCCCGCACGCAGCAATGAAGACCCAAAGCAGCCAAAGATAAATAAATAAAATAAATTAAAAAAATATTAACTTAATAACAAAAACTTTTAATCTAATATATGTGTAGGTTTAATAAGTCCTAATAAAACAATAAACAATTGACAGCAGTGTACTCAATGAGTATGAAGTAAAACACCATATTTACATGGTGTTTTACTTAATATTAAACAATATTAGATTTAATTAAAACAGTCAAAATAAAAGTTTGAATTCAGGTAGATCATAATGATCAATGGTATACGGATTTAAAGACTGTGTAAGTAACAGTACAATTTCCCAAACTTAAAAAAATTTAAAGCTACCTGCCATTGAACTAATTGCCCTATGACGACAGCTATTCCTTTATTTAAAAAAATATGGAATCCATTCAGTTAAAAGAAAAAAAAGGCAAGATTCCCTTTCAGGTATCAGGTAGATAATGGGTTTAGGTAAAAGATGGATTTCATCTGTTCTACTGGGTTTCTGGGATAGAGTAAGAACCCTGGACACAGACTCGGGAAAGATGAGCTAGAGCAGAGAGTCCTCAACTTCAGTCATTCAAGTGCCAGCTTTGCAATTTTGGTCACACTTTGTGATATTATATTCCTAATATTTTTCTTTAATTAGGCTTGCTTTTTTCTTCAATATTCACTTTTTACCTTACCCCCCCAAAGAAACCCCATGAAATCACTGACTCAATACACTAGTTGTATTTTGTGTTCAAACATACATAAAATAGATATATCTTAAAAATGTAACAGGCTGTCTTTGTACCTGCTGAAGTCATCTTGTAGACCACATTTCGAAAACCACACTGGTCTATAGAGACAGGCCCAGCAGAACATACAGTGATACAGGGCATAGGAATCAACATACCAGTAAGAAATTCCTGTGGATAGGAAACAGCTGATGAACATCAAAGTCTTGCTTGGATTGTGTTTACCCTTCATTTCATAAAATCCTACGTTATGTACAATCTTATGTTAGGTTTGAAAGAAGAGGGCAGAGATCTTAGAAGTATGAAGGGAGTGGTACTTGTCTGAGTATATACTTCTCAATAAGTTTGAAAGCATGCTAATGTTCTGTATATTCAAAAAATTAAATCAACATGGATGTGAAAGGGAAAAAAAAAGGAAATGAAAGCAAACTGAAACAAATAAACCCAACTTTATTTCAGACTAATAACATAACCACACTGAATGGGGAAAGAAAAGAAAGTGGTATGTGCCTATGTACCCTAAGTTTCAGGAATGAAAAGAACTGCAAACACATCCTGAACTGTTTGTAGTATGTTTGTTTTCTGTAGTGGTATGGGCGAGGCAGTTCTGAAACTACTTTAGATATATGATTCAGCAAATGAGTAAATGTATTAATGTTATTGGAAGCAGGGTTCTCATTGTAGAAGGACATACAGATATGTAATGGGGAAAGGTAAAAAAGTACAGGGGTCAGATTGAAACTGGAGACATCAGTTACTTATGATAAATAAGATAGATAAGTATTTATACACAGATATATGTATTTCCATGTATACATCTGTATATATTTTCCTGGTTCTATTTGCAGAAAGAGCCTAGAAGCAAAGACCTTAATAGCAATAAGGACCCCTAGAGCCCAAATCTTGGCCTCTATACCATTATCCACCAAAAGAAACCAGGATTCCTCAGGAAAATGGCTGATTCCAGGCCTAGGGCAGGGTGGGTTCAAGATGAGCCTGGAGCGTCTTGCTATGTCAGAAAACAAGAGTTCTCAAAAAAAAAAAAAAGAAAGAAAGAAAGAAAAAAACAATGATAATAATGATAATAGGGGCCTATCACAAGGACTTAAGGGCCAGCTTAAGGGCCAGCTTAGCTGACAATGGCTAAATCTGGGATAACCTGAGCACCAAAATAATCCAGGAATTATAGACCAGCAATTGTCAAAAGTGTGATAGGGAAGTCTGAGGGGTACTTACGACTCTTTTAAGGTGTCTGTGAGGCCAAACCTATTTTAATAATACTAGATGTTATTTGTCTCTTTCACTTTGATTTTTTTCATGAATGTACAGTGGAGTTTTCCAGAGGCTACATGATATGTGATATAGTAACATACTGAATGAGGAAACAGATATGAAAAATCTAGCTGTCTTTTATTAAGCCACACATTAGGGGATGTGTAAAACAAAGCAATGCTAAAATGTTTCTGTTTGGAAAGTATAGTTACTTCTGATCAAAAATATATTCTTTCTGTAAGCATTTATTACATTTATTAGGGTTATTTTTAATGAATTAAACACTTTAAAAATTCTGTTTCAGTTTCAATATGATAAATATTAATACATATCTCATAAACAAAGCTTTTTCAATAATCGTGAAGAGTTTAAAAGGATCCTGAGACCAAAACGCTTAAGAACTATATACAACTGGAAAAAAAAAAAAAAAGGAACCCATAAAGGCAAAGTACTAAAGATACAGATAAATAGATGGGTAAGTAAATAAATAGAGATAAAGGAGCTGTTGCTTATCACAGTGCTAAAGAGTAAATGTGAAGCAAGTGCCAGAGCTGGAAAATCATCATTTTGTAACCATCTTGATAAAGAATGGTTCTTGCAAGAATCATTAATGGCAGGAGATTCTGTCTTTTGTTTTTTATTTAGAAATAATCTCCCTTTCCTCTACCTACAGTGTGTTCTTATACATTTGAAAGCTAAACAAGACTTACACATTAAAAGGATGCTTGGGTTAGAAATTTATAAAATTTCTAATTTGGTACCTCAAATACTGCCTTTCTAGGGTCTTAGTGATCCTACTGATGAGTAAGACCATTGACAGGTACCAGTCTGAGGCAGGTGACACCAATGGTCCAGAAGAATGAAACAGCAGACTTAGACATCTCTCCTTCCCTGGGCCACTGCTCCTTCCTTAATCCATCCACACAGGCCAGGGAAAATATTTAAGCAGGCTTTAACCTTTAGATTTCGAAGCATCAGAACTCACAAGATATCTGTCATAGTGGATCAAAGGTGAAGGCCTGTATTGGTCGTGACCCCCTAGCACGTGTGCTCTTGGTGAGGGCTTTCAACCAGCTGTCTACTCCCAGCCCAATATTTCCCACTGGTGGGGCACGGCGAGGAGAGATGAGTGGAATTCAGAGGTGACTGTGGGGTGGAAAGAGAGATTGGGCTGAGTAAAGTGACACATCTCTGAGACAGCTATCCCCCTGAAAACAAGCAAGATTCAGGCCTTTGAGGCCTGACAGGAGCCCCTGGCTTGGAGGAATGGTAATGAAGTAGGTAGGATGGCCAAGGTAAGACCCTTTCTGTCTGACTGATGTCTGGCCCTTTACCCCAGTGGCAGAGATCAGTGCAAACCAGGTGATAATTCTAAATCAGTTTGTGTGGTGATGTATAAAATGCATACGAAAGGAGGCTTAGAAGTGTCAATGCATAATATATGAAAGCAAGGGCTATTGAAAGCCAAGAACCATAATACATATGTTAGATTTGGGGACTTTAAACCTTGTTATTCTGAACCTTTGTAAATTTTTTTTAAAAACATCAATTAAGAGTACTAAAATAAGAATCCTTACACTGAAAGTCATTTTCCCATATGACTTAAAGCATAATTTGACTGAAGTTACTCAGATGTAGAATTCTTTTTATTAAGAACCTGCTATGTACCAGGCAATGTTTAGGTGCCTTTCATATGTTATCTCTTATCTTTAAAACAATCTTCTAGAGATGAGGAAAAAGAGGCATCAGGTGATGAGATTATCCAAATATACATGGCTAATTAAAGTAGTATAGCCAGTATTTGTACCTAAGTATTTTTCTGACTCCCAACAGTATGCATTTTCCATTTAAGATTTTAAAATTAGCATTTACAAAGTTTGCACATGGTATCATTACAGATATCCAATTAAAAACTAACATTTTATTCATAACTATCATAAGCTATTATTTTCCCATAGTGATCAAATGAGGCATTCCTACTGATGAGTCTATAATTTGACATATTCTACATATATTTATGTGAGCATGGAAGACTATCTCAGCAGGTCTCAGCAGGTAATACTTTTTTAAAAGCAATTAAAGAGAACTTCCAGATAAGCTTTCAGAATTTTTAAGACTGCCAACTAGTTCAATGGACTACCTAAAATCTTATTAGCTTTCCCATTCTTACAGTTTTCCCAGAAGGAATCTCAGCTTCTTCTATCTTAGAAAATCCAAAATTATATAAAAGTACATAGGAAGAATATCACAATTTAAGAAAAAGGATGGGGGCTTCCCTGGTGGCGCAGTGGTTGGGAGTCCGCCTGCCGATGCAGGGGACACGGGTTCGTGCCCCGGTCTGGGAAGATCCCACATGCCGCGGAGTGGCTGGGCCCGTGAGCCATGGCTGCTGAGCCTGCGCGTCCGGAGCCTGTGCTCCGCAACGGGAGAGGCCACAACAGTGAGAGGCCCGCGTACAAAAAAGGATGAATCTAATGAAAACTGTATCTGTGCTTTCCACATGGACAATAAACTCTTATTTACTATTTATTTTTTTAAGAGTTCCATAGTAATATTATAAGCAAACAAAAATTTAAAGTTCCAAAATGTTATTCAACCAACAAATATATATTAAAAGAGTCTATTACAATAATCTAGAAAGATTCAAAGTCAAAAGTTAAACAGGTTTTCTGATTTCTGATTCTAGTCCCAAATCAAGCACATAAGTCTTAGAAATGTCTAATATTTTACCTCATTTACTGCCTTTCCATTACTGTGGAAATCAAACATTGAAAATTATTATGTTTTTAAAAATAAAAACATTTAAATGTTACATAAAAAATCATTTACTTTCTAAACTGCAAGGAATTTTTGATTCTCAGAAAAAGTGCAGCTGTATTACAGTTGCCCCTCACCTCCCAAAAGAGGTAATTATTAAAAAGAAAAATTCAAATGATGGATTCATACTATTTAGTCCATGTAACAATGTGTTCACTTTGAAGAGCTGAAAGAGAAGCAGCCATTTCAGGTTTTGATTGATGTGTAGGAAATCAGTATCTTGAAAGTACTTTATTCATCTAATACATTCTACAGTTCTTTGTAAAGCTAAATTATCTTCAATGTATAAAGTATATTTACATTGAGAATTTGAGCATTTAAGAAAATAACAAAAACAACTAACATTAGGTGATTCTGCTGTGACTACATCTGAATCATGACGGATGAGTTAAATGTCTTAAATACACATAAAAAAGGAAGGAAAATAAAGGGGGGATAAAGTATTTTTGTAGCCAAATTAAATAGGCTTTAAGCTATTATCATATGGAAATTCCAGGTTTTAAAAAGACTATCTTATAATGAGGAAATTTATGACTGACTGGAAAAAAATTTTCATTTTATAGTGAAAGTTGCTAACTAAACCAAGCAAATTCCAATATGGTACACCCTTAATAAAAAAAGGAGGAGTATTTTCTCCTCTCAAAATTAGCAAACACTCACAGTGTGGTATAAATCAGTATAATCAAGTATTTGATTTCCACTTTGAGAATCCAACTTGAACACTTGGGGCTGTCAATAGAGAGGTAAAGAGAGAAACTGAAGGAATTAATTTTTTAAAGTGGCAAATATTATCAGAATTTAGAGAATTATAAAATTATCTACTTGTAAAGCTTGGGCCTAGCCCAAACTTTATTTTCACATTTGAAATGTATATGATATGGCTGATTATTTGATTGATTTCTAGATCCAGTTTCACAGAAATCAAATATTACTTGGTCATCTATCAAAGATCTTAAAAGCAGGGGCTTCCCTGGTGGCGCAGTGGTTGAGAGTCTGCCTGCCAATGCAGGGGACACGGGTTCGAGCCCTGGTCCGGGAAGATCCCACATGCCGCGGAGCAACTAGGCCCGTGAGCCACAACTACTGAGCCTGCGCGTCTGGAGCCTGTGCTCCGCAACGAGAGGCCGCGATAGTGAGAGGCCCGCACACCACGATGAAGAGTGGCCCCCGCTTGCCACAACTAGAGAAAGCCCTCGCACAGAAACGAAGACCCAACACAGCCAAAAATTAATTAATTAATTAATTAATTAAATAATAAAATTAAAAAAAAAGAGTAGCCCCCACTCTCCACAACTAAAGAAAGCCCACGCGCAGCAACGAAGACACAATGCACCCAAAAATAAATAAATAAATTAAAAAAGAAAAAAGATCTTAAAAGCATCAAGGACTGCACTATTAGCTACCATTAGTAACTCATAGAATATATGACAGTTTTAAATATGGATAATTTAGTGAAAATAAAGTACATTTTGTGATACATGTCTTAATTTTAAAATATACATATTTATTTATTAGTCCATGAAATTTCTAATACCCTTCATTAGTCTATTTAATTTGGTTACCATCACGCACTACTTACTAATGAACAGCAATCTATTCTGATATAGAAAAAGACCACATAATCATTTAATAAAGCCTGATATTCATCAGCTTAACAGGAACTTTACAAGTATTTGTGAACCAGATTTCTGAGTACAAAAATTAGGCTCAGTTGGAAAGAGGCAGAGGTGTCAATAATTTTCAACCTCTTGTCTCTAAAAATACCTTCTTTAATAGAGGTCGAATTTATGAAACTGTTCAAAGCAGAGTTTCTCTGGTTAAGGCCAAGTACAACTTACCTTTTCTCTCCTCCCCTTCCCTGGAGGCAACCTCCTCACACTGTTAGAGCCCTAAGGAGTGCTGTGAAAATCACTGATTCAGACCAAGTACTGCACTTCTGAAATTGTGAAATCCATCCAAAAACATATATTGGTTCTCTAAACAAAATCAAGATCTTGTGAATAGCAGAAAGACCATCATACTGCTTCTCTCCCTACCATATCTTTCACATAGTTAATCGCGTGACCTGTCACAAACTCCTGAGTAATCAGGTGTAAGACAATATAGGATTTTTCCTGCAGTTCCATACCCCAAGGTGATAAAGGTCTACTTCAGTTGTGGAGCTATGATTTAAAGCTAGAACCTGACTTAAGGCTTGCTTCCAGTGTTTAGACAGGATTAAGTTCAGTAAGAAATCATTCTCTCACTTTGGAGCAAGAAGTCCTTAGGAAGACAAAGGAGTCTGAAAACCAACTCTTCAATTCACAGGTCCTCAAGGAAGCACGTCTCCACTGGAGAAGCATTCTCAATACTTCCTTCAGTCCCTTAGACCTGGAGGCCGTTGTGAAGGGGAAGAGATTGCGGTAGTCTGAGGCCAATCACAAGCAGTGAAAGGAAAGACAGGAAAGAAAATTCCAGCATGAGCAACTTATTTATAGTACCCCATTATTTTAGTCATTAGTTTCAACTTTCTCTATGACAAAACTTTACCTTGGCTAATAACTTATAAAATTAGATGACATAGGGCTTCCCTGGTGGCGCAGTGGTTAAGAATCTGCCTGCCAATGCAGGGGACACGGGTTCGAGACCTGGTCCAGGAAGATCCCACATGCCGCGGAGCAACTAAGCCCGTGTGCCACAACTAATGAGCCTGCGCTCTAGAGCCTGAGAGCCACAACTACTGAGCCTGTGTGCTGCAAATACTGAAGCCCGTGCACCTAGAGACCGTGCTCTGCAACAAGAGAAGCCACCACAATGAGAAGCCCGCGCACCGCAACAAGAGAAGCCACCACAATGAGAAGCCCGCGCACCGCAACAAAGAGTAGCCCCTGCTCGCCACAACTAGAGAAAGCCCACGCACAGCAACGAAGACCCAATGCAGCCAAAAATAAAGTAAATAAGTAAATAAATTTATTTATTTATTTATTTATTTTTTTGGTGGTACGTGGGCCTCTCACTGCTGTGGCCTCTCCCGTTGCGGAGCACAGGTTCCGGACGCGAAGGCTCAGCGGCCACGGCCCACAGGCCCAGCCGCTCCGCGGCATGCAGGACCCTCGTGGACCGGGGCACGAACCCGCGTCCCCTGCCTCGGCAGGCGGACTCTCAACCACTGCGCAACCAGGGAAGCCCAATAAATTTATTTTTAAAAAAATTAGACATAAATTTTACCTTCATTCTCTACTCCAGATTCACTGGTAGAAAGACACGCTAATAAACTGTGATTTCACCAAAAGGAAGGCTGTTAGGGGCATGAAAAGGTAAGATTGGTCTCATTTTGCTTGTCAGGGTTGCAATAAAGACCATTCATTCTGCTATTTTTACCTACTTATTCCTTATTTTCCATTGATATTAAAAAAGATAAAGAAAAACAAGTTACAAATAGTGAAGATTTGTGAAATGGTAATATTACTTTAACATGGGTATCTCCAAAATTACTGTGTACATAAAAGTGGGGACTGCCTCTATTCAAGAGTATACTGGTAATGCATGCCAGGATATTACCTACAAAAGAATCAAATAATCGGACTTAAAAATTCTGTTTTAGTAGTAATAAATGATAAAGCTTAATATGTTTTCTTACTCTTTGCTACTTCTTTTTAAGTTTCCAGCATCTAGAGATCATATAATTTAGTCTAATTTAGCAACATATCAATAACATTTTGTTAGTGCAGTTTTATTTATCAGTATTATCTGATTCATTTAGAAGATGAGCAGAAGCATATTTATTGAGCAACATTTATATGTATGGTACTTAACTTGACACCTATACTTCCCACATCCTCCTTTCGCTTTGGGCCTAGAGCAACTTAACTGTTGTATGACAATAGCACCACCTATTGGCTGGCAAAGGGATTGGAATAATCCAAAATACCACCTGCTTCCTTGCCCTTCAGAAAGACTAATGCATAATTTGGGCTCTTCTTTTCTTCATTTATTATTAAACCCACTTGAAAAAAATTATTTTCTCATATATATCGTCTCTTTTTTTCTCCTTCATCTCTCCTGTTAAAAACCTGTAGAGTTATTGCATCTCTCTTGATTCCATTGCTAACCAATGTGTTTTTGTTAACAAGCAGCAATTCAGATAAACCGAGGATTAAAAGGGTTTTGTGAACTATTCTGGAAAATGAAATGTCATTTATAACACAATTACTGTTGAAAAATGTATTGAATTTAAGCAAGCTGCCTATGTGGAACTTTGGAATTCAAGTAATTTGTAGGTTGGGAACTTGCTATAATACAAAAACATAAAAAAGCATTAAGACTCTCACTGTGGTTTCCAAGGCAAATAAAGGAATAGAATTCTGATACAAAACAATATTGGATACACCCTTCCCCCTTTTCAGGGCTGATGAACATCTATCTGCCTTGTCCTGTGGAATTTGAATATTGCACTACACACAGAGGAACACTCAAAAATGATGAGATGTATTGCTATTTTGCAGTGGCTCATTAAAGGTACACCAATGATATAGGAGAGAATTAAAACCCATTATTTTAACTTTATCTCTATGATGAAAATAACCAGAATTACATCTATAACCCTAACCACTTAATGAGCTCCAATCATGAACTTGGATGTCCTTACACTTCTGTTATGCAGAGTTCTATATCTTTCTGTAATACATCCTTAGTATCTAGCCCTTGAGGTTGTCCTATCTTCATGGTAAGCCCTATAAGTTCTCATCTGTGGGAATTTTGCGCTGAAGCAGAGAAACATGTAAGATACCCCAAGCTAACTGATCAATATGAAGTCATTTTTATTGCCAGTACTAATCAAATAGCAAAGGGTTTTGTCCCTTGGCCTTTTCCCTGTATCTCAGTTCTAGAAACTGCTCCTGAAATCCGGATTTGAGCCCAATTTGTTACAGGCAGGGAAAGGGGGCTTCTTTCTGCCCCATATACATTGTAACCATAACTGCTCTCACCTGTCTGGACAGAGCCTATTCTTGGTGGAAAGACAGACCCTACTCCCTTACACTGATTCCATGGTCTACTGAGACCTGTTTATGGCCTAATGCTGATGTCAACTGCCCAGGTTGCCAAGACCACCTTCTGTCTTGCAAATCACCTGTCCAGGACTCTTTTATTGGCTCCCCAGGACTTGGAAACTTATGGTCCGGCCTGTTTAATCGGTAGTTATGACATCTACCTCTCCTGAGCCTCAATTGCTTTTCCTTTTAAATCTCTCAAATCTTTTGATAGTACTATTATTTTACTCATTTCTTAATTCAAAAACTTCAGTTGTTTTTACAAGATGAATATACTTAACATTACATTTTTATGGTTAAATTGGTCAGTATTGTGTTTTTTATCATAAAAATTTTTTCAATTTTTAAAATTTTAAAACAACTGCAATTGATTTTACTACTGCTCCCCTCCCCAACAATGCAAACTTTCAACAAAATACATATACACATATTAATCTTCCTCTAGTTTATTCTTTTTATCTCATTATTACACCACCACCCTCACCCAGGCCCTTCTTGTTTCATGCCTATATTAATAGAAAAACCTCTCTAACCATACTATATTGATGTCTATTTTTTATTGTTCAGAAATCCTTTCTTTAGGAAACCATTCATTATTCCATTCCTTTTGATCCTGCTCTGTCCACTGAGTTTGGTGGGGCTATCACCCCTCCATCTAAAAGGAGGAATGTAAACTAAGTCTGGCCACAGTATTACATCCTTTTAGCCACAAAAAGTATGTCAGGGATGGGTACATGACTCCAGCTGGGCCAATCAGCATGTTCCTAGAACTTTTGTTGGAGCTTCCAAGAAAGACACTCAACCTCTGTGATCATGAGCTATAACGACCATACAGACCTGGAACTGCTGAGGCCAGCTACGCTACATTGTGGAGAAAACCTACCTATGAATGAAACCAATTGGGAGGAAGGTAGAGTCATGTGATAGAGAGAACACACCCTGATGACTGAAGCTATTTTTATTTTTATAAGTCAAAAATTAGTCATACTCCTCCAAAATAGTTGTACAGACGATTGATCTCATAGCCACCGTGAAGTTCTGACTGGAAGGTTGTCCCCTTTTGAATCAGCTGCTACAAAGCTCAGAGTTGCAAGCCTGTGTGCCACAACTACTGAAGCCCGCGTGCCTAGGGCCCGCACTCCACAACAAGAGAAGCCACCGCAATGAGAAGCCCACGCACCGCAACAAAGAGTAACCCCCCGCTCGCCACAACTAGAGAATGCCCGCTCAGCAACGAAGACCCAATGCAGCCAAAAATAAATTTATATATATATAAAAAAAAAGAATATGCAAACATATTAAAAAAAAAAAAAAGCTCAGGGTTGCGTTTGTGGTCCACTCTTAGAAAATGTGCAGGTAATTAGAGTTTATATTAAAGCCTCATATCTGGCTCTACTATTCCCTCACCCTGATTTTACTTTCTCCTTTCACTGCAATTTTATGCCTCTATCTTCGTCTTTGAGTCTTCAATCTCATGTCTTTTCTGGAAGAAGGAAGAGAATGATCTTATAACACAGTTTTACTATATCACAACTCTATCACTCTTTCTATACAAAACTTAAGATCCTACTGCATGTATTTTTCCTTTTTTATATATATTTTATTTATTTATTTGGTTGAGCCGGGTCTTAGTTGCGGCAGGCAGGCTCCTTAGTTGTGGCTTGCGGGCTCCTTAGTTGTGGCTCACTGGCTCCTTAGTTGTGGCATGAGAACTCTTAGTTGTGGCATGCATGTGGGATCTAGTTCCCTGACCAGGGATCAAACCCAGGCCCCCTGCATTGGGAGTGCAGAGTCGTAATCACTGTGCCATCAGGGAAGTCCCAGCATGTATTTTTCTTAAAAGCAAAAATCCAAATTCTTCACCTCATTTAAAATATATATATAACTATAAATATAGTTATATATATAATAAATATTTATTTTTATAAATACACACACAAAGTACATAAGTCAAACACTTTACTATATATGGGAGAAAGAAAAAGAAGGTTCAAATTGCTCACAGTCTGGTTCAATGGTGCCAATATTTTTTCACTATGACTCACATCAGACAACCTAATGGCCTCACATTCCCAGAAGCATATCAAGACACATGGTATGTACAATTCTCAGCATGATAGCAACAACTTTTCTCTTTGGCTATTACTGATCTGAGACATACTGGTGGTCTCAGGGGTCAGATGGTTAAGAACAGAGATTGACTACAACACAGAGAGACAAGTATAAGAGAGAAAATGCCCTATGCTATACCACACAAGAAAAAAAAATAAGGTACTCAAAACTGTGGAGTAAAGATGAATGGAAAACTTTTGATAAGAGATACCTATCAAACAGGGGTTAGGCGGGCAAAGGAGGAAGAAAACTGAGATTAGAAGGATCATTCCAGAAAATGGAAAGTTTAAAGAACAATTGGAAAAATAAAATAAAATAAAGGACAATTGGATTTTACACAGGGAAGATGGTGAAAATAATTCTGGGCATTTGAATATATGCTACTTTGTATAGTATGTCATCTTTCTAGCATCACTAAAAAAATCAGCTAATCCATATAATACCATTTTTAGATAAACGAAGCCAATTCCTTTGAAAAGCAAAATATTTCCAATCTGACCATTTTAATGAAAATAATGTTTAAATACTTTACGGATTTTTTTCTGCTTTAGTAAATAAAACACCATTCCGTGTACTCACTTTCTCTTTGGATCTCACGCTAACTATAAATAAGTCATTATACAGTTGACCCTTGGACGTTGCTCAGGTTAGGGACCATAACCCTCTGTGCAGTCAAAAATCGGCATATAACTTTATAGTCTGCCCTCCACGTATGTGGTTCCTCTGTATCTGCAGATTCAATTGATCACATATAGTACTGTAGTATTTACTATCAACAAAATTCACATATAAGTGTACTCGTGCAATTCAAACCTATGTTGTTCAAGGATCAACTGTATATCGTACTTTAACATAAGTAGGTCCTACTGAAATTGGTTTTTTGACTTAGAAACTATTCCACTATATTATAATAATCCAGTTATTTCTTATTGCCAATCAGTATTACTGCCTCTAACTATTGTCTATCACCTTTTTACCAATCTTTTTTTTTTTTTTGTGGTACGTGGGCCTCTCACTGTTGTGGCCTCTCCCATTGCGGAGCACAGGCTCCGGATGCACGGGCCCAGTCGCTCCACGGCATGTGGGATCCTCCCGGACCGGGGCACGAACCCACGTCCCCTGCATCAGCAGGCGGACTCTCAACCACTGCGCCACCAGGGAAGCCCTACCAATCTTTTATGTGTAGAAAATTATGGGGAAAATTGTCAGAGAAAGGAATATTATCAAACTTGCTAAATCCCTAATCTGTTTTTGCACACTACACCAAGTTAGCAGCTCTGCTCTGAGGATAGCTATATTCTGTATCATGTTCAAAATACATAAATTTTGTGATTTACTTTTTTTTGCACTACCTTGAAAAGATTTTGTTTTGGTCAATACCCAGGCATGTTTTCCTGACTTCTCAAGCTGTCATAAACCTCCCTCAAGGACTATCATTTGGGGTATAATGGATTAGAAAAGAGTCAATTGGCACAATATTAAAATTTAGACTTTTCCCATAATCTCAAAACAAGATTGTACATTCCATAATAATGTTCTCTGTGTTAAAGTTTGATTTAAAATATACTACTCTACCTTACACCTATTAAGATAGCTACTATTAACCACCCCCCAAAAAAACTAATAAACAAAAAAATGGAAAATAACAAGTGTCAGCAAGGATGTGGACAAACTGGAACCCTCATGCACTGCTGGTAGAAATGTAAAATGGTACAGATGCTATGGAAAACATTATGGTTCTCCTCAAAGAATTAAAAATTATCATATGATCCAGGAATTCCACTTCTGGGCATATAACCAAAATAATTGAAAGCAGGGTCTTAAGAGATATGTGTATACCCGTGTTCATAGCAGTACTACTCACAACAGACAAAAGGTGGAAAGAACCCAAGAGTCCATTGACAGATTAATGGATAAACAACATTTGTGGTATACAGATACAATGAAATATTACTCACCCTTAAAAAGGAAGGGAATTCTGACACATGCTACAACATGGAAGAACCTTGATGACATTATGCTAAGTGAAATAAACCAGTCACAAAAAGACAAACATTGTATGATTCTACTTATATGAGGTACCTACTTTCTTCTATGTTCATAGAAATAGAAAATAGAATGGTGGTTGTCAGGGACAAATGGGGAAGGAAGGGAAAGGAAAGTTTTTGTTTAATGGGTATAGAGTTCAGTTTTTCAAGATGAAAAGAGTTTGGGAGATTGGTTGTGCAATAATGTAAATGTACTTAATACTAATCTGTACACTTTAAAATAGTTAAGATGGTAAATATTATGTTATGTGTATTTACCACAGTTACATATATGTGTGTGTGTGTGTGTGTGTGTGTGCACGAGCATATAAAATTTACAGTTTTGCAGCCCTGTTTTGACAATTCTTCAACTTTTGGTAACTAAGGAGTAGTCCCCTCAAAGGAAGTGAACGGACACATTTAAAAGGTCTGGGGTTTATCACAGAAGTAAGAACAAGCATGTTTTTCTATATATTTCATCTGCAGCTTGTTCTCCAAGTGAATTACAAACTCCTATGTATAAACACAGCGTCTTCTGCTTATTGTAGACAGTCAATATTCTATGCCAGGCAAATAGAAAGCAATTAATGCTGGTTGACTTAAGAATGTTTGGGTAGCATGTTACTCATATCTCCAAATTTTCACCATATAATTTTAAAATACACTAGAACTGAAAGGAAACTTGGGAGATCCTAACAGAATCATTCATCAAACCATTTCTTAAATCTCTTAAAAACCAAGGAATGGAAACTTATTCCTTCATCACTCATTCAAAGACATTATGCATTAGGTTAAAAAATGTCCTCATAAAATGCTGTGGAACTAGACAGAGGTAATGGTTGCACAACAATGTGAATTAACTAAATGCCACTTAAATATAAACTTGAGTCAAGGACAAACAATTCGTTGGCAGAGAAAATGGAATTTAAATTCTGGTCCATATGACTTTAAAGCCTGTGCATGTACCATTTTCTACTACCCTGTAATGTCAACAAATATACAACCAAAATAGTTAAACTGCTTTATATAACTAAAATGTAAGTTTGGGTATATTGAATACTTGTCAAGAGCACAGTTAGCTGTGATGGAGGATAAAAATCCACGTCTTACTCCTTAAATACCTTTTTAGCACTTGATGAGATCCTAAATTACATGCACTAAAAACAACTTTTCCCTAGAAGTGAGGTTTTTTTATTTAAATCTTTCTTAATAAAGGAAACTCTTTATATTAAGGAAGACTGGGGTTTATAAAAAATTACTATGTCCTCTTGTGACATATTTATACTATTTTTAATAAAGGGCTACTTGAATATATTGACTCAAATAGCATATAATTAGAGGCTATAATACCACAGAGATATACTTGATCTTTAAAATTGCCAAATTAAAATCCTTTCTATATATATCACAAAGAATACAAAATTCTGATATAAGTCCAAAATGCTTAATTTTGTAGATTAATATATATAGGCTTTTTAAAATATACCTTGGCTCCCACAGAGAGATGGTAGGGGCGGATAGTTTTACTTTGCATGTTGTGTCAAAAGCGACTTGAAACGCAACCCACAAACCCTAAATGAGCAGATCCGATTGTGAATATTCTTCTGCCACCACTCCCTTCTCAAATCACCCATCTTTTTTTTTATTATTATTTTTTATTTTTTTTGCGGTACGCGGGCCTCTCACTGTTGTGGCCTCTCCCGTTGCAGAGCAGGCTCCGGACGCGCAGGCTCAGTGGCCATGGCTCACGGGCCCAGCCGCTCCGCGGCATGTGGGATCTTCCCAGACCGGGGCACGAACCCGTGTCCCCTGCATCGGCAGGCGGACTCTCAACCACTGCGTCACCAGGGAAGCCCAAATCACCCATCCTAATCCACTCTGCTTAGACTCTGGTGTCCTTACAGTCTCAAAGATGATGTAATATTTTGCACTGCCTCATTGCTTCTACCAAAAGGATGAGTAACATCTAAGTCACAAAGAAGAATGAGGAATGACACTTCTCCACTACAACATTTTCAAGAAAAAAAACACAAAGGTTACAGGAAGAATTCTTATTCAGGTGTTAGGATTAAGATCAACTTTTCTTAGATTGAGAAATAAGGTGATTAGCCCAGGTATAATGGTGTGAAGAGAGCTGCCTGGGATATAGCGTTTGACAATACTAACTTCTCAATGCAAATTATTAAACATTTCCATTACCTGTACCCTTAGGAAAATTCATTTATCCAAAAAGAATCTTAATTTTATAACTCTAATGTCTCATTCTTTTTTAAAAAAAAAAATTTGTTTATTTATTTATTTATTTAGGCTGAGTTGGTTCTCAGTTGCGGCATGCGGACTTAGTTGCGGCATGTGAACTCTTAGTTGCGACATGCATGTGGGGTCTAGTTCCCCAACCAGGGATCAAACCCGGGCCCACTGCATTGGGAGCATGGAGTCTTACCCACTGGACCACCAGGGGAGTCCCTAATGCCTCATTCTTCACTTCTATAAAACAAAACCTGTCCATGACTTTGAAATAGTTCAAGGCACCCTATCTGATTAAAGAGCATCCACATTTTAAACTCAATCTCCTTTTCAAAAAGTTTAATCTGAGTAAGCACTAACCCCAGGATACAAAAATAATTTGACAACTGAGTTATTCTGCAAGAAACGATATGAATATTTATCTGTTTTTTTATTTAAAATGGAAAAACAAGAAAACATATCTCCTCAGTTGAAAGCCATTCAAACATAATTTCAAAACTCTCCAAATTGTAAAGGGAAAAAAGAGCCAAGGGAATGAATTTTTAAACTTAGTTCCAGAACATATTAGGAATTTAAAAAAATATTAGAACTAGGTCTTATTCAGATACACACTTAAATTTGTGATATGAAAAAGAAATGAATTCATTATTAATAATGAGAAGGCAATTTTGCAGGGAAAAATATGAAAAGAAACAAGTCTATCTTGATTTTTTTCACTTCCTGTTTAATAAACTGCTTTGAAAGTAAACTTTCTTTGTTCTTTTATTCCATCTTCCATGAAATAAGGACTATAAAATCATTAATAAATGGGTAGAAAGGCTTTCCTTTAACCACAGTGACAGCATATACCCTTACATAAATGCCACTTAAGCTGACTCTAGGAATACACAGCACCACCAAACACTCCATTTCACTCCCTTTACTTTTCCTGACCTGACCTTAATATCTCAGTAGGAAACCCTACTGGGATGAGATACTATTCTGGGAATAGTTGGGTCGATTCTTTTTTAGGTTGTGTGCTCTGTGGAAGGTTATAATCCTACCTGACAAAGACAATGTTCTAGTCATGGTTTAAACAACATGAAACATCAGAGAGAGAAATGTGGTTGTTACAGCACTGAGGTTCACAGGTAGTATGCACCTAGTACAAACTGTGGGTTGGTTCAGAAATTACTGAGGTCTACCCTCATTTCAAACAGTTATGGCAGTGTTTTACTTTGCACGTCTCTACAAATAGCTAAGATTACCTTGACACCAGCTAAGCTGAAAAACAAATGTTGAATAAACGTAGATTTTTTTTTTACACTGCATAGGCAATTGGTTAAGAGCACAGATACTGGAGCCAGACCACATGGATCTGCAATTTACCAGGTTATATTCTTTAGTACTACTTGAATTCCCTGTGCCCCACTGTCCCTATCTATAAAACAGGAAAAATAAGATAAAATATGATAACAGGATAACTTAGTGACTTGGCACTTAGTATTACATGTATTAGCTATTACTATAAATTATTCTGTTGGTTGATTATAGTTTAAAAATCATACTACAAGCCAAATAAAGAGGTTTTTTATATTGAACTTAAAGAGATAACATTCAGATATTGCATGAAGCCTCAAAAGAGAAGCAACACAGAAGTTTTAGTGCTCTCCCTAGGATGTTATGAGGCTAGTGAGAGTAGAAGGTTTTCACCAGAGTGTAAGATTATGTTTAAGAACTGGCAGTTTTGTTGCTGAAGGGTAGTGGTAGGCAAGGGGAAGTTCTGACACTCTTGAAGTTCTGATTAGCCTGGTGCCCTGCAGAGTCTGGTGACTTCAGGATCAAAGGAGCAACTCAGAGAAGTCGGTAGGAAGTTGAAAGGTAAGGTGGCCAAGATGGAGAAGGAAGACCCTGAGCTCACCTCCTCCAAATGGACACATCAAAATTACAGCTACTTACAGAGCAACTATCTATGAGAACAACCTGAAAACTAGCAGAAAAGATTTTCCACAACTAAAGACATAAAGAAGGAACCACAAAGAAACAGGAAGGAAGGGTAGAGATGTGGTAGTCAAGACCCACAGCCCTTGGTAGGCGACCTACAAACAGGAGGATAATCACAATTGTAGAGGTTCTCCTCAAGGGGCAAGGGGTCTGAACCCCACAATGGGCTCCCTTGCCTGGGGGTCCTGCACCGGGAAGATGAGCCCCCAGAACATCCAGCTTTGAAGGTCAGTGGGGCTTGTGTACAGGAGAGCCAGAGGGCTGTAGGAAGTAGATACTCCACTCTTAAAGTGAACATGCAAAATTTCACATTCTCCGAGTCCTAGCACAGAGGCAGTCATTTAAAGAAACCTGGGGGACTTCCTTGGTGGTCCGGTGGTAAAGAATCTGTCTTCCAATGCACGGGATGCGGGTTCGATCGCTGTTCGGGGAACTAAGATCCCACATGCTGCAGGGCAACTAAGCCTGCACACCACAACTACTGAGCTTGCATGCCTCAGTGAGAGAGCTTGTGTGCCGCAACTACAGAGCCCATGTGCCCTGGAGCCTGCATGCCACAACTAGAGAGAGAAAATCCACACACCACAACTAGAGAGAAGCCCATGCACCACAACGAAGAGCCCACACCACAATGAAAGATCCCATGTGCCATAACTAAGACCCAACACAGCCAAAAAAATAAAGTAAAATAAAAGGAAATAAAATAAAAATAAATAAATAAATAAATATTTTTAAAAAAAGAATAGGAAGAACCATAAAGATACTTGGGTCACACACACTTGCAGATCTTGGAGAGCTCCCAGAGAGGCAGGAGGCTACTGGGACTCCCTCACTGGGCACACAGATGCAGGCGGCAGCCATTTTGGGGAGTTTCTGTTCCACCACAAGGACAGTGGGGCTGGCAAGCACCATCCTGGAGTCCTCCTTCTAGACTATTAGTGATGGGGGCTTACTCGTCCACCAGCAGGCCAGCACCAGTTCCGGACTATCCTGGGTTGAGCATCCAGCTGCATGGCAACCCAGCCCTGACCACCAGAAGGCTGGCGCTAGCCCCAGGCCCCCCAGGCCCCCACAGTCAGTGGTGCTGTGACACAGCTCCACCAACCAGAGAGCCAGCAGCCATAGCACAAGGCAGGTATTAGCAGCCAACCAGGCCAGGGGGCAACACCACCTACAGACACACCCACAGTAGTCAGCCCTGCACAACAGAAGAGCCCATGCAGCCCACATAGGAGGCACCCCTAAAGCATACAACTCTGGTAACGAGAGGAGAATGTGCTACTGAGCCCCACTGGATGTCTCTGCCCCACTGGACATCTCCTACAAAAGGCAATTTCTCCAAGATTGAGAAATGTAACCAACCTACCTAATACATAGAAATAAACACACTGACTTATGCAAAATGAGGAGACAGAGGAATATGTTCCAAATGATGGAACAAGACAAAACCCCAAGGAACTAAGCAAAATGGAGATGAGCAATCTACCTGATAAAGAGTTCAAGGTAATGATGCTCAATGAGCTAGGGAGAACGGATGAACACAGCAAGATGTTTTACAAAGAATTAGAAACTATAAAGAAAACCCAAACAGAGTTGAAAATACAATGACTGAAATAAAAAATACACTGGAAAGAATAGTAGATTAGATGACATAAAGAAATAAATTCATAAACTGGAAGACAGAAGTGAAAATCACCCAAACTAAAAAGAAAAAAAGAATTTTAAAAAATAGGCCTCTGAGACTAACATTCACATTATAGGTATCCCAGAAGGAGAAGAGAAAGAGAAAGAGGAAGAGAACTTATCTGAAGAAATTATAGGTGAAAACTTCCCTAACTTGGGAAAGGAAACAGACAGCCAGGTGCAGGAAGCACAGAGAGTCAGTCCCAAACAAGATGAACCCAAACAAGATGAACCCAAAGAAGTCCACACCAAGACACGTTATAATTAAAATAGCAAAAATTGGGGCTTCCCTGGTGGCACAGTGGTTGAGAGTCCGCCTGCAGATGCAGGGGACATGGGTTCATGCCCCAGTCCGGGAAGATCCCACATGCCTCGGAGCGGCTGGGCCCGTGAGCCGTGGCCGCTGAGCCTGCGCGTCCGGAGCCTGTGCTCTGCAATGGGAGAGGCCACAACAGTGAGAGGCCCGCATACCGCAAAAAAAAAAAAAAAAAAAAAGCAAAAATTAAAGATAAAGAGAGAATCTTAAAAGCAGCGAGGAAAAACAACAAGTTATGTACAAGGGAACTCCCATACAGCTAGCAGCTTACTTCTCAGCAAAAACTGCAGGCTGGAAGGGAGTGGTGTGATATACTGAAAATGATAAAAGAGAAAAAACTACAACCAAGAATATTCTACCTGGCAAGGTTTTTATTCAGCTTTGATAGATCAAAATTTTACAGACAAGCAAAAGCTAAGAGTTCAGCACCACCAGACCAGCTTTACAACAAATGTTAAAGGGAGTTCTTTAAGTGGAAAAGAAAAAAAAAAAACTAAAAATAATGAAAATTTAAAAAGGAAAAATCCAATTGGTTAAGGTAAACATACAGTAAAGATAGTAGATCAACCACTTACAAAGCTAGCAGGAAGGTTTAAAGAAAAAATTAGTAAAATTAAAAGACTACTATATCCACAATTAGTAGTCAAGGGATACATAAAACAAAAAGATGTAAAATTTGTCAAAAACATTAAACATGTGTCGGGAATAAAAATGCAGAATTGTTAGAATATGTTCAAGCTTAAGAGATCAGCCAACTTAAAATAATCATACACACACACACACACACACACACACACACACACACACGTCTCATGGTAACCACAAACCAAAAATCTATAATAGATACAAACCCACAAAAAAGAAAGGAATCCAAACACAGCACTGAAGACAGTTACCAAATCACAAGGGAAGAGAGCAAAAGAAGAAATAAACAACAACAAGAAAACTATAAAAACAATGAACAAAATGGCAATAAGTACATATCTATCAATAATTACTTTAAATGTAAGTGGACCGAACACTCCAATCAAAAGACAGAGTGGCTGAATGGATTAAAAGAAAAAAAAAAGACCCATATATATGCTGCTTACATGAGACTCACTTCAGATCTAAAGACACACACAGACTGAGAGTGAGGGGATGGAAAAAACTATTCCATGCAAAGGGAAACAAAAAGAAAGCTGGGGTAGCAATATTTATATCAGACAAAATAGACTTTAAAACAAAGACTGGGGCTTCCCTGGTGGTGCAGTGGTTGAGAGTCTGCCTGCCGATGCAGGGGACACGGGTTCATGCCCTGGTCCGGGAAGATCCCACATGCCGTGGAGCGGCTGGGCCCATGAGCCATGGCCGCTGAGCCTGCGCGTCCAGAGCCTGTGCTCCACAACAGGAGAGGCCATAACAGTGAGAGGCCCAGGTACCGCAAAAAAAAAAAAAAAAAAAACAAAAACAAAGACTATAACAAGAAAACAAAGGACACTGCATAATAATTAAGGGATCAATCCAATAAGACATAATAATTGTAAATATATATGTACCCAACATGGGAGCACTTAAATACATAAATCAAACATTTAATATAAAGGGAGAAATTGACAGTAACACAATAATAGTAGGGGACTTTAACACTCCATTTACATCAATAGACAGATCATCCAGACAGAAAATCAATATGGAAATACTAGCTTTAAATGACACATTAGACCAGATGTACTTAATAGATATATAAAGAACATTTCAAACAAAAGCAGGTGAATACACATTTTTTTTTCCAAATGTACATGGAACATTCCTCAGTATCACAAGCTAGTCCACAAAACAAGACTCAGTAAATTTAAAAAGACTGAAATCACATCAAGTATCTTTTCCAACCATAATGCTATGAGACTAGAAATCAACTGCAAAAAACACAAACACGTGGAGGCTAAATAATATGCTACTAAACAACTGATGGATCACTGAAGAAATCAAAGAGAAAATCAAAAAATATCTAGAGACAAATGAAAGTAAAAACACAACGATCCAAAACATATGGGACAGAGCAAAAGCAGTTCTAAGAGGGAAGTTTACAGCGATACAAGCTTACCTCAGGAAACGAGAAAAATCTCAAATAAACAACCTAACCTTACACCTAAAGCAACTAGAGAAAGAAGAACAAATAAAACCCAAAGTTAGTAGAAGAAATCATAAAGATCAAGCAGAAATAAGTGAAATAGAGACTAAGAAAACAATAGAAAAGATCAATGAAACTGGTTCTTTGCAAAGGTAAACAAAACTGATAAACCTTTAGCCAAACTCATCAAGAAAAAAAGCGAGAGAGCCCAAATCAATAAAATCAGAAATAAAAGAGCAGAAGTTTTAACTGACACCACAGAAATACAAAGGATCATGAGAGATTACTGTGAACAATTATACACAATAAAATAGATGACATAAGTGGATTAATTCCTAGAAACATACAATATCCCAAGACTGAACCAGAAAGAAAAAGAAAATATGAACAGACCAATTACCAGTAATGAAACTGAATCAGTAATTTTAAAAATTCCCAACAAACAAAAGTCCAGGACCAGATGCCATCGATAGATGATGGATAAAGAACACGCGATATATTAGTCAGCCATAAAAAAGAAAAAAATCTTGCTATCTGCGACAACATGGATAGATCTGGAAGGTATTATGCAGAGTGAAATTAGTTAGAGAAATACCATATGATTCCACTTATATGTGGAATCTAAAAAACAAATAAACAAACATAACAAAAGAGAAACAGACTCATAGATATAGAGAACAAACTGGTGGTTGCTAGATGGAAGAGGGATGGGGGAATGAGCGAAATAGGTCAGGGAGATTAAGAGGTACAAACTTCCAGTTATAGAATAAATCAGTCAAGGTACTTTATGTACAGCCTAGGGAATACAGTCAATATTATTTCACTTATATGCTATGACAGATAAGAAATATATAGCAAAATGGATATCAGAGAGTATGGTTAAATGTAACTGTAAGAAGTCAAAATGTGCAGAGGAACCCACAAAATAGTCTCTGGGACCTAGGGAAAGCAAACCCTTATATTTTGGGGATGCCTTATTTGAAGTTTAATATTTCAGACATGAATATTAAAAACAAATCTTCAATTGGGAAGGCCTTTCTATAAATGACAACCCAGAAACTTTAAAGAAAATTGCTGCACAATTTTCTTTATAAAGAACTTTTAGGGAGCAAAAAAAAAAAAAAAATACCATTAAACAAAGTCAAAACACCAAAGAAAAAGTTGGAAAAAAAAAAAAGGTGTTTAGCCAATTAAAAATCAAAGGGCTGTAAAGCATTTATACTCCAATAAAAAAAATCAAAGGGCTAAATGTTTCTAATATACAAATAGATTGAACAAAAAAGGAGAACAAACATAAAATTATGAACAAAGGACATTAATAGTCTTTATATAGCAGAGAAGTATATAAATATGCAGATAGAGATGCACAACCTCATTAAAAATCAAAGAAGCATAGGGCTTCCCTGGTGGCACAGTGGTTGGGAGTCTGCCTGCTGATGCAGGGGACATGGGTTCGTGCCCCGGTCTGGGAGGATCCCACATGCCACGGAGCGGCTGGGCCCATGAGCCATGGCTGCTGGGCCTGCGTGTCCGGAGCCTGTGGTCCGCAACGGGGGAGGCCGCAACAGTGAGAGGCTGCGTACAACAACAACAACAACAAAAAAAAAATTAAAGCAGCATAGATTAAAAAGAAATTCTCTTCCACGGCTCCATAGCTCTTTCCCTACCAAAGTATCTGAAGAGGCCTCATGTTTTAGATGTTGCAGCAACAATATGGTGGAATCTCTCCATCACCCTGGTTCTCTCTCTAAGTGGAACTGACAACATTCTCACCCCCAACCTGGAGTAGGCAACTGAGAAAGAAATCTCTATCATATAAATCACTGGAATTTCAATGGTTATTCTGTTCTAACTTGTATAAACACACCCCAAATTGCAAAGTGGCTATTTCAAGGGGTTGAGGAAGGATTATGGTAGACTTTTTTTTTTTTTTTTGTGGTACGCAGGCCTCTCCCTGTTGTGGCCTCTCCTGTTGCAGAGCACAGGCTCCGGATGCGCAGGCTCAGCGGCCATGGCTCACGGGCCCAGCCACTCCGCAGCATGTGGGATCTTCCCGGACCGGGGCACGAACCCGTGTCCCCTGCATCGGCAGGTGGACTCTCAACCACTGCGCCACCAGGGAAGCCCCTATGGTAGACTTTTGATGTCTATATTAAATATTTTTATTTTTGTATTACTTTAATTAGAAAAAAATTAAAATGTAAAAATATAAGAATAAAACACTGACATCCAAAGTATCAATACAAACACTGGTAACAATTTCCACAGATGTGCACTACTTCATTTGAATAATTATTTCTTATTTAGGTTAACACATCCTTCTCTAAAAGACTGCCTACAGAGAAGGCATCCTTCTATCCATAAATGGCTTTTGGTAGGGCCATATTGGGTTTATTACCAACATTCAGGTCCCAAAGATGATTATTTCCATTGAATACACAGAATTGGGGTGGAATACACAGAAAAATGTTCAAAGATAAAAAGGAAAGGCCATGTTTCACTAGACGGGTAAGTACCTTGTTAAGAAAAATAAGTTCATATTAAGAAAGTACCTAAACTGCTGGTAATCAAAATTACTATCCTACTAAATGGAAAGCTCTAGAACATCCTGCTAAGACTGTCAAATGAGGCCAATCTAACCTTACTTCTATTAATTTGATTCTTCTAGATACAACAATGGAAGTCAAATTAAACCTAAAAGATTCCATGACAGTATTTCAAGGGCAGCCTTGGAAGGAACAAGGTTCCAGGGAAACCCCTTCCTTCTTCCAACAAATCCTCCACTTCAACCAAAAGACCTCCATTTTTAGTTTTTTTCCACTGGTAGGCCAAATAACATTTTGTCTGAAGAAATGAGCTGGAGCTGAATGATAGAAAATGCTTCATCTAAAATCGTGATTGTAGGAAGATACTGACATAAAATATCAACCCGCATGAAAGAAGGTGCCACATTAAGGTGCATCTTTTAAATACCAAGTGGTTAAAACCTAGGAAAGGATTCTAATCACTACAAAGCATACATCATTGCAAACCGCCAAATGAACATACGAGCATAATACATGAAATATAATCATGTCCAAGCTTCTGTTCCCAATGGAATGGTACACTTGATGATGCAAGCTCATCTAATCTAAGAGCCTATACAACTGGTTCTTCATAGTAGGGAAGTCTGTAAGTTTTAGGGCTCAGTTCATCTGCACTGGGGATAGACAGGCAGGTTTACTGGTGAAGTTAGCCTGAGCGGAACTCAAGAACAGACATTGGGAAGACAGAGTTGGGTAACTGGTAAGATTGCTAGAAGGGCTTGTGTTTCAGACAAGAAAGGGCTATATAGGATTACTCTATTTCATCAAGTCTCACAATAATAGGCAGGTCCTTTATTGGAAAGATAGCTTCATGGAGCAGATGAGAATATCTTGTGGAATAAAACTGCATGCTTGTTACGCTGCCCTAGAGAGCAGGGACCTACTCAGACATATCCTGTCCAAAGGCAGAGCAGCAGGTTCAATGGTTGATAGTTGTCCGTATTTTGACAAAGATATCCCCAAAGCTAGCTAGTAAAACTGCAAAAATTGTAAACCAGAGCTAGTCACACCAATCTAGAACATTTGCTGTCATATTCACCCTGGGTTTTACAAAGCACACTGATACACTGGCGGACAACTGGACAGAGGTGACCAGGATGATATGAAATTTAGAAACTACAACTTCTACAGAAAAGTTAGAAGAACCATGAAGTTAATTTACTGATTGAAAGACTCTGAAGGGAGATCAGAGTCATACCATGATTCAAAGGGACAGTACATGGAATCTTTAATTGCCAGTACATGGCAACTTATACCTAACAGGTGCTCTATATATTTTCATGATTAATTCATATCAATCCCCCAAAGCAACTGTTTTTAAAGTTTGTTTTCACTTACTGGGCTTCTCTTAAAGAAGAATTCAACGAGCATACTTTTAAAAACAGAATTTTCTTTCCTTCTCTTCCCTTCCTCCCTTTCTCTCCCCCACTTTCTTTTCCTCTTTTTCCCCTTCCTTCCTTTCCTTCCTTCCTTCATTTCTTCCTTCCTTCCTTCCTCATCCCTCCCTCCCTCCCTTTCTAAGTAATATATTCACATGGTTCAAACATAAATCATAAAATGGTCTACAGTGAAAAAACTCCCTCCTATGCCTATGCCCTGTTGGCTGAGTTCCCATCCCTGCACATAAACATAGCTGGCAAGCCCTCTTTATTAGTTTATTTTTCCAGAAATTACTTTTATGCACACAAAAGTCAATATAAAAGTTTATATGTATTATACACATACACACACATGTAATTTTACTCCTTTTGTTTTTCCACAAATCACTTACTCTACAAACTTTTCTGCACTTTTCCTTTTACTTAGTAACATATACACATTTACTGTGTATATGTACAATTTATGGTACTGGCCCACTAATGATAAGCACTTGGGTTTAAGAGGAATTTAAATTACAATCATGGAATTATTTGTTTATAAAGGACCAACAAATTTCAAACTGAAGGTAAAAATCTCCTATGGTTAAAACAGCATTATCAAGATTACTGGGCTCATTTGGTTACTTAGAATAATAGTACTAAGTCCAAAAGTAAAAATACATTTCTAAAGAAGACTCCAGCATAGTAATAGTTATAAATCTACTTGCTCATATCTAGATTTTTAACTTGAGTTTATTAAGGGTAATTTTATCCATATGATTCACTCACAAGATATGTCATGGAAACTGTCAGGCTTCAAGAAGCATACCTGGTTTGCCCGTGGCTGCCACAGAGATTTTTATTTTGATTCATGGCATGTGAAAGCATCATTGGAAAGCAGAAAGAAAATAATTACGAAGTGGCCCTTAAAATCATCACTTTCCTCTAGGAAACATGGTGAACAAATGTCTAAAAAGATGTCCTCTACTAACTAAAAACAATGACTCTTTTCTCCTTATTAGTAGAAGACAGTTTGAGTGACTGACCGTAAGATTTAGCCATTACAAGAGATGTTTATTCACCCAGTTGGATAAACTAAATTTTGCTTATAATTCATAATTTATTTATGTAGCTAAAAATACATACATTTAAGTCTTTGCCAGTTTTCAAAATTGTCAATCTCTTATTCTAGTATTGGTCCATTTCCTGTAATGAGTTAAATTAGTATTTCTTACTTACAGTCTCTATATGAAGGGTGAGAATTTAATATACAAAGACTAGGAATTCTTGTATATTAATATTTGTGAAAAAAAATGGGACAGGTGAAAACGACCTACAACTATCTCAAAGAGTCATTAGTGCCTCTATTGGCAGTATTTCAACTACTGAGTAAGAAATATTCAAAGGGGCAATTTAAAACTACTTGTAATTAGAGACAAAAAAGTGACACTAGCAAATGGAGAATATATTTAAATTGAGACAGAATATTATTTAATGACCATTTTTCATATCTTAGAAATTTAGGCTATAAGCTAAGCCTTTAAGATTACAATTTTTTAATTTTTATATATCCATTTAGATGTTATTTTGGAATGTCAGTTCTTCATAAAATACCATGTTACTTTAAATTATGTTTTTTAGTCTTTTTACTAAAATGTAATCTTTATAAATGATATGTGCTTTGGACAAAATTTTGATAGTTAAGCAATCACTTATTTTCAGTTGTGCTCTATAATGTTAGAGCAAAATTGTGACAAACTGAATATTCTCTGGAGAATTCAGATTGACAGCCCTTTAGAAATGTCATTTACTTTAAAATTCACTTCAGGTCTTATCTTTCATATGAATGGGATCTAAAAGTGGTAGTAACAGCTAGCATACCTTTGCTAACAATAGAAACCTAAGCCTGCCAATTATCTCCAATCTTTTCCATACAGAATATCCTTATGATTATTTATATTCTTGTCTTCCTCAAGTATGCAAATTTAATAAAAAACTAACATGTTTATTCAGGAAGAATACATTTGGGAACCTTAAAAAATAAATGTGCCCACAGACTTATGTGATAAGTATTTGGGGGACACCAAATCATGTGCCTACTATGGATGAGTATGACATGGTTTTGTCCTCAAGGACTTCACAGTATAGTAGACAGGACAAATATGTAAAAGTAAGTAGTAAAACATAATATGTTTATAGGAGAATGGTTAGGAATACTGTCTTGGTTTCCTAGGATTGTCATAACAAAATACCACAAACTGGGTATTTTAGAACAAGAGAAATTTATTCTCTCACAGTTCTGGAGGCTAGAAGTCCAAACTCAAGGTGTAGGCAGGGCCATGCTCCCTCTGAAGACTTCGGGAAGATTTCGTCTTTGCATCTTCTAGTGGTATTGGCATTCCTTGGCATTTCTAGGCATGTAGCTGCATAACTGCAGTCTCTGCCTCCATCTTCAAAAGACCTTCTTCTCTGTGTGTTGTCTCCTCTTCTTGTAAGACACTAGTCACTGAATTTAGGGCCCACTCTAATCTAGTAGGACCTCACCTTAACTAATTACATATGCAAAGACCTAATTTTGGGCAGATAAGAACTTCTAGGGGATACTATTCAACCCATTACATTGACCATGTATGAGGGAAAAAAGCAAAGAACAAACAAACAAACAAAAAAACTTGTCAGACTGTGTAAACTTCAAGTTAAAGTGTTCTACAATTTGCGTTTCATGGTTGAAGCTGGGGAAAGAGGACAACTTTGTAACTTCTCAAAAGTTCTTAAAGTGTTCTGTTCTGTGTGCAAATCTTCATTTCAATGATGGATCTGAGATGATTTAATAGAATATCTTCAAAGTCCAAAAGAGTTATTGTGCCTTGATCTATATCAATGGGCCTTCAAAATTTCACCCTGTACTATGAAAAATTACAAAATAAAGTAGGGATGACTGTTCCATCCATCCCTGCTTGCAGCAGCATGTATCTCATCTGAATTAAAGGCAAGGTTGGTTTTCTCTTTGATGAGACATAAGTGAGATGTTTGATTTTTATTAAATGTAATTATTCATACTTGCCAGAAAGAACAGAAATACAGTCACAATCATTAAAACAAAAGAACCAGCTATCCCATCACCTGAGGGATTCTTAAAGACATCAGAAGTCCCCCAAATCACAGTCTGACAATTAACATCTAAGTTAATTGGCAAAACAGGTTAAATATATCTTTCCTTGTACTGTTTACCAAATAGTATTTCTGTGGTAGAAAATGACAAAATTATTCACTAACATTCAGTTTGAAAGTTGGGCTTAATTACTATTTTCTAGGAGGTAAATATATTTCTTTGAGTTTTGGGATTTAAAAAAAAAAGAGATTTATGTCACAACATTCATGGTTTCTCTTTTTGAGAACTATTATCTACTTGTTTTGTGTGCTTCATAAAATGCCTGATAGATGTTATACCTTCTTCAAAAACATGATTCTTTAGAAAATGAATTCTATAATACGCTTGCTACAAATATGGTCTCTTCCCACCCCCTTTTTCAACAGTAGCTTAAATAATGCAAGTACAAATGCCACTTCTTTAAATATCTGATGGGTCCTCAGCACTCTGGCATGTGTTAGCTTTGTCCCCAAGCTTTTTTTTTTTCTTGGCCTGTCAGCTGTGAGAAACAGTTTTCTACCAATTACTGTCAAAATATGAATAAATTCAAAACTGAAAATATAAGCACTGAATATTTTCAGTAAATTTATCCCAAAACTACATTAAAATAGGGATTTAGCATGTAAACAAGGAATTTAGCAAGTAATAAGGAAGAAGCATCACATTGTACTTTGTCTTCTCTAAATAAAAACACAATATAAGAAGATAAAGGGAAAAGCACTCAAGCACAGAAGAGAAATGGGCAAATGACAGTGAGTGTATGAAATGAAAAGAAAGTTACAGCTGCAAAGAGAGCATCAACTAAGAACTATGACTCCCGAAAACAATGTTAGAGTTGTTCCTGGGCTTTTCCCCCTTTTTGAATGATTGATTATGACCTAATAACAAATAATTTTAAAAGATTTATATAGCATTTCTTTGTCCATCACTGGTTTCCTTAGTATGTGGCGCTAAACAAACATTAGGCCAGCAGCTGGTTGTTAACATGATTGGGGTTCAAAAGGTGTTGAGAAACATGCTGTAAAAATTAGCAGTGTTCTTAGGTTAATACTGTTAATAAAACCTCAAATAAACAAGATACAGTTGGCTCTTAACTCTAGACTGGTTCTGTGCCAAAAATTTTTGTTGGGGGGAGGTTTAATAAAAATCCTAAGTTTACAGGTACAACTAATAAGTATACAGTTTGAGTTGGCTCTGTATACATAATCCCAATGGTCTGGTCCATCAACCTAGATTGATGAGAACACTGCTCTTCTAGTCCTGAATCACAATTAGTTTGTATACCATGGTGATGATGCACAATTATTCCCAGGACACGTTCTTTTAAACTCATTTTCAGAATAGGCATTATGTTGCCCTTTGTGTACTGTCACACATTCTTCTCAAATGTCTTTTTTTTATACTTCCTTCTTAATGGTCTGTGTACAATGTAGATTGCAGTTTAACAAACTCACACAGACTAGAAGATTTGGGCCTGAAAGTCATAGTTTGTGTCATTACTGACCTCTACCTCTCTCTCTGGCTTTCCCTCCCTACTTCTTATCACCCACATTCAGTCAAAGTCATGTTATCATTTCTTTCCTCTAAATGCCCCTCACAAGTGTGCATCTTTTACAACCCACTACCACCCTTTACTTCAGACTAGCACTATTTGCCTGTATTACTGCAGTAGCAATAGCTTCCTAAATGAACATGTGCACTCCAATCCATCTTGCATAACACTGCCAGAATAATCTCCCTAAATTACCCTTTTAATCATGTCATAACTCTTTCAGAACTATTCAAAGGCTTACCATTACCTATAGAAGCATTTCTCAAAACAGGTTTTATAGAATAATAGAGTTTCACAAGATTTTAACATGTTTCAGTTAAAAAAAAAAAAGAATTCTTTTGCCATGTGAAGCTTAGCAGAAAAAGTGGTTTCTGTACAAGATTTTTCAGAGCTTTCAATATACTAAAGACACATTATATATATCTAAGGGTGGGAGAGTATACATTTCCCAAATTTATTTCATTGCATAACTCTTCTACCACACAATACTTTGTAATCTGTCCTAGAACATCGTGATGGTTTTTAGAAGCACAAACTCCTTAGTTTGCTCATTATGACTCTCTAACTTCTGACCTCAAACTATTTCTAAACCTACCTCTCACTAACTTCTTTATGAATTCCCACCTTCAACTAGACTCCACACTCAGTGTACTCTGAGCAAACTATATATATGTATGACTCTATCCTCCTTGTCTATAAAAACTCTGTAAACCTTTCATAGCCAAGTTCAAGTTTCAGTTCTTTCACAAAGCTTCCCCTAACAATTCAAGGGCACAATAATCTCTTTCTCTTCTGAACTACACCACTTACACTTCATCTAATGCTCCATGTGGCACTAGATCACTGCTTGAACAGAAATCTTCTAGAGACTTGCCTTTGAATTTAGTTTTTGTTTGTGGTTCCCTCTCCCTCACTAGAAAGCAAGGTCCTTGAAGGAAAAGGCATATCTTTTGTATATGCCCCATAGTATTTACAGCTTTGCAATGAACAGGGCCTAGAAAATATGTGCCAAATAGACAAAAAAAAAAGATTTCTTAGAATAGTGTGCTGTTTGCCCCTCTAGATCCAGTCCCTGCCTTTCTGCCCTCTGCCCTAGGAAGCTGACCTATACGGATTACATCAAAGGTTCCCTTGCCCTCTGGATTCTACTGGGATTCAGATATTAGGGAATACCAACAGGAGACTAAAAGGAAGGAGGAGAATAAGGTCAGAGAATTTATTTTGCTGGCTCACTCCCTACAAATTCAAATGGGCTGGCTGTTTCCCTTACTCAAGGTCACAACTCCAGGCCCAAGAAACCACTTCTCCTCACCCTTTTAGGCTTGCAAATGGTGAAGACACCCTGCTGTTAACCCTCTAGTATTGCACCTGTGGTTTCCTACACCCTGTGGTTTCCCTCCTAGACCCTGCCCACACCTTTACATAGTCTCTTTATTATCTAATTTGAATGTGCCATCTGTTTCTTGCCTGAATCCTAACTGATACAGATGGTATACAAATCTTTTGGCTGTTTTAAAAAATACTTATTAGTCTCATAATACTAAGAATAGGCAATGGATTTGTTTTGAAAATCTAAAACTAAATACAGGCTATAGTCTACAATGAGTTTTAGAACTCGTTTATGATTCACTTGAGGGAAGAAACCATGACTTATTCATCTTTCTAACCCTGTGCCTAGAAAAGTCACATGCACACTGTTCACAATAAACACTCACGTAACTGGAGTTAATCAACGGTGGCAAAGATAGCTCGTGCTCACCAATTATGCACAAGCTCCTCTACATCTTCCAGCCTCCCCTGCTGTTTGGTGGAGGTCACATGACTGGGTTCTGGACAGTGGAATATGGGTAGAAGCGACATATGCCTCTTCCAGGCCCAGCCCTTGAAATCATCCCAAGTGAGCTTTCAGCTAGCTCTCTTCTCCCCTTGTCAACCTTGAAGATTTTCTCCAAGTGATGAAAATATAAAATAAATGACAGCTGCCTGATTCAAGAAATAAATGCTTGTGTTAAGTCACTGAGCTTTCTAACTTATTTATTATTTATCTAATTGAGTTCAAGTATCCCCTACTTATAACAACTTTGCATTTTAAATAACAACTGATTTTTAACTTCTATTTGGATATGATAGCTTTCTCATGAATTTTTTCATCATAAGGCTAATCAGATGCTCCAGACTATACAATGAATGAAAATAAATGCCTAATTATTACTGACAAACAGAAAAAAGAATTGAAGGCATTCTTTTTATTTGTTTGGCATTAAGAAAGTCTCAGAATAAGATAACTGTAAAATGAGGTGTTGTGATATGAGGAGTTCTACTTCCAGGCTGAGACCCCAGGAGCAGGCCCATGTCTTGTTCCTCTTGGCATTATAGTGAAGAGGAGAGAAAGGGCTGTTCTGTGGTTGAAAAAAGAAGGCATAAAGAATGGTCTTTCCAGAAGTTTGGAACATTTACAGATTTTCTAAGTATTTTTTTTTTGTTTTTTTAACATTTATTTATTTATTTAATCTATTTATTTTTTATTTGGTTGCACTGGGTCTTAGTTGCAGCAGGCAGGCCTCCTTAGTTGCAGCTTACCAGCTCCTTAGTTGCAGCATGTGGGCTCATTAGTTGCAGCTCAAGGGCTCCTTAGTTGCGGCTCACCAGCTCCTTAGTTGTTGCATGTGGGCTCCTTAGTTGCAGCAGGCAGGCTTCTTTAGTTGCAGCATGTGGGCTCCTTAGTTGTGGCATGCAAACTCTTGGTTGAGGCATGCATGTGGGATCTAGTTCCCTGACCAGGGATCGAACCCAGGCCCCCTGCACTGGTAGCAAGGAGTCTTAACCACTGCGCCACAAGAGAAGTCTCCCTAAGTATTTTTTTTTATGTTCCCTCTTGCCTATGTTATGTTTTATATTTTTAGCTTAAAAGCATTTCTCAAAAAATAAGAGAAAAAAAAGGGAACAGAGCTGTCTTGTTCTCTTTCATCTATTAAAAATATACTGTTTTCTTAAGTAATGGGTGAAGCTTTTGAAATTTTTATGCTCCAAATGTTTTTAGCTTTTTGTGTCTACTTAATACTCATATTCAATGTTATCAAAGAAGAACATATTTGTTACCTACATATATTTACCCATCTAAGAAAAACCAAATATATACACTTACATAAATTCATACATAAAAGTAGATGGCCATTTTGTGTCATTTGTGAGACTTAAAAAAGTCTCTTCTTTTTGAGGTTTAGTCTTTCTAGGAGTATGTTTTATTGATTTGAGCAACTGTCCTTGGCTTTGTGTTCTGTTCACAGTTTGAACATGCCGTTTTGCTGAATTTTGATGATTATGTGGGAACACATCAGGCCCCCTATCTTGCTGCCATTACATTTCCTGTGGCTACAGATACAGACATTTTTGTGTTCTTGCCCTTTTAAAACACTAGTTAGAGCACTGCCTTTAGCAAACTTTCCATCTCCATCTCCTCATTAGGATTAGTAACAGATATACTGTCAGTAATTTTTTTTTAGACCTTTTCCATTCCTCTTGAAATATAAATACTTACCTATTTTTCCTGCAGAGCTTTCTGAAGACTCCTCTTCTCATGTATGGGTTAGAATATATATCTAACTCTCTATAGCACTGCTTTCCTTAGCTACCATAAACTCTGAAATTATACTGACTTCTCTCAAGTTTCTACTTTACTGATCAATTTTCTCCTTAATGATCAGAATTAGGCCACGAATAGTAGATGTTTCACTCTCCTTCTGACAAAACAAATGAGAACCTCAGCCAATGATTTATCATATGCAGCAGGGGTGTGTGTGTGCACGCGCGTGCACACTATTTATTTACGTACAATTGTTTCCTATAGAGTTAAATATAAAAACACTCCTTTTGTTTGTCTAACCTCTCCCTATTCCTTTTTTTGTGAGAAGCTTTACGTCCTTCTAAGTGGTCTACTTAGTATAGCTTTGGTTTAGCCCTACTCTGATTTTTAAAAATACAGATGAACCAAAACAATCCAAGAAAGAATAATTCTATATAAGGAGATTATCATTGCCAGAACAACCTGAATTTCTGTTGAACAAATACTGCAATGAATAAATTTATAAATAAATTGTACTTACAAGTATAAGAGAATGTTCAATACTTATCATACAAGAAGTGTCCTAAGTCATTCTAGGTTTACTAATTATAGGTACCATTAAATGAAAATGTAAACAATTTTATGATAAAAATTAAATCTATACCACAAAATGGGTATCATATGGACTATAAAACAGATTTGTATCATGAAGGATAATATATAATAAAGCCCCTACTTGAAAGGATATCTTTAATATTTTCCATAGTACTATAATAAATTAATTATGTATTGGCATAGATAGCATAAAAAATCTACATCACTGTCTTCATATAGTGTAATAATTAAGGTTCAAAAAAACCTTAACCCAATTTCTTAGAAGTTATCTATGTGAAAGCATAATGGTTATTCGACGATTGCTGAGAGGTACAGAACTTGTCATCTATATCCATGACTCTCACATGAGTTGAAGTGGTTGATAAGTATAATGGATGCTATAAAGGAGTCTATACAAAACTAAGTTTAAAAGAGCAGTCAAAGGAACTAACCAGAAGAGATGACAGTGATAAGGCAGCCAGGAAAAGGAGCTAAGGAGGCAGAGAAATGGTGTACCTAAGGCAAAGAATAATGGTAACTAAAGAATGGGTGTTTGGTAGAAGTAGGTTCAGGAAAAATCTTAATGTTCTAGTTTAAAATAGAAAGGTTACATAACTTTAACCTTAAACTGCTTGACCTTTTGCTATAAGAAACCGCATCAGTTATTTGGGGAATTAGAAGTAATCTTCAATATGCTTTCAAGTATTAAAGAAAAAAAGAAAAAGAGGAAGGGAGGGAGGAAGGAAGAAGAAAACAGAGGAAATTAATTGTTAAACTATCTAGATACTATATAACGTATCTTACTTGTAAATTTAGATTTATTAATCTTTTAATAGATTGAAAACACTTCACATTTTTAAAATGATAAGAAAGAAAACATTTAAAGCAAAAAACTATTAGAAAACATAATAAACGAATTTATACATAAAAAATCTAAATTAAGAAGTTGATACCTCAAAAGAAATGTGGTCCAAACTAAATAGTCAGATTCAATAAAGGATCTAAGAGCTGAGGTCTGTTGGTGACAGCAGAGCTTGCAAAAGTGTTATTCCAAGTCTCGGTTTCTGAACCACACCATGAATCTCTAACAAATAGTAGAAGAGCAATAGATACATACTCTGAACACATTTAACTGGTAAGAATGAATAAAATAGGGAATGGGAAAACAGGGAATAGGAAGGCAACATAGAATTGGCTGCTCTATATAAGGCAGCTCTAGACTTAACTTGAAGAGTTGATAAGTTTCCCTACTTGCCATGCCCATTCTACCTAAATTCTCAAAACTCTGTCAGAAGTCTTGGATTAACCAATATGCTCTCCCTAACTACCCATCAAAGACAGTATAGTATCTCCCCTAAGATTCCTATACATGCCCTATTACTAAAATCTAATTCAAAGACCTTTATGCTCATCCTACATTAAAAACTTGAAACATCATCTGGCTCTTTACACTTGTGAACACTGAATAATCTTTTAGATCCACCATTTAAAGGCATGATCTCAGTCAATCAGAGCTTCATCAGGATTTCACTTTCCGTTTTCTCAAGAGTCCAGCTGCTAATGCAGTCTAGAGTCACTCAGGCTATTGCTGGATCACCATAGCTCCCAGTTCACATAAAGAATAAAAAGGCAGAAACCAAAACGCTCTCTAAACATAACCTTCTAGAATGGGTGGCTGTGAAAAGATTGAGCTAGCTGATAGCAAAGGGACATTTCAACATCAAGATTCTAAAAAGAAGAGACCGGTTGAAACTAGAGATGTATTTTATTTATACTTTAAATCTGAAAATAGGAATACACTTTTATCTGGTTGTAGCAAACTGCTTGGCAAATGACAAACAGCTTTGCCCCTTACCTGACCTCTGTTCACTGGTGCACATCACATACTGGGATGAAGACACTTGCCCAGTAAAGTGTCAACAATATTACTTTAAAAAATTTCAGGGATAGGCCTAGAATGTGCATGTGATTTCAGATCCAGAAAAAAATGCACAGTAGCCAAGCAACAATCTGACAAATAGAACTGTGTCTTGATCATAGCAATATGTAATGTAGGAAAAATGCTTGCTCAAACCCGAGAGAAAAATAGTGTCAAGGAAAGAATATGTTTGACCTCTCAGATAACAACTTCTAAATGTAGTGAACTCTTATGTGCATTGACAAAGAGAAATCAATGGCACAGATAATCCAACAGGCTTGGCAAAGATCTCGTACATTTAGTTTTGAAAGCCAGTATTCACCCAGACCGCTCTCCTACAGTGTGTCAGGCCTTGTGTTACTGAAGTGTTGAGGGTCAGAGTGGGTGAAGAATATACTTAAACATGTGTTAAAACCCAACATGGTAAGATTGATAAAAAGTGATCTGTACAGTTCCGTAAGGGCACAGTGTTCCACCGTTCCAAATAGCATGCCCAGGGTACACACAAGCTGAGCGTCACGGAGACAGATGACTGATGGGTTAAAACAGTCAGAGGAAATACACAAAACATAATACAAAGTTACCTAGTGCTAGTAAGGCTGTGGAGAAAAGGGACACTCCCCTACACTGGGGTGAGAAATGTGAATTGTTAAGATTTTTTTGGAAAGTACTCTGGTAATATTCATTAATAAAAATTGGACATATCCTTTGCTACTGCAATGTCAACTCTGGGAATTTATTTTACAGACGTAAAAGCATGAGTAGAAAAGGATATTTGTACAGGATGTTTACTGGAGCATTTTCAGTAGTAGTAAAAAAAGTTGCAAGCAGGGCTTCCCTGGTGGCGCAGTGGTTTAGAGTCCACCTGCCAATGCAGGGGACACGGGTTCATGCCCCGGTCTGGGAGGATCCCACATACCGCGGAGCGGCTGGGCCCGTGAGCCATGACCGTTGAGCCTGCGCGTCTGGAGCCTGTGCTCTGCAACGGGAGAGGCCACAACAGTGAGAGGCCCGCATACCGCTAAAGAAAAAAAAAAAAATTGCAAGCAACTGAAATGTCCATTAATGTATTAATCAAAGGCTAAATAAACTGTGGCATTATCCATATTATGAAAATATGAATTTTAATAGGAATTGCTTTTGGTCTATATCTTCTGATCTAAGTAATGGTCATGATTTACTGTTGAGTAAGAAATGCAAGTGCCAGGGAAAGGTAAATATAAGGATTCCATTTTTTATAAAAATAAATAAATAATACTCCCTCCAAAGAAACCTTATTTCTACATATTTGTATATAAATATACAAACTGTATGAGCACGGAAAAGCTATAGGAGCTGTGGGAGCATAATTCTAGACTACTCATGTTGAGTGTGACTAGAGGATGGGGATAAGTGAAAAACAAACACTCATACAGCAAAATCGGGGGGAAGTGCTCATGCTATACAAAGTAAAGGGAAAATACGTAGAACTCCCAAGTATTACACACTCCCTCATTTCACTCAGGTTTCTTTTCAAATGGAACATCATCACAGAGATCCTTTTAGAACTTCCTATCTAGTCACCACATCCCCATTCTGTCACATTCTAGCCCCTTATCTTGCTTTACAGTTATTCATATTCATGAGTAACATTATATTACATATTCATTTATTTACTGTCTCTCTCTCTCCCACTAAAATGCAAACTCCATGAAGGTGGAGAGGGGGCTTTGTGTTGTTTACTATTGTGTTGCCAGCACCTAAAATAGTCTCTGATACATAGGTATCAGTAATAAATGTTTTTGAATAAAGAAATAATAAATTATATCTCATGGATAAAAACTAAAAATACACATGAGCAGAAGCAAGATGCTAAAATAGCAAATGAAGATACTGATTTAATTGGGTGATGAAATTGGTAGCAACTTAAAGAAAAAGGTGACTTTTAATAAGCAGTAAATTAAATTAGCCAGGCTCATGTATTTTGGAATGCTGAATACTGCAAATTCTCAAATGGGTAGGCAGGGAGGGAAAAGAAGAAAGAAAGAGGGAGAAGTCTAGAATGACTTCTTGAATGAATGACCCAAAAATGTGTATGCCTGAGTAATGCTAGGAAGAAAAAGCACAAATGAGAAAATAGTTTTTCCAAATACCTGCGAAATCTATGCTGGACACAGTGGTACTTCTCTCATAAAATAGTATTGCTTTTGTTTGTAAACTAATGCATAAGAAGTAAAAATATACTTAAGTGGCAGATTCTGGTATTAACACAGAGAGTAAAACAATAGCAAGTAATGTTGAAAAAGCAAGCCTTCATAAACTCCTAGCAGAATAAGCACACTCTTGTTATGTAATCTGAAGATGCTCAATTAACACCTAAAGCAAATTCTGAAACTCTGAAAAATGTCCATGTGTATATTTTAGCACAAATATCAGAAATGTATACTGTTCTTCTCAAATTAAAATAGTTTACAATATATAGTAGATGTTCTCAAATATAATTAAATATAACAAAACTAATGGAATCAGTTTCTATGTTCTTATATTCTTAAATAATCTAGTACATTAAAAAAATAAAGGCTAACAATTATGTATATATTTTCTGGGTAACAATCTCACTTTTATATTTAGACTACATAATTTTAAACAAAATGTAATTTTTTTCACAGTAAGGATACTATTTTTACATACAATTGTGCAAATACTAATTTTCCAATAAAGCCATCTGAGGGCACCCTGTTATGGTTAAAACACACACTGTCCACAGAGACAAAGAACTCTGCGGGAACAATGAACATATTCTTGAGTCGTTTAGTTCACCTACAATCCATGAATATTTTAAAATCATGTACAATATGAAATCTCTACAAGACAAGCATTAAACAAAAGAATTAACTTTTTGCCAATTTTGCTCAAAAAAAAAAACACTTTAAAATGAGAATGAAATAATTTCCTTGAAAAGGCAACTTGTTATCTGTGATTGTTACTTGGCTGTCTGTTCAACACATTTTTTTAATATTTAAAATAATGAGTTGGTATTCTCAAAAAGTGAATTGTGTGTTACTTACAAGAACATGAAATGATTTTTCAATCGTATAAAAAACAAGCTTGTACTCTGTTCCTACAATACTCATCTTTTATCTTGAAAGGCTCTTATGAAAATAACCCACACAATAAAACCTTCTATAACTTCAAGAAATACCTTATTTTTCCTATTTAAATAGTAAAGACGAATAAACTGACTTTTAGGTACATATTACATTTTCTACATATGACTAAACACATATTTAGATATCAAATGTAGATATATTTAGTTAAAATCAATTAAACTGAGAAGTCCTTCCCTTCTGGCTGTCCATATTTTTCTTTAATCCTGGTCAGTGTAAACCCTTATTACCAGTAATTTGCCACTATAACGCTGAGGAAAAATGCTAGCCTCACAATTTTTGTCATTTCTCTCCCCCCACTTCCCCTGCAGGCTGCTACTGTTGATGGCCTTTATGGAAATATAAATTCAATCAGCAGCTGCAAATTTCATGAGACGTCCATCTTCATGCTGAATTTCTAACTGAGTGTCAAAACAATCTGTGGATTTCTCCCTGATGAAACACACATTGAATTGTAAATTTCTCCAATTTCCTCATGTTTGAATTTCAGCTGCAGCAAAATAGTGCTAGCCCAGATATACTGCCTACCAGGCTGAAACAAGTAATTTTCTTTTCTTACCCCTTCATGCCTCTTAAAAGAGTTAAATATTTTTAAAAGCCATGAAACAAAATATTTCCTCCCAAATTAAACAACTGAATTTTCTATACAATTATATAAAATGAGGATATAAAACCATTAATATATTTTATATGTTTTAAAAGAGTTTTTTTTTTTCTCAAGAGACTTACTTGTTGTATATGGTTGTCTTTCTATTGCTTTTGGTGGTTAATAACACTATGAGCTTTCATAAAATTAATATTTCTATATACAATGTCAAGATAGTACATAAATGAAATGCAGTCACAGAATAATTACTAGTAACTTCAAGTTTAATTAGATATATTTTCATTAAGTATTGACAAGAGTAAAAATATTAAAGACAAAGAACTATACCAGCTAAACTAAACATTCTTTTTTTTTTTGGCTGCGCCGCACAGCATGCTGCTGGATCCTAGTTCCCCCAACAGGGATCGAACCCACTCTGCCTTCAGAGGAAGCCTGGAGTCTTAACCACTGGACCACCAGGGAAGTCCCTAGGCATTCTTCTTAATACATACTTATAAGTGAGTTAACTTTTTCACCAGAGAATCATTTTCAACTGAGTAGCTAAACATAATTGCTTTTAAATAACTCACTATTAAGGAACCTATATTATTTTACAACTAAATAAGCAAAAATACTGTGTTTAAAAAGGATATCTCAAGAAACCCATTAATTGACTCGCATTCCGAGACAGCAACTTCTTGTTCTTACAAACATCTTTTCATTAATGTCACTAACAAAATAATTCATAGCACTATTTAAAAATTCAACAAGAGTGAAAATGTTAAAAGTTACATGTGAGTGAGTTTATAGTCAATAAAATACATGTTTACTAGAAAATACCAAAATTTTTTTTAAATAAAATAAAAATTCAACAGGACATCGCAGTAAGAAAACCTTATGGGTGATCTGTAAAACAAGTAATGAAATAATCGTTCATTCTTTCAACAAACATTTATTGAACATCTCCTATGTGCCAGGTAATTTTTACTAGGCCATGGGGACAAAGAGATGTGCAGAACACAGTTCTTTACCTCAAGAAGTTAGTCGAGTTGAGAGAGAAGATCATTTATTAAAACATAGTGAAATAAGTGCTATACACTGGTACATTAAGGAAGGAAAAAATTAGAGGAGGGTACTGAGGA